>NC_081415.1:224337068-224658568 GCF_030272615.1 Cryptomeria japonica | reverse complement strand
TTTACTTTCAAGCATTTAGAAACTTTAGAGGGTCTTCCTTCACGAAACCTTGAGGGGGCTAGTGAGAAAGGTATGACCCAAGTGGGCAACGACTTTATCACCAAGTTTACCAACCCACTATAATCAAATGTGGAGGGTGATGAAAATACCCTCCAACGGCAACGTGTATTTGATAGCCTTCCCCTAGTATCCTTGTGATGCAAAAAACTTTTGTTATAAAGGTTGGGAAGCCTCTTAATTGAGTTTATCATTTTCCATGCCGAACGAAACCTTTACTATGAACCATAGAAGTAGAAACTTTGAGCCCAGTCAGTTGCCATACATTGGCAATATCATAGTGCAAGGGTGGGGAAGAATATGTTCCCAAGATTGCTCACCACAGATCTCCCAAGATAACTACTCAATTGAGGAGCAATCCTCTTTGGATTAATTTCTGGAAAAAGGCAAAAAAAATGGGCGCTCTCTAGGGGTGACACAACTGTTTGAGATGAAGGAGTATCGAGTGTGGGATATGATATTATCAATGACCCTTGAATAAAGAGTTTATTTGGTGTGTCTTATTTGTAGCCAAAAGTATGAAAACATAGGGGATTTGAAAATATCCTCAAAAGAACATACACTCAATTTTTAGCATTAGGATGACTATTGTCTTCATGTGTGCTATGTATTCTTGTCATAAATATTAACACATCTTGCAAAAATATTAATCAATCAACTCAAAGATCAGTTCAAACAAAGAGAAATCATAAGTGGAGGATATTTTCAAATCCAAGAAAGCACCTTTTGAGGTGGTTATCAACTTTTCAACTATCTTAAGCAAGAATTTCATCCAACAAGATTAGGGGAGTATCAAACCAAGTGATCAAGAGTTATCATCCAACTATCTCAACAACAGTACCTAGCTAGGTATTCAAGATAGTCAAATAAAGTTTCCATATCAGGAGACTTTATCCATATCATATGACGTGCTTTGTCATTGGGCCTATCGAACAAACCCTATATTCGACTTAGTAAGCTTGAGTATCAAAACAAAGTATTCATATCAACCAACAATATCAACTTTTTGATCATTTGTATGACCACTCCACATATTTTGAGAAGAAGAAGTCTTCGTCAAAAGACTAAGTTGAAGAAGAGGCAACCTAGTCATAAGGATCTTATCAAGAGGAGAAAGTTTCTCTACATCAATCATCAACTATTTGTGTCACATTGTATCTTCTTGCATCATACGTGACTATATCTTCAAGGAAAATCTAACGTGTTTGACAAAGAGCCTTTGAGAAGTAGGGCTTATACTCAGAAGGCAACATTCAACCAACATCTCAACAAAGGGGGGAAAATCAATACCGCCTTCTTTCCAAAAAATTGCATCACCTACAACGAAGCTTGACCCGAACCACCAATTCTACCAAGAATGCCACTAGGAGAAGAATAATTCACTACTTTTGAAGTATATTGATGCATGGTGGCACTCAATCACAAAAAGGCAAAGAATCAGATCCACAACTAGAATCAAGTATGAGTCAGAGGGGTCCAACCCTTTTGATGAATACACGCATATGGAAGAAGAGGAGATCACCGAGGAACTCATCCAACAATGCCAACAAAGTGTCTCCTTACAAAAAATCCTAGAAAGGGTTATTGAATCAGATAAATTGATGCAGGAGCATCCTCGATTCATGGTAATCTTGCATCAACCCAAAAAAAATTCCTTTTTTTTTGCTTTCTATTTGCAGTTTCAACATTTCTTTTTGTGTGTACTAGTTTGGGCTCAAAGGACCCTGTGGAATTGGATTCTACTTGAATACTTAATCATCTTTCTTATTTCCAGACCACATCGCATTTGGATCTTTTTTCGGCAAGTTATCACTATCGATTTCCATGGCAGTTTACAAGTTGATAGTTCTTTTTTACCGGTTGCCTGGACCTATTTTGGTGATCTACCAAAATCCCTTTTGAAGCTTGCGGAGCCTTGGGAATTGATTTTGATGTTCCTTGGCATGTGGCCAACCTTTTCCAATGATCTACACTTCATCTTTTGGATTTTTTCAGAGGAATCTCTTGGCAGAGGCCGAGTTTGTTGGTTTTACATGTTAGGTCTTGTTCTTTGGGTTTTGATCCCTTTTTGGACCAATAGGATCATCTTGGAACATATATATCATTGTAATTGTGCATTAGAATGTAGAATCAAGTAGTTAGAATGAGCATAGAAGATAGATCTAAAGATTTAAGGTTCCAGTTATGACCTATTATGCATGTTCTAGAAGGCATGTGTACTGGTTTATGTAACCTAGTTGATTATCGGTTGATTGTATTTAGATTTCATGTTATAATTCAATTTGTTCTGCATTCCCTCCATCATATCATTGTGCTTCCATTGGGTTTACTCTTTCTGATCAGTTTGGACTGATCTCTTTGAGGTTCCTCCTTATCGGTGACTGCACGAAGTGGTATCAGAGCAAGTTTTTGTTCTGGCTGTCCTAAGAGTTTTGTTGTAGGGTGGCAGACTGTGAATCTGACCTGCAGCTATAGAGGACTGGTGAAAGATGGTGCAAAGAGGAACTAGGAATGGTGGAGCACATGGGAATGCAGACCCTACTATGATGGAGACATTGTGAGGGATAGTAGACCAGTTGGAAGCTGCAGAGACAACACAGAGGAGAGGCCGCTATATTGAAGATGTAAGTGAAGATGAAGGAGAAGAAGCCCCAATAGAACAAGTAAACTCACCGATAGTTTATCCGGATGAAGAGAGTTTTTTGAGGGTTTTGAGTAGGGCTAATACTAAACCACATATTACCCCACTAGAATATGATGGAAAGTTATATTCTGATGAATTGATGGATTGGATCTCGGAGATGGAAAAGTATTCTGATTCTGAGAACACCGCAGAAGAAAGGAAGGTGAAATATGTTTGTACCCGATTAAAAGGTCATGCATCTCTTTGGTGGGAACATTTTCAAGTTGATAGACAGAGAAGAGGTAAAGAAAAGATTAAGACTTGAGATCAAATGGTTGCTAAGTTGAAGTCAAAACTTATACCAATTGATTATCAAGTGAATCTGTTCTGGAAGTTGCAAAATTTGAGATAGAAGGAATCTAGTGTGAAGGAGTACACCGAAGCATTTTACAAGATGAATACCAAATCTGGACATGTTGATGATGAGGTTGAACAAGTTGCAAGATATTTGAATGGATTGCATATGTCTATACAAGATGAAATTAGTTTTATTAAATTGTAGTGTTGAAGAGGCTTGCCAGTATGCCCTGAAGGATGAAGAAAAGTTAAACAAAAGACATGAAAAGAGGCAGAGAAGTAGACTTGGAAGGTTTATTGGAGGTAGATTTCAAGGAGGAAGAGGATACACTGCAGGTAGAAGTACATGTACAGATCATAACAAGGATAAGGAAGTGAGCAAAGATGGTAATTCATACTAGAAAGATGATAGAAATTTCTATCAGAGGAGAGAACCAGATGGCTAGTAGAATGAGAATTTTGGAACACAAGTCAAGAGAACGTTTAGAGGTACTTTCTATAAGTGTGGAGGAGAAAGGCATCATGCATTTGAATGTAAGATAAAAAAATACTGGAAGAGAAGTAGTGGTGGAAGAGAACCCCACCAAATCAACTAACAAACTGGACGGAGAACTGTTGATGATGAGGAGAGTTTTGTTGTAGCGTCCTAAAATTGTGACACTTGCAATTTTGACTGCATTTCGGTCTTCACGATGGCGATGCAACACGGAACCTGAATGGAGACCCCGAAACTTGTTCATGACACCAAAAACTGCATTTTCCAGCACCCTGGCCTGATCCCTCCTTGCACCCTGCTGTCCCAGGAGGTGGGACCAGAGCGCCCAGCGCCCAGCACCCTGGTCCCCCAGGACCATGGCGCCCAGCGCCCTTGTCCCTGGCCCTATTTTGGGCCCGGTCTCCTATGGGGCTTCGGGTCTTTTTGTTTGCAAATTGGAAAATAACATTTCCTAGTCGGCCTAAGGTCGGGAAAATCAGTCTATCAACCCTAATTGGCAAGTATATAAACTACATTTTCCTCTCTCATTTGGGAAGATGGAAAAAAAAAAGAGGCGGAAATGAGATTCAAACATTCAAGCATTCAAGCATTCAAGCATTCAAGCATTCAAGCATTCCTTCAAGCAATTGATCATTCTAAGTCTCCATTCAAGGCTAAGTGTTGCATTCAAGACAAGGATTCAACCATTGAAGAGGAGATCACATACCACATACAACATACAACATACAACATACAACAACATCTACACCTTCGCATGTAAGAATACAAACATTCTTACAACAAGGTACTAGTACTTGTTTTACATTACAATCATTTACATTTACAACATTTCTCATTTCTTGGTTAATTCCAAAACCGGGGTTTGACCTAAGGGAAAACCCCTAATCCCTAACCCCCCAATCATCTTCGCTTTTCTGTGTGTAGGTTGCAGGTACGCGGCTGAAATTGAAGATCTAGAATCCTTGTGCAGAGACGAACAGATCCCCCTTCGTTTCGCGGATTTTTCGGAGGACCGTGTGCACGTCGGGGGCCATCGTCCCATCAACTTTCGCTCAAATTTGCAGGACAGCGCCGTCTTGACATTTTACTGCTAATTCCAGGTCCGCAGCTTCATCCTATATCCCTATCTCAGTTTATAAGTGAATCTTTCTCACTTTCTATGCATTCCTAGCTTAATCATTCTATCTACATTCTTTACAAAAGAGGGTAGCCTTGCTGTCTTAACCCTTGAAACTCATTTAGAATCCAATCTTGCATTGTGTGGGATTGGATCTTGTGGGTTTCAACCCCTCCTTTGAATGTAAAGTCTCTCCTAAGTGAAAACCGTCAATCCTAGTAACCTCCCTTCTCTCTCCTTGGAGTTGGAAGAGGGGAGAGCAACTAGGGTTCGATTTTTTTTCGCTTTACATTTTGGTGAACCCGACATGAACATACCTTCTGATTATTCATGGTTAGATTTGAATATTGGCTTCCTTGATTACATTTCCATGTTTGATCTTTTGCAAATTTTAGAGGTTAATTGCATAAAAACCCTAAATTTTCTTTTTGAAAATTAAACTTGCGAAATGTTTAATTGTTAATGATTGTTTCAGATCTACCCTTCTATTGCAAATTATCAATTCATATCTGTGCTTTAATTCTGAAAATTAAGTGGTTAAGTGTCAAAACCCTAATTTTTGAAACCCTCTTGATTCAACCTTTGTCCGACAATTTCACTGATCAAAACATCTCCAAATCAGCTGTAACTTTGGATTCCGCAACAAAATCATAAAATCTTTCATCCCTGAAAATTTGGAAAAAAGTTGCGAGGACCGTGTGCACTCCGAGCGCCATCGTCCCCGACATTTTTTTCGAAATTTTGGGAGCTAGATCTTACTGTATTTTTCTGCTAAAATCTAGAATTTTGGCTGATTTTATCAATTCTAACACTTTCAAAATTAAGGTCAAAGTTGGTCTAGTGATTGCTTGGATTAAGGCTTCTAATTATTCAAAAATTGTTGAAATTGAAATTTTGTGTCAAAATTGTGTTTCTTACTATCCTAAATCTAAAAAGTGTGTTAGCATTCATTCGAAATTTCAGTGCTTTATTCAAATTCTTGCAATTTGTGATTTTTGAAATCAAGTGCTTAATTACAACAACTTTGATTTCTGCTTTCAAAATTGAATTTCGCATGAAATTGAGTCAACTTTCAAAACTTGCATTGCTTTTGGTATTCCCTCTAAAATCATAAAATTCAAAATTTCAGTTTCCCTCTCTTTTTCAAAATTCAAATTTTGCATTTTTCGACAATCTGGGTAGGGTTCAATTTTGAGATTGCAACTTTAATTTGGCCTATCTACAGATCGTAAAATCACTCAATTTTTTCAGGTTAGCTTTAAAATCATCATAACTTTCATCCCTGTAAATTTCAAAAAAAGTTGCGAGGACCGTGTGCACTCCGAGCGCCACGGTCCCTGACATTTTTTTTGAACTTTCGGGAGATTGTCGTGATTGCATTTAACAGCTTAAATCTAGGAGATTGGCTGATTTTACTAAAATTTGCTACCTCTAAAATTCAAAATCTTCTGTCCCTTTCTAGTGCATGATTTTTACAACAATAAGCCCTACTTACACTATTCTCGTTAGACGAAGCCTTAGAATTAAGTCTTTCCAAGGTTTAATTACTGAGGAGATGGAACCTAATTTGAATAGCCTTTTTAACGAGGACATGGGTAATTCCTCTAATCCTCCTAATGATGAAGAAGCTCTCCATGAGGTTTCTGTAGAACAACTTGTGAAATTGGATAACCAATTTGACAATTTTCGACAATGGATGTCTCAAGAATACCCCGATAGTCAAGCTCTTCCTTTAATTGAGGGTCTAAAACATATGCTTCAAAGTGATAAGAATGGAATTGATATTTTGCTTGGTATTGCACACATTGTGGATTCGAATGTGATGCCTATGAAGAGTTGTGCCAAAACTTTAGGTTATACACAACCTCCCACTCAAGTCAATCATTCTATTCCTTTGACAACTTCTATTGCTAGCATACCTACCTTTACATCAAACATAATGACTACTTCTATACAAGACATTCCGCCTATGATTACCATTCGTGGGGGCAATCCTTCCTCTTCAATTAATCCTCTTCCTTCATTTAATCCAACTTCTTCAATCATTCCTTCAATGAGTGTTCCTATTACATCTCCACAAATGAACATGACGCAAGGGGGCAATTCATTCAACCATTCCATTCCTCCTTATAGTGTTCCTCTTTTCCAATCCTCTCCTATGACTAACTATCATAGTGTCCCACCACCTTACTCTCTACCTTCTTTCAATAACATAACACCTCCATCTCAATCTAACACATCTAATATAAATTCTTCGACTAAAGCGACCATTAACAATCTTGCACAAACTGTCTCTTCTTTACAGCAACAAATTGCCTCTATGAATCAATCTAAGTTTAGTGTGCCCACATTTGATGTTGCGAGCCCACTTTCTCTTGACATTGTTCGAGCTATCCCTCCTAAACATGTTGAAATCCCGCATTTGGAGCTTTATAATGGTAAAGGTGATCCTCTAACACATGTTAAGACTTTTCAAACAATATGTACCGATTTTACTTATGACCAAAGCTTGCTTGCAAAACTGTTTACTAGGACATTAAGAGATAAAGCCCTACAATGGTATTGCTCGTTGCCTTCTTATTCTATTACTTCTTTCGAACAACTTGCAAATTCTTTCATTCAACAATTTCAAAACAATATAAGTCCTAAAGTTACTTTGATTGATTTAATGCATTGTAAACAAGGTGTTAAAGAAAAAGTGACTAATTTCATTGGTAGATATAAGCATTTGTATGCTCAAATTTCTTTTCCAGTGCCTGACAATGATATTCAAAGAATCTTTCTTTCTAATTTACAAAAAGATATTCGAGATAAACTTCTGTTTTCTGAGTTTACTTCTTTCCAACAGTTGTGTGCAACTCCTCACAATTATCAACTGACTGTGAGTCAAATGGAACAATCACATCCTATGGCTCCGAGTGATAAGGGTGATAGCAGTCAACAACCATGAGGAAAGTTTAAACCAAATAGAGATTCCATCAAATTCAATGAAAACATCATCAACAACAATGTGAATGCAGCATCAGGTGTGCCTCCTATTTCTAAGTTTTTCAAGAAAGAAAGAAAGTATACTCCTTTGAATGAATCATTGCATAGTATTATGAATAAGCTATTGGAACAAAATGTGCTTACTCTTCCTCCTATAGGGCAAATCGATCCTGCAAAGATTAATTCACCTTATTTTGATAACAAATCTTTTTGTCAATTTCATCGTCAACCTGGGCATGATACTGAAAAATGTTTTGCTTTAAAGGGTAAAATTCAAGATTTGATTGATAATAATACTATCTTTGTTTCTGGAGTGAATGATAAAGGCAATACATCTGTAGCTCCTCCTAACCAAAATCTTTAGATTTTTACTGATCCATTACCTTCTCATACCTCTAATGCGATTGAGGCTAATGATTCCTCTTTCTCATCTGATGGTCTTGTGTCTATGACTCCGAATGTGATTAACTTTGTAGAGCAGCAAGAAAACCCCAAAGAACCTTCCATCACATTTGATTCTAGTGAAACTATCAGGGCACCTGATGGTCCTTTATACATAGTTGCAAAAGTCAAGAATACACCTTGCCGTGGAGTGCTTATTGATCCTTCGTGCATGGTTAATGTTATTACTGAAGAATTTCTTTTTACTTTGCAATTGAATCAAGTGATCTATGACAAAATAGATGTGATTGTGAAATTATTTGATGCATTTTCTTCTCCTGCAATTGGTTCTATTATATTACCTATTGAAGTTCATAACAAATCCCTTGATGTGAGCTTTGCTATTATTCCATCGTCCGAACAATTTCGTGTGAAGCTAGGCTATCCTTGGCTATCTTCCATGAAAGCTATTGCTTCTCCTATTCATAAGTGTTTGAAATTTCCCCATAATGATGAAGTTGTTACTGTCAATCATAGTCTCTTTAAACCAGCTGAAAGAACTTCTAGCGTTCCTATTGATTATTTTTGGCCTAAACAATTCCAATCTCTTCCTCCGCGAAGTGATCATCTTTTCAAATCTTATCAAAAGTGGAAAACAGATATGATCTTATCTCTAAGTGAACCTAGAACACCCAAACTTGATAATCCTATCATTCTTGAGAAGGAAGTTCTTTCTTTGAAAGATAAAACTAATGTCTTTCCTCAAGAAGATTCCCAACCTATTCCTATGGATGTGACTACGTCTATGCCTAATAAACTTTCTAAAAGTAGACCTATACCTCCTCGTCATGATGGACTTGGTCTCCTTCCTAAACCAAAAATTCCTCCTTTATATGGAGCAGTTCCTCCTCCTTCTTTTTATAGAGAGAAGAGACCTTCCTCTTCTCCTATTATCCAGCCTAAGAGACCACAACCTAAACACCCAAGTAATAAGGATGAGAACATTCCTCGTCCTCAATCTCCTCAACTTCCTACTAAGACTAGATGAAATCATTCTGCACGTGAACGCCGACAAAAGCATCGTCTTAGAGCTCAGGCAGCTGCTTCTCAAACTTTGCAATCTCCAAAAACACCTTCAACAAGCATTATTCCATTTTCTCCAAAATCTCCTAAACATAAGATACATGATGGTCTTGATCCTGTGCGAGTTAAAGATCCTATTTTTATAAATCTTGATGATGATATAGATGAAAATGTTATTCATGATGAAAATGTTACTTCTCTTGCTTCTGATAGTGAATATGAACTTGTTGATATTGATAACCATTTATCTAACGAATTTTCTAAAGCACTTATCCTAGCTCCTAGACAAGAACAACGTGGCTTGGAACATGAACATAGCCCTTGTTTGGATCTTGTGATAGCTCCATCTACTGTGTTGGATGTTCTTCCTCTAGCGTGTTCCCTACCTTCCCGAAACATTGATTAGCAAGATTGGGGGGTCGATGACGTGCTAGACTAGTTACATTAGCATAGCAGATTATCTCCTCCTCTCTTTTGTTACTTCTTCTATATGTTATTCTCATTCTTTTATTTGTTGTCCTTAGTGTTGTCTACTTGAGGACGATGCAAAGCATTGAGATCTCTGTTGGTCTCTCTCATGTTAACTCAAAAGACACATGCGTTCCCTTCTTCTAGGTGACCTTCCTTGATTGGGGAATGAAGAACAATTATGCATACATACATATGATATACATGAACTATCATACAACATACTGACCCCGAGGAAAGCGAAGTCACCTCGTGCTTTGTGTTTTGTGTCTATTATCCTTGGGTTTATCTCACACTTGGGGGCTAAATCTTTGTGATAACGTGCTCCTTTCCCTTCTCATGTATCACTACCTTAAAGCAATCACCCCCGTTGAGGCGTGTGCGATCGCTTTAATGTAGGGGGGCATACACCCCGTCTATCCCTTCGAGATACTTGAAAATTTCTTGGCGAACTTAGCTTTGCCTTGAAAATTTTTGGTATTTTTCTTGCATGACTCATAGTGAGGGAACCTTACTACTGACAGTCATGGTTCTCCCTCGTGATCTTCCCTTTTACTTTGTCAATCGAAGTCGTAAGATCCTTAGTCCACTGGGGGCTTGGTGTGTCTTGCCTCCTTAATGTGGTGAAAGTCTTTCAATGTTGTTTCCTTGTACTTTACTGGAAGTATGAGCGTACGCTTATACTCCCGCTAAAGTGGGGGCTAAATGTAGCGTCCTAAAATTGCAACACTTGCAATTTCGACTACATTTCAGTCTTCACGATGGCGATGCAACACGGAACCTAAATGGAGACCCCGAAACTTGTTCATGACACCAAAAACTGCATTTTCCAGCACCCTGGCTTGATCCCTCCTTGTACCCTGCTGTCCCGGGAGGTGGGACCAGAGCGCCCAGCGCCCTGGTCCTTCAGGACTAGGGCACCCAGTGCCCTAGTCCCTGGCCCTATTTTGGGCCCGGTCTCCTATGGGGCTTCGGGTCTTTTTGTTTGCAAATTGGAAAATAACATTTCCTGGTCGGCCTAAGGTTGGGAAAATCAGTCTATCAACCCTAATTGGCAAGTATATAAACTACATTTTCCTCTCTCATTTGGGAAGATGGAAAAAAAAAAGAGGCGGAAACGAGATTCAAACATTCAAGCATTCAAGCATTCAAGCATTCCTTCAAGCAATTGATCATTCTAAGTCTCCATTCAAGGCTAAGTGTTGCATTCAAGACAAGGATTCAACCATTGAAGAGGAGATCACATACCACATACAACATACAACATACAACATACAACAACATCTACACCTTCACATGTAAGAATACAAACATTCTTACAACAAGGTACTAGTACTTGTTTTACATTACAATCATTTACATTTACAACATTTCTCATTTCTTGGTTAATTCCAAAACTGGGGTTTGACCTAAGGGCAAACCCCTAATCCCTAACCCCCCAATTGTCTTTGCTTTTCTGTGTGTAGGTTGCAGGTACGCGACTGAAATTTAAGATTTGGAATCCTTGTGCAGAGACGAACAGATCCCCCTTCGTTTCGCGGATTTTTCGGAGGACCGTGTGCACGCCGGGCGCCATCGTCCCGTCAACTTTCGCTCAAATTTGCAGGACAGTGCCATCTTGACATTTTACTGCTAATTCCAGGTCCGCAGCTTCATCCTATATCCCTATCTCAGTTTATAAGTGAATCTTTCTCACTTTCTATGCATTCCTAGCTTAATCATTCTATCTACATTCTTTACAAAAGAGGGTAGCCTTGCTATCTTAACCCTTGAAACTCATTTAGAATCCAATCTTGCATTGTGTGGGATTGGATCTTGTGGGTTTCAACCCCTCCTTTGAATGTAAAGTCTCTCCTAAGTGAAAACCGTCAATCCTAGTAACCTCCCTTCTCTCTCCTTGGAGTTGGAAGAGGGGAGAGCAACTAGGGTTCGATTTTTTTCCGCTTTACATTTGTGTCATATTAGAGAAGATGAAGAGCCCTTGCAGAGGATAAATTTGTTCAAGATGAGATGTAAGGTATCTGGTAAGTGTTGTAAATTTGTTATTGATAGTGGTAGTTCAGATAATCTTGTTTCAGAAGAGATGATGAGTATGTTAAACTTGGAAAGATTGAAACACCCTAAGCCTTATCAGATAGCATGGATTAAGGATGAACATAAGTTGTTGGTAAGTGAGCAATGTTTGGTGAAATTTAAAATTGAAAATTATCATGATGAAGTCTTGTGTGATATTATTCCTATGGACATTTGTCACCTTTTGTTGGGTAGGCGTTGGTAGTTTGATAGACAGGCAATACATGATGGGAGGACAAACATATACACCTTTGTAGCAAATGGAATGAAGCAAACCTTGTTACCTTTGGAGAAGCCTTTGAAGAGTGAAGTTTGTACGAATTATATGATCTGTTTGGTAGATGGAAGGAAGTTCCTGGATGGAATGAGACATGAGAATATATGTTTTGCCTCCTAAGAAGACTGAGAGGCCAGAATCGAATGAAGAACAATCAAAGAAGATAAAGGAATTGTTGATAGAATATGAAGAAATCATTTCAAATAATGTGCCTAATGGATTACCATCAGTGAGAAGTATCAGTCATTGCATGGATTTGATTCTTGGAGCTAGTTTGCCTAACAAAGCTACACATCGGATGACACCGACAAAGAATGAAGAGATAAATAGACAAGTATAGGAGTTGTTGAAGAAAGGTTTGATCAGAGAATGTTTGAGCCCTTGTGCAGTACTAATAGTTTTAGCACCTAAGAAGAATGGGGAATGGAGGATGTGTATCGATTCAAGAGCAATAAACAAGATCATAGTGAAATACCAATTTCCCTTGCCTAGGATGGAAGACATAATGGACTGTTTGAGTGGAGTAAAATACTTTACAAAGATAGATTTGAAGAGTGGATATCATTAGATTATGATTAGAGATGAATGAGGTATTGAATAAATTATTGGGTAAGTTTGTTATTATGTATTTCGATGACATTCTAATTTTCAATAAGATAAAAGAGGAGCATTTGTTGCATTTGAGACAAGTTTTGCAGAGGTTGAGAGAAGAGAAGTTGCTGATAAATCTTAAGAAGTGTACTTTCATGAAGAAAGAGTTATTCTATTTGGGATTTATGATATCTGCTGATGGACTTGTGAGGCCTCACCTTGACTCAGTCTGACATTCAGTGGATTTTATATTTTAGACTATTATGGATACTTTATTTTGATGCATTTTGAGACTTAGAACTTATATGATTTCAGGATTTGGATAACATTGCTATGATTTGATGATTTACCCACATGCTTTATGAGATAGAACACTACATGATTGTTAGATAGAATGATATTGCAATGATAGATGTCGTTATTGAATTTGCAGGATTTTACTCTGAATATAGAACTATGATGTATGTTTAGTTTATGTGAATTGGGATGAAATTGCTTATGTGAAATTGCTTGATAAAAGATGTATTCAACCTGTGCAGATGAAAATTGTATGCAAGTAATGATGTGTATTGTTATATTATTGAATTATATTATATATGGATATTTGTAAGTACTAATGTGTAAATTGAGATGCGCAGGAAATTTACCATGTGACCATGGAAAATTACGGAGAATCAAACCTAGACTTATGTATGTTCGTAAGCCAGGGTTTGTCTATTTGGAGAGACAACACCCCATTTGTGTTGTATTTTATTCGTATCAGTATATGCTGCATGAGTGTTAAGTGTTAATTAAATTTAATGTGTAAAAACCACGAGAGACAATTTCATGTTTTATTTTTGTAAAAGTGTTTTATTAGTGTCACTTGACACGTGTGGATTTAAATTTAAATGTTTTATTTTGTCTCTTGGTGGGAAAGTGTTCAATTTTAGTTTTCTTAATAAATTAATGTGTTGTCATAAATACTTTGGGAATATAATATTTGGAGTGGTCAACTTATGTTTGACCCGAAAATAAACTTCAGAGGGGTTTAAAATGGGTTAAATGAACACCTAGGGGTAGTTTAATAGGGTTTCCTAAAGCCCATAAGGTATACCTAGGGGTTAGGGGTAATTTTAGGCAAGTTTCTACTTTATAATGATCTTTTTAACGCTTTAAAAATTGGCTTTTTTGAGTTGAGCGAAAATTGAAAATTAGAAGTTAAATCTAATCAAGATTTTTCCTTTTGGAATGAGTCTTTTTGCATTTTTGCTTTCTTTCTTCTTTTTTTTTTTTTTTTTAGAATCCTATGAGAACTCAGAGAGTGAGCTTCTTAAGGAAGATTTTTGGGAATAGCAGGGTAATCACCCACTCTCCATTTTTGGAGACAGAAGAAAATTTGAAAAGAAAATACTGTTATGGAATACAGAAATTGAATAAGGGTAGAAAGAAAAAGATTTGTGGATTGGGCAGCTCTCCATCAAATATCATAATAACCTTTGGGCAGATTAAGGTTGGTTTCAATTAATTTTTTTTATTTTTTTTTAATGTCTTCTTCTTGTTTATGTCTGGAAGTTGTTGGTATAAGAAATCTGTGTTCTTGAAAGTTTGTGTTAGAAAATCTTTTGGTATTTTTGCTTTATGAATTGTTGTGTTTTGGGAGTTTTCTCAAGATCTCTTACTCTTGGGAGAGAAGAGGATCTTGAGGGTGGTAGTAGTGACGGCCCTCGAGTGAGAGACTCTCTTTTGAGAGCGATCACAAGGGATCTTTGTGTGACCCTTGCTGCATGGCCTGTTTGTGCAATGGGGGTCATAAGGAGGGATATAAGGCTAGAATGCCTTTTGGGGGGCATAAGGAATAAGGGGTTGAGATTCTTGATATTATTATTGTGCCATGAGGTGGCTTCATGTTTATTTCATACTTGCAGTTCTCCTCAGGGTATTGGTCCACTACCACCCTTTGAAAATGTTCATCACCAAAGAGTGGTGCTGTGAAAGCCAAGTTGGGAATGTGTCTGAAAAAAAAAAAAAGGGTCTGTATGCATTGCTTTCTATGTGTTTGCCTGTTTGTTACCCGTCTAGGAATTGGTTCTCCGAGCTCGGGGTGGCTACCAGTTAGCCTAGGCTGGGAGGTGAGCACTCTGTGGTCATATTTGTGTTTATCTATTATGCAGGAAAGTCAGAAGAAAGAGAATAGGAACCATGAAAGAGACACAGAAGATTATTATTGAAGAATCTTAAATTCCGTTGCAGATATTTGTTTAAATATGTTATAGAAGTAGGCCTTATTCATAGAAAAGAGAAGCAAGATGTAATTTTTTGAAAATAGATTTGAAGCTTTATTGTTGTGGCTATTCAAAGAAACATCCTGAACAATTTTGCAGAATATCCTCGAGTTGTAAGAAGAAAAGCTTGTTTTATTTCTACTTCTAGTTTTTAGTAAAAGAAGAGTTAATTTGTGTTGCATGCAAAAGTTTCTTGTATTATGGAAAGAAAAAAAAAAAAGAATAGATTTTATTAAAATTTTATCTATATTTTACTTGTGGCAAAATAGAAGTTTATTGATGCTGAAAGATTTTAAGTATTTTAATGAAAAAAGATGTTTTATGTAAATATTTTATTAGAGGAAAAAAAAATCAATGAAATTCTTTTTATTCCAGAAAAGTATATTGTATCTTTTAAAAAGTATTCTAAATTGTTTTTCAGTTGGCATTGATTTAAAAGCTTATTTTATATATATATATATATATATATATATATATATTTCTGAATAAACTTAATGCTTTTCCCTTTATTAAATTAGTTTAAAAATTTTGCATGTGAATCTCTTTTAAAAAAATATATATATTTATATTGAAATAATTCTCACCCTTTTTAACTATGATTATAAATTTATATAAATATATATATATATATATATAATATATTTTTTTAAAAAAATATATAAATTTTTTTTTAAAAAAGAATGTTTTGGGTCCACGCGGACCCCACTATGTGTACGCACAGTGGAGGGCCGCGCGGCGCCCACTGTGTGCACACACAGTGGAGCCGTTTCGGCTCCCACTGTGTGGACACACAGTGGACGGCCGCGGCCGCCACTGTGTGGCCACATAGTGGGGAGCCGCTAGCGGCGCCCACTGTGTGGACACACAATGGTGTCGCGGCACCCACTGTGCGCCCACACAGTGGCGCCACGGCCATACCCGCCTCCATTCTCCGTAGCCTGCAAACAAAAAAAAAGAACATGGCCGCCTTGGGGTCTTCGGCCCAGCAAAAAAATTGTCTGTTAAAAAAATATGGGTTAAACCCTAGCCCGGGTGGGGCTAGGGCAGATTGGTTTTTAAAAATAATGTGTTAATTAGTTTTGATAATATATATGTGAGAAAATAGAACCCTAATTAGGGTTGGGGAAAAATATGGATTAATCTATAGAAGGTTAATGTGCTTTTGTATTAGAATTAAAATATTTAAAATACATGAAATATATATATATATATATATATATATATATATATATATATATATATATATATATATATATATATATATATATATATATATATATATATATATATATATATACATGTATATATATAAATTCTGGTCATAATTTGGATAAGTAATTAATTATAAATATATATATGTATATATGTATATATAAATATATATATATATATATATATTTATATAATCCTGGTTATAATTTGGAATAAAAAAATAAAGAGAAATTTAAAAATGGTTGATTAGACTATATAGTCATATTGGAGATTGAATTAATTTTCCTCTCCTATTTCCTTTAGCTTGATTAATTTAATAAACCTAATAACTAGGTATCTCTTGGAGATAAAATTAAACCAGTTAGTTTTCCGCAATTAAAATTAAACAATTTATCGATGCTTAGTTCGTTTCAGAGTTAGCTCGAATTTAATAATGGAAATTTCATTAACGCTTGTCGTGAGAGTGAACTTGTTAATTAATTTAGTATGTTTTAAAAAAAAAAATTGTTCCGTTTTTGCCCTAAATTTTGGGCATGACAGGACTAAAGATGGACCTTGAGAAAGTGAAAGCAATTGTTGAGTGGGTCACACCAGAAAGCAATGGAGAGGTAAGATCATTTCATGGATTGGCTAGTTTCTACCAAAAGTTTATCAGAGATTTCATATTAGCTTGTAACCCTATGACTGAGACAATGAGAGGGGATAAGAAGGAATTTAGGTGGACCACTAGAGCAAAAAAAAGTTTGAGTTATTGAAACAGAAAGTGACTGAGTAGCCTTTGTTAGCTTTACCGGATTTCAACAAAGTATTTCAAGTTGATTATGATGCAAGTGCAACAACAATATGAGCAGTCTTGATTCAAGAAGGGAGAGCAATATATTATTTCAGTGAGAAGTTGAATGATGCTAGGAAAATATATTCAGTATATGATCAGGAATTCTATGTCATAGTTCAAGCCTTGAAGAAGTGGAGACATTACTTGTTGCCTAAGGCATTTGTGTTGTATACAATTCATCAAGCTTTGCAGTATTTGAATAGTTAGATTAAGTTGAGTCAGATACATATGAGATGGGTAGAATCTTTGCAGAGTTACACCTTTGTGTTAAAGCATAGAAGTGGGAAATCTAACAGATTTACTAATGCATTGGGTAGGAGAAGGAATTTACTGACAGAGATGAGAGTGACAATATTAGGATTTGAAGAGTTGAAGACATTGTATGATGATGACCCAGATTTTGGAGAACCTTGGAAAGCATGTAGAAAAATAGTTATGGAAGATAGGAGTAAGTGGTTGGATTATTTCATTCAGGATGAGATGTTGTTTAGAGGAGTTGAGTTGTGCATACCTAAGAGTTCTATGCAGGAGAATCTTTTTAAGGAGAAACATAGTGGAGGATGAGCTGGATGCTTTGGTGTTGACAAAATAGTAGCCTTGGTGAGTGAGCAATAGTTTTGGCCCCAGACTCATAAGGATGTTAGGAAATTTGTGCAAATTTGTAGAGTTTTTCACATTGCAAAAGGGAGTAGTCAAAATGTGGGATTGTATAAACCTTTGACAGTACTGGTAAGACCTTGGGAGGATATAAGCATGGATTTCATACTAGGATTACCTAAAAATCAGAGAGAGAATGATTCTATATTTGTGGTGTTGGATGATTCTCTAAGATGGCTCATTTCATACCTTGTAAGAAGGCATCAGATGCAATGCATGTAGCAAACCCATTTTCAAGGAAGTAGTTGGATTGCATGGGTTACCTAAGAGCATAGTTTTAGATAGAGACACTAAGTTTGTTTGTTACTTTTGGAGAACACTTTGGAAGAAGATGAAGAAAGATTTGGAATTCAGTTCTACTTTTCACCCACAAAGTGATGGATAGACAAAAGTAGTAAACTGGAGCTTGGGAAATTACTGAGATGTTTAGTTGGAGATAAAATGAGAAGTTGGGATTTGAATTTAGCACAAGAAGAGTTTGCCTACAATAATTCAGTGAATAGGAGTATTGGAAAAACACCTTTTGAGATACTTACTGGAGTGCATCCTAGACGTATATCAGAATTAAGGGATATTAGTAGTGAAGACTAGAGAAGTTCAGAAGTAGAAGACTTTGCAAATCACATGGCTGCCTTGCATATTTAGGTTAAGCAACATTTGGAGGACATGAACATCAAGTATAAGGAGAAGGCAGATGAGAAGTGGAGACATAAGGAATTTGAAGTTGGTGATGAAGTGATTGTGTACCTGAGAAAAGAAAGATTCCTGATTCGAACCTATCACAAATTGAAGATGAAGAAGTTTGGACCCTATAAGATCTTGAGGAAATTTAGTTCTAGAAATGTATATGAAGTGGAGTTGTCGGATGAATTGAACATATCACCTATATTCAATATTGCAGACCTTCATGAGTATCATGAACCAGAATCCAATGAAGACAGTATAGTAGACTTGGAGAAACACTTGCCCCGGAAGGAACCAGATCAGATTGAGGACATTTTGGACAGTAGGATTGGGTGTAGTACCCAGAGAAGTCAATATAAGGAGTACCTAGTGAAGTGGATGGGTAGACCAGTTAAAGATTCATCTTGGATTTCTTAGGCAAAGGTAAACCACCTTGGTTTTGTTGTGACCCCAACAAAGTGAGAGACTCACTTTTTTTTCAACAACCCCGGATGTCTGATGTAGGAGCATCCCCAGTTCACGGAAATCTTGCATCAACCAAAAAAAAATTCCTTTTTGTTTTGTTTTATGTTTGCAATTTCAATATTTCTTTTTATGTGTACCAGTTTTGGATAACCAGCCCTGTGGAGTTGAATTTGTTGGTATTTTGGTATGGTTTTGTCATTGATGTCAACACCTACTAAATACACCTACTTTGGAGATCTAGCAACATTCACCGACAAACAGTAAACTTTGCAACAGTTACTGGTATATGGTTCACCGATAGGATATATTGTTCACCAGTACCTGGAATGATATGGAAGACACTTGGTAATGTCGAAGACATCATCTGGACACTTTATTTTGAAGAAATAATCATTGGTATATTCATATTTGCATATTTGCTTTTACCGGCAAATAGGTCCAGGTTATCTAGGGTTACACTGGTAGGTTTATCTTTTCCAGATCAGCATGGCACGCTATGGAGATGATTTATTATTGTTGTAAATGCATTAAGCCGACATGTTCAATCAGTTATTGCATCAGATATTATATTATTTGTAAAATGTTTTTATTGTAATATCTTGTAGAGTTGACCTACTAAAATTGGTCTTAGGGTATGGTATAAATGTAATATCTTATTTGTAAGATCAAGTGTGGAATGCGAAAAAGAATTGTGTGAAGGTATATGCGAGATCAAGCAGTGGTATACATGAAGACATCATTTGAAGGTGAAGTTAGGTCTTTTTAGAAGCATATCAACATTACATCGGCACTGAATCCAACATATGAAGATGTTATTTTGTGTAGTACATTCTTATTGGATTTAACCGTCCAGCTGTAGTCAGTGTGACTCCCATTTGTGATTGAGTAGTGAGCTCTAGGCTATTGGCCTTTCTGCATGTGCAGACCCCTTTTTGTACACTTACTATCTGCAGTAGTATCATCTGATTGTGGGTAAGGTTTCTCACTATGGTTTTTCCCCTTACAGGGTTTCCACGTACAAATATTGGTGTCATGTGTTGTGGATGACTTTGTGTTTATATTTCATGCATTAATCCTTACCGGTATAGCAATTTTATGTTAACACTGTCTACCGGCATACTTAACTGGATTACTGGTATTAAGCATTAAGTTGGTTAATAAGTTTTTGGTTTGAATTTATTAGACAACTGATTCAGCCCCCCCCTCTCAGTTATCTCTGGGACCTAACAATTGGTATCAGAGCTTAGTCCTCTTTTGCAAAAGTTTAACAACTTGAGGAGATCCAATGTCTACTAATTATTTTAGAAAGGACAATCCTAAACTTGATGGAACCAACTATGGGATATGGAAGATCAGAATGGAGACACATCTAAATTGCATTGGTAAAGACATTTGCGAAGTTACTAAGAATGGTTATACTGCTACTGTAGCTGGTCAGACTGCTCCAACTACCTTAGCCAAAGATGAAGAGAATGATTGAAAAGCAAGAGAAGCACTTTGGAGTGCATTATCAGATCAACAAATCATGGGATTATCAGATAGGTCTACTACTAAAGCTATTTGGAATCATTTGGAAACACTGAATGAAGGAGATTCCATAGTCAAAATTGCAAAACTTGAAAGCTTCCAAGTGAGGTATGAACATCTGAAAATGGAAGAAGATGAAAGGATTTTTGCTTTTATGGAAAGAGTAAATGAAATTGTTTTGGGTATTAAATGTTGTGGAGGAACTTTGAGTGAAGATGAAATTGATTCAAAAATATTAAGAGGTTTTCCACTGGCATATAAAATGAAAGTTACTGCTATAAATGAGTTGAGAACAATGCTTAATACATCAATAACTAGGGATACATTGATTGGAAAACTTTTAGCTTTTGAAATTGAGGAGTTTAGTCATGTTGCTACTATAAAGACTGATTTGGCCTTTAAAGCATCAACATCATCTGCTCCGTCATTTGACAAATCAGATTGGAGAGCCTTTATGCAAGAGAACTTGAAGAAACCAGAAAGGAGAATGAAGAGCTTGAAGAACTTGAAGCACTATTTGCAAGGAAAATGCCAAAAGGTCCAATTGGAAGTAAGTATGAAGGTAAAGCACCCTTTAAATGTTTTAACTACAATAAGATTGGTCATATGGCTTCAAGATGCCCTGATAGGCATGCTAGACTAAGAGAAGAAGCTAGAAGAACATACAAGCCTAATCCTGAATATCAGAGATACAGATTTAAGAAGAACAAAGATAAATCTTGTTACATTGTTGATGAAGGTGTGACTAATGATTCTAATGAGGATCCAGTAGACAATGGATGGGTTTTTGTTGCTATAACAGAAGATCAACCAACACCTATTGCTCAACCAGTAGAACAAGCCCTAGCAGCTAAAGTTGAATCAAAGGATGAATGGATTATTGACTCAAGATGCTCACATCATATGACTGGAGACAAAGGTAAATTCTTGAACTTTCAAGAATACAATGGAGGTTTAGTAAGATTTGGAGATGACAAAACCTATTCAATCAAAGGTAAGGGTTCAATATCTCTTGATGGTAAACATAACACTGACAATGTCTACTATGTTGAAGGATTAAAGCATAATCTTTTAAGTGTTGGTCAATTAGTTGAGAAAGGTTTTCAGTTACAATTTAAAAATGGAAAATGCAAAATCATGAATAGAATTTGTTTAGAAATTGCAACCGGTAATCAAACTAGAGGTAATATCTTTCATTTGAATAACAGTGAAAAGGCATACTTAATTGCACATATAGATGAAAGTTGGTTATGGCAAAAGAGACTATGTCATGTAAATTTTGATTGCATGGTAAAAATTAGTACTTCTAAGGCAGTTAGAGATCTACCTAAAATTGTGAAACCTCATAATACAATTTGTAAGGAATGTCAATTTGGAAAACAAGTTAGAGCTAGTTCAAAAGTATTCCAGAAAAATCCAATAATGCTCTTGATTTAATTCACACTGATTTATGTGGCCAAGCTAGAACTAAAAGCTTACAAGGTGATAGATATTTCATGCTAATTATTGATGATTATTCTAGAATGTGTTGGGTTACTTTTCTCAGAGAAAAATCAGAAGCACTTGGGAAGTTCAAACTATTCAAAGCAATGGTTGAAAATGAAACTGGTAAGAAAATCAAATGTTTAAGATCAGATCAAGGAGGAGAATTCACATCTAAGGACTTTAATACATTCTGTGAAGTAAATGGAATCAAAAGATAGTTATCAGCACCTTAGACACCACAACATAATGGAGTTGTTGAAAGGAAAAATAGAACTATCTTGGATGCAGCAAGAAGTATGTTATTACAAGCAAATCTACCACATGTGTACTGGAGAGAGGCAGTAAGCACTGCTGTCTATACATTCAACAAAGTTCACATCAAAGGTGAAACCGGTAAGACCCCTCATGAACTATGGTTTAATAATATTTTTTGGTTATTCATTTAAGAGAAAGGCATATAGATGTTTTAATAAAAGATTGCAGAAAATTGTTGAGAGTACAAATGTAAAGATTGATGAACAATTTAGAGGAACTTCAAGGTATATAGACTTTGAACCGGCAACAAAAGTTGTGACAAATGAACCTACACAAAATCCACCGGTACAGAATGAAGATCTAGTTACCCCAGTATCATCAGAGGATTCCACAGTATTTGAAGAACAATAGCAAACTAAGACACCCCGGTATGTAAGACAGAATCATTCTGAAGATCAGATAATTGGAAACAAATTTAAAGGAGTTATGACAAGAGGAAGATTGGCAAATGAAGAGTTATGTCTTATTTCTCAAATTGAACCATCATCTATCAATGAGGCATGTGAAGATAAATTTTGGATTAAAGCTATGGAAGAAGAACTAGGACAAATTGAGAAGAATAATACTTGGACATTAGTTCCTTGGCCTAAAGATAAAAGTGTAATTGGAACCAAATGGGTATTTAGAAACAAACTTAATGAAGATGGAAAGGTTGTCAGAAATAAAGCAAGACTAGTGTGTAAGGGATATTCTCAGAAAGAAGGAGTTGATTACAATGAAACCTTTGCACCGGTAGCTATAATTGAGGTAGTTAGATTATTCTTGGCTTTTGCAGCTCACAAGTATTACAAAGTTTATCAAATGGATATTAAATGTGCATTTTTGAATGGAGATCTTGAAGTGGAAGTTTATATTGAACAACTTGATGGATTTTCTTTGACAAATGACAATGATATGGTTTGTAGGTTAAGAAAAGCTCTGTATGGATTGAAACAAGCCCCAAGAGCTTGGTATGTAAGATTGGATAAGTATCTTTTAAAGATTGGTTTTACTAAAGGAAATGCAAATAGCAATTTATATTACAAAGTAACTAATGATGACATCTTGATTATTGAAGTATTTGTTGATGATATAATCTTTGGAGGAGAAGATGGATTATGTAAAGAATTTTCTCTTGAAATGCAGCAAGAATTTGAAATGTCTATGATTGGAGAAATAAAATTCCTTTTAGGATTGCAGATTTCACAGACTGATAAAGGTATATTTTTGAGTCAATCTAAGTACTTGAAAGAACTACTAAAGAAGTTTGGGATGGAGAACTCTAAACCGGTAAGCACACCTATGACTACAAATGACAAATTATCTCAAATGGATGAATCTACACCTGTTAATCCAATTAGATACAAATCTATGATAGGAGGTTTACTGTATTTGACACAAACCAGGCCTGATATTATGAATGCAGTATGTATTGTTTCTAGATTTCAGAGTAATCCTAGGGAAAATCATGAATCAGCAGTGAAAAGGATTTTCAAGTACTTACAAGGCATAGCAAATCTTGGATTATGGTGTCCTAAAGATGAAAATTTTGATCTATGTGCATACATAGATGCAAATTGGGTAGGATATATGGATGATAGAAAAAGCACCACTGGAGGAGCATTTTTTCTTGGAAAGAGATTAGTTTCTTGGTTGAGTAAGAAACAGAGTTGTACATCTTTATCAATAATAGAATTAGAATATGTTGTAGCAGTAACAAACTATACACAGATACTTTGGCTTAAGCAAATGTTGAAAGACATAAAGGTAAAATGCAAAGAACCTATTACTATATATTGTGATAACATTGCAGCAATTGATACATCTAAAAATCCGGTATTACATTCTAAAACAAAACATGTTTCTATCAAACTGAATTTTCTAAGGGAAAAAGTTGAAGAAAAAGAGATAAAACTGGTTTATGTGAATACTAAAGAACAACTTGCAGATATTTTCATAAAACCTTTGCCTAAGGAGACTTTTGAGTATCTCAGAGATCAGCTTGGAGTCATACCACCACCGGTAGAGACTTAGATAGTTGATGATTGTCATCAACCAACAGAATTAAATGGACAAATTTTTTATTCTAGTATTTGATGAGGAAGCTACTTCTCAAGGGGAGTAGTTGGTATATTGAATTGGTTGGTATTTTGTGACTTTTGTGACTTTGGCATTTGATGTCAAAGGGGGAGAGATATCTATGGAAAAACAAATTATCTTTTTGGTGAAAGATTTCAGGGGAGAGATTTTGAAAATCACATTTAATGAGAAATTGGTATTGTTACTCCCAGGGGGAGAAATGGAGATTGTTGGTTTTTGTATTTGGCATTTCTGTTTTGGCACTTTGATGGTTTTTCCATCTCATGTTGCCATCAATGCCAAAGGGGGAGATTGTTGGTATTTTGGTATGGTTTTGTCATTGATGTCAACACCTACTAAATACACCTACTTTGGAGATCCAGCAACATTCACTGGCAAACAGTAAACTTTGCAACAATTATTGGTATATGGTTCACCGGTAGGATATATTGTTCACCGATACCTGGAATGATATGGAAGACACTTGGTAATGTCGAAGACATCATGTGGACACTTTATTTTGAAGAAATAATCATTGGTATATTCATATTTGCATATTTGCTTTTATCGGCAAATAGGTCCAGGTTATCTAGGGTTACACCAGTAGGTTTATCTTTTCCAGATCAACATGGCACGCTATGGAGATGATTTATTATTTCTGTAAATGCATTAAGCCGACATGCTCAATCAGTTATTGCATTGGATATTATATTATTTGTAAAATGTTTTTATTGTAATATCTTGTAGAGCCAACCTACTAAAATTGGTCTTAAGGTATGGTATAAATGTAAGATCTTATTTGTAAGATCAAGTGTGGAATGCAAAAAATAATTGTGTGAAGGTATATGCAAGATCAAGTAGTGGTATACATGAAGACATCATTTGAAGGTGAAGTTAGGTTTTTGTAGAAGCATATCAACATTACATCGGTACTGAATCCAACATATGAAGATGTTATTTTGTGCAGTACATTCTTATTGGATTTAACCATCCAACTGTAGTCAGTGTGACTCCCATTTGTGATTGAGCAGTGAGCTCTAGGTTGTTGGCCTTTCTACATGTGCAGACCCCTTTTTGTACACTTACTATCTACAGTAGTATCATCTGATTGTGGGTAAGGTTTCCCACCATGGTTTTTCCCCTTACAGGGTTTCCACGTACAAATATTGGTGTCATGTGTTGTGGATGACTTTGTGTTTATATTTCATGCATTAATCCTTACCGGTATAGCAATTTTCTATTAACATTGTCTACCGGCATACTTAACTAGTTTATTGGTATTAAGCATTAAGTTGGTTAATAAGTTTTTGGTTTGAATTTATTAGACAACTGATTCACCCGCCCCCCTCTCAGTTGTCTCTGGGAGCTAATAGAATTCTACTTGAATACTTTATCATCTTTCTTATTTCCAGAACGCGTCACATTAGATTTTAACTGATCCTTTACCCTCTCATACCTTTAATGTGATTGAGACTAATCATACGTCTTTCTCTCCCTTTGATTTCACTACTATGGCTCCAAGTTTGGTTAATATGGTAGAGGAGAAAGAAACACCTAAGGATCCATGTATCACATTTGAGCATAGTGAGACCATTAGAGCACCTGATGGCCCTTTATACATAGTTGTGAAGATTCAAGACAAACCTTGTCTTGGTGTGCTTATTGATCCTTCTTGTATGATTAATGTCATCACTGAGGAATATCTTTATACTTTTCATTTACATAAACCAATCTATGATGACACTAATGTGGTCATTAAGTTATTTGATAGATTTTCTTGTCCTACCATTGGTTCTATCACACTCCCTATTGAGGATCACACTAAATCTATGGATGTCAAATTTGTTATCATTCTTTCATCTGAACAATTTCATGTGAAGTTAGGATATCCTTGGCTATCTTACATGAAGTCTATTGCTTCTCCAATCCATAAGTGTTTAAAGTTTCCCCATAATGGAGAAATAATAACTATTAACCTTAGCTTATTTCGACCAATCGAAAGAAGCCCATGTATTCCTATTGATTACTTTTGGCCTCAATAGTTTCAATCTCTTCCACCAAGAAGAGATGCTCTCTTTCAATCTTATCAAAAATGGAAGAAAGATATGATCTTATCCTTAAGACAACCTATGACTCCAAAACTTGATATCCCCATCATTCTTGAAGATGAAATTATTCCCTTAATGGATATAACTAATCTTCCTCCTAAGGAAGATTCTCAACCTATTTCTATGGATGAAACTATGCCTTCTCCTAAGAAGAACAATAATATTCCTCCTAAGGTTAGACCTTTACCTCCACCTCATGATGGACCTAGCCTCCTTCCTACACCAAATATTCTTCCTTTATATGGTGTTGTTCCACCTCCGTGCTCATATAGAGAAAAGAGACCCGCCTCTCCTCTTGTGAAACCTAAAAGACCTCAACCTAAACCTCCAACAACCAAAGATGAGAATATTCGTCCTCCAATAAATATTCCTCCTTCGACAAATATTCCTCCTTCTCAACCTTCTGCTAAGACTTGATGGCATCGTGCTCGAGCTCATGAAGTTGTTCCTCAAAATATTCAATCTCCCAAAACTCCAATAGTTGACATGATTCCCTTTTCTCCTAAACAATATTTTGAACCTACATCTCCAACTCGTAAGTTGCAACAAACATGTGATGATTTTACTTTTATTCATGTTTGAGCTCGTCTTTCTATAAATCTTGATGAAGAAATAGGCAAAAATATTATTCATGATGGCAATACAACTCCTAATGCTTTTGATAGTGAACATGGATATGTTGATGTTGACAAACATTTATCTGCAAAATTTTCAAAAGCCCTAATCCTAGCTCCTAGAAATGAACAAAGTGACTTAGCACATAAGCATAGACCTTGTTTGGATCTTGTTATAGCTCCATCATTTATGCTCGAGGTCTCTCCTCTAGCGTGTTTCCCGCCTTCCCGAAATAGTGATCAGCAAGATCGGGAGGTAGATGCCATACTAGACTAGCTATATTAGCACCATAGATCCTCTACCTCTCTCTCTTTTCTTTCTCTTTTGTGACCATTATTCTATGTGTATCTTTGTTCTTCTATTTTCCCTAGGAATGTCTACTTGAGGATGATGCAAAGAATTGAGATCTCTTTTGGTCTCTTTCATGTTGACTCAAAAGACACATGTGTTCCCTTTCTTCCAAGGTGGTTTCATATCTTTAAGTAATGATGACTATTCTATGCATATATATACATGATATACATGATTTATCATATAGAATACTGACCCTGAGGAAAGCGAAGCCACCTTGTACTTCATATTTTATGCTCATTATCCTTGGATTTATTCCTCAATTGGGGGCTAAATCCTTGCGATAACATGCTCTCTCTCTTTCTCTCTTGTTTATATCCTACCTTAAATCAATCACTCTTGATAAGTTGTGCACAATCACTTTAACATGGGGGCATGCACTTCACTCATATTTTCCTTCTTGATACTTAAAGCTACTTAGCGAACTATGCTTTTCTTTGTTATTTTTGATATCCTTTCTTTTTAATGCATACTTGCAATCATGGTTCCTCCCTCTTGATCTTCCCTTTTACTTTGTCAATTAAATTCATAAGATCCTTAGTTCACTGGGGGCTTGGTGTATCTTGCCTCCTTGACATGGTGAAAGTCTTTAAATCTTGTTTCCTAGTACTTTATCAATAGTATTGGAGTACGCTTATACTCCCACTAAAGTGGGGGCTAAATGTAGAGTCATAAAATTATGACCTTGCAATTTCTGACCACATTTGGGTTTTCACATTGGTGGTTAAATCCCTAAGCCTAACTGGAGACCTGAGACATGCTCATACCTCCTGAAACTTGCATTTTCTTGCACCCTGCACTACCTGCTCTCACTTCCTATCCTGAATTAGGGAAAGATAGGGGTGTGACACCCTTTTCCTCCTAGGATAGGGGCGTGGTGCCACTATCCCTACCCTATTTTGGGCTCCCTCCATTAAAGTCCTACATTGGGCTTGTCAATCATGAGCGGGAAATTTTTTTCCTATGTCGGCCTAAGATGGAAAATCAGTTAAAACCCCTCATTGGCAAGTATATAAGGAGAATTTTCCCCTCCTATTGATAACAAGTAAGTTGATGATAAGTGAAATTGGTCACAAGAGAAATAAAGTATGAAAGCATCGAAGCATTGAACATTTCAAGTCTCCTTTCAAGGCTGGGTGTTGGATTCAAGTCAAGGATTCAACCATTGAAGAGGAGATCTCTTTCAACATTCAAAGCATTAAACTTCATATATCCTTTCAAACAACTCTATCTACATTTCAATTGCATCCTCTCTTGAGGTTAATTCTACTTCAAACATTTCCTTTCATTTACTTGCAAGTATTTTTCATCATTTGGTTAATTCCAAACTAGGGTTTAACCTAAAGGCAAACCCCCAATCCCAACAATATTTCCTCTCTTTTCTATGTGTAGGTTGTAGGCGCACATCTATAATTACAGGTTTAGACTTCATTTTCAGAGATTGAAAAACCCTTTTTGGCGCATGAATTTTTTGGAGGACCAAGTACACTTTCAACTTGGTCCAGACAAGTTTTGCTCAAATTTGCAGGGGAGCTTCATCTCGACATTTTACTACTAATTCTAGGTGCACAACTTCATCCCGCATCTCTATCTCAAGATATAATCATTTCTTTGTCATCGTCATGCTTAGTCTCAAATTGCTTAATTCAACTTATCTATTTTAAAAGAGGGTTGCTTTACTTTCCAAATTCATTGTCAATTCACTTAGCATTCAATCTCTTTCTATTGAGATTGGATCTAGTGAATTCAATCCCCTCTTTTAAATGTAATGGGCGTGAGAGGTTAAAGAGAATCCTTTGCAAAACTTTCACTCCTTTTTTGAAGAGGGTAAAGCTTTCAACTTGATCTCATCATCACCCTTTCCACACCCATTACAACACTAAACACAACTTCATCTCCTTCTGATTAATCATTTGTAACACCTTCATCTTTAGCATAATAACAATTCTTCTGGTTCCTAAACTTCTGATTAAACTTATAAGGCTTATCATACTTTTCATGCTTCTGATATCTATCATTCCTATCATGCTTATCAAACTTATCATGTTTCCATACTTAGCCATTCTCTCTGGCAATCTAGAAGCAAAATGTCCTATCTTATTACAAGAAAAGCATTTCAAGGGAAACTTTCCATCGTACTTATCGACACCTTTAGGAAATCTTCGAGAAATTAGTGCTTCTTTCTCTACTATCTCTCTTCTTTCTCTTCATATCTGGATATCCTGTACTCATCATGATCATATTTGTGCTTACCAAATACCAATGTTGATGCATTGAATGTTGTCTCAAACTTTCCATGTGATTCTCCAAATTCACTCATCTCAAATGCAGCAGGTTTTCCAACCAACACATCTCTTGTCACAATAGTTACACTCTAGATCTCATAAATAGTAGCAACAATATGTTTATAAGCAGGAAGAAAATATCTTAACACCTTAGCAACAATCTCATCTTCTTCAATCTTTCCACTGGCAGATCTGATGCCAAGGACAAGCTCATTCACCTTAGCCATGTATCAATGTATGTTTTCATCATTTCCCATCTTCAATGTCTCATAATTTCCTTTTAAACTCTACAACTTAGCAACTTTCACTTGACTATCACCTTCATACAAGATTTCAAGATTCACCTAGATCTCATGTGCAATCTGAATTTCTATAACATTTGTCAATTCAAATCAATCAGGGCACTAAGCAATGCTTCCTTCTTTTTGATGTTATATTCAGCTTCCTTAACCTCATCAGGAGTGGATGGTCCATTTTGAGGAACAACATAGGCATTCTTAGTAATCTTCCAATAATCTTCTTCAAGACATTTCAAATTCACCTCCATTAGTCTCTTCAACATAGTATAGTTGCTTCCATCAAACCTCAGACAATCCTTCTTGAAAAGAATACCTTGATCTACCATCTTGGATCTCCTCAAGCAATTAAGCTTCAATCGAAGGATCTAGCTCTGATACCAATTGTTAGCAACAATCAAGAAGGGAGATAAAGAGGAGGGGGGGTGAATCAGTCTTCACCGGATATAGATAATTAAAATCCAGAATATAAATTGATAAACTGCAACAACGAATAGATAAGCAAATCAACAACATAACACACAGCACAAAGATTTTGAAGTGGAAAAACCGGTCAAGGGAAAAACCATGATGAGAATCTACCCACAGTAAGATGATACTCTGCAGTAATATGTAAAAATATTACAATGGGGAATGCACATGCATACAGGCACAATGCCTAGAGATCATTACTCAAAATATATATACTTGGAAGGCTACAACCCTCAAAGAAGTCTCACTATCTTACAATATGATTCAAACTACAATCTGAAAGGAATAAACTGCAATGATAGCATCTACAAATGTCTGATGACAGTTCTGGTTAAGCATAATTGTTTGCTATGCAACACCAATCTTACCATAATACTTCATTGAATGATAACTATCTTGTTTGAACAATCACCTCTCTCTAATAAGGCATAAATATAATGAAACCTAAATTACATAAGCATCTCACCTATATATACAAATCATCAACCTTGATAACAAGGTCGACTAAACCCTCAACCTTTAACTTAGAATTAGAAAAAATTACATTGCACGATACAAAGATCAACCATCGGACCAATATTATGATTTACATTACATAGCATGGTGTAATAACCTAAAAATGGTTACCTAAACCATGGGCCCCTAATCTTGACTTCATCACCTATGTCCTAAGCAAAGGAAAATTAAATCAACCATGAGAACCTAATTAATTAATTCCCAGTCATCAATGTCACATGGCAAATAAATCACTCAATATTAATCAAATATTCATTTAATTAATTAATCATTCCAAGTAAATCATTTTAATCAATTATCCTATTTATTCAACTAAATATCCTAGCATATTTAATTAATAAATCAATTTACCATTAAATCATAAAAAAGGAATTAATTTGGAAAAAAGGAATTAATTTGGAAAAGAATTTTAAATTGAGAAAAGAAATCAAATGGAATTAAATTGAAAAATCTCAAAAAAGCAATTAAATCAATTAAATCAATTATAAATCAAAATTGAATATCAAAATATAAAATATGAAATAAATCCGTTTTTTCTGATTTTATCTTAAAATTAGTTCAATTTTCTTTAAAGCTAAGAAAAGAAGCCAATCACATCAATTCACTTGGATTGTTCTTCCTCTTGGAGAATATATGTTGCTCATCATTGATCAATCTTGACCGTTGGTCTCTCTCTGGATTTTCTATAAATTCAGGCCCTCATCTCTCATAAAAAAAACTTGGAGATTATTGTTATTATGTTGTTTTTGTTCTAGGCTTATTGAGATTTGTGCATTGAGATATTACATATTAGTTACTGCATATTTGTTAAATCATCTAGCTTAGTGTTCATTCATATTGCTTAAATCATGTTAGGTTAATCATGCATATCTAGCTTAATCTTACATCCATCTAGCTCAATTTCATACTCATATAGATTAAATCCTTCGTTTAGGTGTTGTCTAGTCACTGGTGTTGCATATGGAAATCTAAGAGAAAAACTAAACTCACATCTACTAGAAGGCAATAGGTCTCTTTGTAATGGTTTATTGTTGATTACTAATTATTGATTTACTAACCATGCATCTAATGACGTAATTGAAGTGTTGTGTATTCAGACACAGATACAGAGATACAAATCCACTTTTCACACACACATTTTTTGGCACCCACTATGGGGCTCCAGAATTTCATTTTCGGCCTTGCAAAATCCTTATTTTATTTTCATGTTTTTAATCCGTATAGTCTCTGCAAAAAGGTCATATGAGTTTTTATGCAATACAAGATGAGTTCTAGGAATACTCGTTCTGCTCTATGGGAATTATCGTATGAGTTCCTGCTTTGTAATCTTCTTTTGGGGTTTACTCATTCCACGCTATGGGAATTGTCATACAAATTTATGAGTTTCTCATTCTATAAATAGTATCTTCTTAGGGTTTTCTTGACTTGACTTTGAGTTTCGTTGATGCTAACCCTGAATTGTCTTATGTCTATCTGAGATTTTTATAACCTAACTAATTTTTTGTAGAACGCTTGTCAAATAATTTATCAAATCAAACTCATGCATGTCAAAGAATCAAAAACAACATTACTACTGATACGTCGGTTTTGCAGGTTGCTTAAGGAGAATCGACCAAACATCGTGTATTCTTTAAATTCATTTTTAGGTACTTAAATTGCTATTTGGTTAATGAACAAATCTATCTTTTGTGTTTGAAGAAAGATCTAAGAGGTAGGAAAGTATGCTCTTCTCTGCACAGACAATCATAAATCTAGACCCTTAAAGTTTTTTCTAAGTTTGAGATTTGTACCTTTTAGCGGGCTTGTCATAGTGGGAAAAAGTAATCACCCAGTGAGAATGACCCAAGTGAGTACAGCTAAACCCAAGCATTCCAACCCACTATAATAAATAGGCCTTTCAGGATTAAAGTCTTGGGGGACAAGATTATTTGAGTTTTCTCTTTTGAGATCTCTCATATCGGGCATTTTGTAGGGCCTCGCGGTCTCAATCATGCTTGTGTGACTATAACTTTTTTTGCTAACTTGTCAGGCTATAGGCCTCAATCGCACTTGTGTGACTTCAAGGGTTAATTTCGAACGAAAATCCTTACTACAAACTTTAAAATAGAAACTACTCTAATACCTCCAAAAGGGGGATAATCTTTGTGCAAGAGAGATAGTAACTCTCCCAAGATACTTGTTATTTCATGCCCCCATTAGTGTTTGGAGTCAGCTAATACGGCATTGAGAATCCATTGCGTGAGACTCAGCGACTGGGTGTGCACCTAAGTCTGCAAGAAAAAGGTTTTCTCTCTCAGCCAATTTCCTTAGAATTAGTGTGTTGTGTTTGATGTCACTTTGGATCTTATCTGTTTGTTGTGTTTTTTGTCTAAACCTAAAATTGAAAATCTAAAAAAATATTGGAAAAACTCAAAAACACCAAAAAAGAATCAAAATTCAATGGTAAAAAAAATCAGTCTCTTTGTCAAAAAAAATTGTCTCTGAGCATAATAGTTGTATGAGCTTCCTAATTCATCGTACGAGTTGACTACATTGCTGTCTGAGTCTTCTAGTTTTTCATTTTGGCTTATTTAAATTGTCGTTCTAGTCTCAAAAGATTGTCGTCTGAGCTTATAAACTCTTATGTAGGAGTTGTTCTAGTCTGTGACAAGCTGTCATCTGGTAAGCATTAAACTATCGTTTGAGTATAGGCAGCAACTCATACGAGAAACTGATTGTTTCGTCTGGAGCCTGTTAAATTGTCGTCTGAGTCAATATCCTTTGTCATACAAAACTCTGATTTTGTTAGTCTAGAACTTGTCTGTTGGCATACTTTTCCAGAACTGTCATACTTGCCTAATCAGTCCACAGTGAGAGTAAATATGGTCATCATAATCTTGAGCATAAACAACCTCGATTGTGTACCATTTTTGTTGTGTTGCACGACTTTGTCAATTATCTCCTAGCTAGTTTAAATCAATCAATTATCAAACTTATCAATCGCTTATCAAACTTAATCAACCTAGGTTGCTTAGGTCATGTCTTACATAGGATAGATCATTCTTGAAACCATACAGAGTCTTAGTCACCTCTCTCAATCAGTACGTTAAAATGTGTAACTAGCTTTGATTTAATGTTGACATCTGCATCACATCTCGCTATGAGTCACGTCAATTGTAAATGCTTGTTCGAACCAAAATCTCTTCTAAAAATTTTGATGAAAGTAAGAAGCCCTTGACTACCTTGGCTCAATAAATTCAAGATCTCAAGATAGAAATATATAACATTTAATCCCAACAAAAATATTTAATTACTCCTCTTGAAATAAAATTTCATGATATCAAGAACACTAGACTTCAAGAAATGCTAAAACAATTATATAAGGTGGAACAAAAAGTAATTGAAAATCCAAAGCCAAATCTCATGGTAGATCGCAAAACATCTTCACCAAGACAAAAAGACATCTATCCCCTAGATAGACGATTTACACCTTTGGGGCAATATGTTAAGTCAACTTTGGAAGAGCTTGTTAAGCATAACCTTATCATATTGCCTAACAAGACCACATAGGGGTGTGAATTCTTGAGTAATTATTGTGCATATCATAGGAATAAGAAACATAAGACTTTAATGTGCATGGAATTAAAACATAAAATTCAAGACCTCCTTGATGATGGTGTTATTAAAATTGAAGATCATAATAATTCACCCAAGGAGAAACCAAATGGCATTACCAAGCATGATCAAAATTATGAACTAGTGTCTAGAAATGGCCCACATGTAGCCTCCATCTCTTTCATGATGTCTCCATCTCCTAAGGATTCTCAACAACAATCCATACCATATCCCTCAAATAATGAATCTATTGATGAAACTTCTCATGTTGACCCTCAAGGGCTATCTCAAGGGCCATCCCATTCAATGGTTGAAAAGGATCTTACCTCCCTAGAATCCCATGATGATTCCATTATACCTTTCCATTTCTTCCAAGATGATCCCCTTCCATCTCAAGAGAAAAGCATAATTCCTAAGCAAGATCATGATGCCTCTTCCACCTTTTCAAATGATCCTATTCAAAATGAAGAGTCAAACACCCATCCTACTCTATCCAATGGTCCTCTTCCACGTCAACATCAAAGTATACCTTCATCTCCTTGTCATAATCCTCCATGTTCACCTCAAGGATCCATCATGCCTACAAAGCACTCTCATGGTCCTACAAGTCAAAATATTTATAAATGCAAAGGGGTAGACATTCACAAGCAAGAACCTCTCCATATTAAAGAAAATATTAAGGGTCATGGCCTCAGTGACATTCCTTAAGATGTTGGTATCTAGGATATTAAACCAAAATCCAAATACATGCCTTCCCCTTCATCGCTTCCATCCATTTTAGGACCCCATATCCCTCCATCCCTTATGCAGGATCAACAAAGGAATACATCTTCACGTACCTTCCATCCATCTAAACAGACACAAAGGCTCACTAAGAGAAAAAAAATCAAAATCAAAAGTTATATGGGTTCCTAAGCCACTTGTAGAAGCAATGCATTCCAAGGAACTAAAAAAGCATGAAAAATCAAAAACCATGTGGATCCCTAAGTGGTTCCTTGAAGCACAATAGTCTAAGGAAAAATCCAAATCAACATCCAAAATTGTTGTTCCTCCATCCCAACCTTCCAAATCTATTCCTATATCATCTCCTTCATCCATTTTGGATCTTTATATCCCAAAATCCCTGGTTGTGCCTCCATCCAAATCTCAAAATCTGAGATCCACTTTTCCTTCAACACACCTCACCTCAAGATGTGTGCTAGTGATGATCCCGCCAACATTTTCATTCACTCATGTACCAAACTTTCAATATCTGGTCCATTATCCAACATCTCTTTTTCATCCTTCCATCCCCCTTATCCAATCTTTTGCATGAGTCTTTACCCTAGTTTCATCACAAAATCCAAAAAACTAAGGAAATCAACATTGGAAATGTTGAACATGTACACTTATATGAGTCCTTCTTGGAAATACATTTTTATCTGACTCTTCAAACAAAGACCAAATGAACTACCTACACAAAACTCCTTGAACCTATGAATAACATGAAACTTAAACAATAATACATCTAAGGGTTGGGTTAGTTTAAAGTTTTTCTTTTTGCATTACATATCATTTTACTCAAAGCACTTCATCACATATAGTTTTTTTCTTAAATGAATTGCAATCACAAAAATCTCTACATTTTCATATAACAACATTAATAAAACAAGGAAAATGTCCAAGTTTATCATTCGTTTGCATTCAAGGGAAACAAGGTTCATCTCCTTTCTTAGATATTTGGACATAAAGTCTTTGAGATCCTAAGGTCATTCATTTCCAACATTACATTGTGACGATGCTTTACTTATGGTTAGGTAGTGATTTCACTATTTGAGACTTGTTAACCCAAAATCTAATAATTGTTATATCTCAAACATATTAGTAAAATCTCTAATTCATTCTAGACACCTAGTTGATCATATGACTAGTGAAAAATCTAACATTATGCTTCACCACTGCTATAATTGTCACACCGAAGTAGGTCTCATTACTTACAAGTCAAGGCAAGAAAATAAAAAAGAGTGACAAAAAGAACAATAATATATAGCTAAAAGATCACACATACAAGTGCGACAAAAAGCTTGACTATGGAAACATGTGAGCAACTCCATCAGGACTATGAATGCTTGCTAGCAATGGAGCAATATTTAAGAAATTACAGTCTATAACCTTGTCAGAGCCCTAAAATCTTGCTAGCAATGAGGCTCTATTTAGGATGTTTTTGAAGTTAGATTAATTCACGTAGCTAGTCATATAGGATGCTATGGATCTTTAGTGAACACAAGAGTAGGAATTAACTCATTTGCACGCACATGGGCAAACAAAGATCAAAGTTTCAAGAAACAATGGGGAAGTTTTCCATGTCTCCATTTGTAAATCCTAGTCACTAAGTATGTTAATTTAGATGTTCCAAGGGACCTTAAAGATCGATTGACTACTTATCTACAAAATATTTTGTACCTCCAATTCAGTTGGTGTATTACAAAGTGATAAACAAAAATAGTCATCCTTGTTCGCATAGGAAATGCTTCTTCATCGTGCATATTACATTAACATAGGTCATATCGAAAAATTATTATCTCCACATGTATTATGCAGATCATCATGTCATATAGGTCTACATACTAGGGGCATAGCTAAAAAAAATCATAAAAATCATAAAATGTCTTGAACAAAATCCTAAAAATAAAAAACTCGCAAAATCCTAAAAAATTTAAAATTGAAAAAATCAAAGCATGAAAGCATAGACCATCCATCAAACCAAATCAACAATAGACAAACTCTCAAAGTCTGCAATCAAAACTTATTACATGTCTTGTTAATCAATATATCAAACCTCTATCAAACATCAACATGTCTTATACAAGGAAGTGTACACTCGAAACTAGACAAATTGGTCTTATACGAGGTACTCACTTTTTAAAACCAGACATTGCTATCAATGATCACAAAAATTAAAATAATGACATAGATCTGTATGGCTGCTGGATTTCATCCAGGTTAGTGTTATCTCTTGTACTGAAGTGCTGCATCTTTTTGTTATCCTTAAGTCGCTTTCGTGACACCTTAGTTCTTCTTGGAAGCCTCATGGCTTGAAACTGATCAACACCATAGTCTTAGGGAACTCAACTGGTCAATTTACATGTCCTATATAGTCCCACCAGGTCATCTTTTTGTCAGTAGTACCAGGTCATCCAATCTAAGTCAGTCACCTGTCTCCTATCCACTACTGATTTTTACCACTGAATAAACACACAAAGCAAGAACACTCAAAACAATAATTGAAAACTGTTTGAGCTCTTACTGCAATTTTCTTTGAATGTTGTCTTTTAACTTGATTTTCAATTATTATTCCCTTTGAGTAACTTGAGGAAGTCTATCTTGACTAAGAGGAGCAAGGACTTAGGGCATAATACTTTTCTTTGTTTTATGCTTGTAGGAATAATTCTGATGATCTGAAAACATCTCATAAGCTAGATGTCTATGATAAGTGCCTTCACATCAAGGTGAAATTGCCACACATACCTCAACTCTATTTATTTGTATGCTACAGGGAGGTTGGAATCATTTCCTTGTCTCTTTCGAGTAAATTTCTTTATTATGCAATCTAGATACATGCTTAATTTGTCCTAGGATATGAATGATACAAGGGTCATAGTAGACACAATAATCAATATTGCATATAACAAGGAAGGAACTTTGCTTTGTTTGGTATGTTTGCATGTAGATAACATTCAGGTCATCCTGCCTCTTTATGCCTTGGTGCTTATGTTGGCTTGCTATATTAAAAATGACATGACATTCAAGTCATCCTGGCTCTTTGTCCCTTGGTGCTTATGTTTATTTCTAACATTGTACAACACTCAGTGATGATTAAAAGTAAATTAGAATCTAGTGACTCAAACCTAGTTTGCATATATGATTTTACATCCTTATCTCATCATTATTATCATTTAGTGCTTATGAAAAAGAAACAAAAACATTCATATTCATCTGCATTACATACATTCATATAGAAAAGAAAATGCATTCATATAGAACAAAAGAATATAGAAAGACATCTCACAAAGCATCTCATGTAGCTTAGCACAAGAACAATAAGATCAAATCATGGACTCGTATATATATATATATATATATATATATATATATATATATCAATGTCAAAGGGTATAAATGACATCAATTGTCATCTACAATGTCTATCGGAGCAAGAAATACATCGAGTACAAAAAAATTGGGTATACAAAATAACATACAACATCAAAGTCTAACTATGACCCTCTCACTCATCACTTGGTGGTGGACGAGGTGCATATTGGGGATAAACTAGTATGGGTGCCTGTGTTCCCTTAGATTGAGCCATGTATTGGGAATATGGAACCACCTATCTGTCTGATGGCACTTGTGCACTGTATGCTGCCACATAATATGTTGCATGACTCTATTCTGATGAAGCACCTCACACTAAGAAGAAACTATCTCTTCTCTCAATATTTGAAACTCTTGGTCCCTCTCTGCATCTCTTGGTCTCGCTTTGTCCTCAGGCTCTGTAGCTATTGCTCTCTCTATGATATGTGCCTGTACCACTACCACCTGTGTCTGCAGACCACACACCTTCCCCCTCAAGTTACAGATGATATCTCTAGGTGTCATCATCTCCACCTCCCTGCTCCTCTCTCCTCCACCGTACCTACCTAGAAGCATCATCTTTGCCAAGTCCCACTGCCTCACCCATCTCTATATCTACTACAACCTCTCCTCCCCTATCACCACCTACATCTCCACCAACTACTCCCAAGGATCCACCCTCTCCCCTCCATCGTTGTTAGCCTCCCATAGGTGTTCTACTGCTACTCACACCTGGATCTCTTCCTGCCCTCCTAGGTGTCATCTCTCCCTAAGCTCATGCATACACCTCCTCAACCTCATCTATACAAGGCACATGCTCTCTAGGATCTTTAAATCGAGGAAAGGGGTGTCTTTGAAACCAAACTCTATACTGGGGCAATACCCTCGCATCCTCAACATCCTCCAGGTACTCCCATCTCTGCGGTTGTAAACCCACTAACTCCTACATGTTCAAGGCATATGAGAGTCTAGGTTCCCATCCTCATCTCTCCTCATCCCCAAATCTAGCATAAGTTGTAAACTCCTAGGATATACTCTGTGGTCTCCCATACTGCCTCAAAACCCTAGACATTACAAAACACTCAATAATAGTAGACAATCTGCCAATGAGAGGTCTAGTCTTAAACATATCTCTTTGTTGTATCCTCCAATCATCCCACAACTCTAGACCCCTATATAGTCTTCATACTATAGCTATCAAATCATCTAACTGCCTCCTCCAAAAATCAGTCTTGCCCAATTGGGGTTGTGTGATATAGCCTGAATATCGGTATATAATAGGCTGATGTACCTCCCTCAAATCATCTACAATAGTTCTGCAAACTATATGCTCCCATGCCCATATCTGTAAAACTAGAACACCTACCGCCATACTCTTCGCTCCTTTATAGATGATCTCATGCATCTGATGATACATATGCACGAGTAAGCAAGAACCCCAACCTAATCTAATTGGATAAGTAAGCAATCTCTCTAGAATTCTACCCCATCCATATAAGAATCCATGTTGTCCTCTATCAGGCATCACGAAACAACCAATCATGCCAGCCAAAACGCAAGCAAGAGGGTACTATGCACCATACCTACTCAACAAATCATCCCAACTAATAGAATGATCAAAGATAGTGTCATCATGGAAAATGTGTCTAAGAGCCTCAATGCCCGGTTGTGGAGTTGAATCATAATCTACCTTATCTTCAGTAAAAGGAATCCTCAAAATCCTATAAATATCCTCAAGAGTGATCATCATCTTTCCACCCGGCAAATAAAATATGTTATGCTTAGAATGGAATTGCTCAACCAATGCAATCAACAAACTATGATTCACATTGATATCGAGCATCTGTAACAAGTATCTGAATCTTCACAACCCAAGGTGACCTCTTTGTGCGTCTGATAAGTCATACACTAAACTCATAATAGGAGGATATGTACATCTAAACTATATATCTAGCAACTGAACCTACAAAATTGAACAAACAAATTGTTAGTACGTGATCAAATTTGTGCTAAAAATGTGTTAAATGTGCTAAAGAATCCAAATTTACAACTTTGAAAATCCAAATTTGTTATTTTGGTCATTTAAAACAAAAACTCTTTTCCATACGAGTGAGTATAGTCAAGCAGCAACTCATACGACAAAACATTACGAGCCGAATGAGTAATCACTCTAATACGACAATTAGTAACATGTAGAATGATTAAATGGTCTATGAAGAACATCGTCGTATGATATAAGGGTAGACACCATACGACAAGTTACCCTATATGATCATACGACGAAACACAAATTGTCAGATACTTGTACGAGAAATAATATTGAACCGAATGATAAAACTGATAACTCAATGATGAACAGTGAGTACCAAACCGGTACTGAGAGGGGGGGGTGAATCAGTACAGACACAAAAACTTTTCCTGAATTGGTTTGACTACAAATAGTGTACTTGACTAGCAAACACTAACACCAGTCAAAACCAGATTACTACTGGTTAAACACAATGAGATTGTGAAAGACATAAACCAACAACACTTAGCTTTCCACACAACCTACACCCTTATTTCCACTTTATCCTTATGCATAAATAGGTAATCTACCATCAGAAATATAATAACTTGCTAGTTCAACATGATTCACCACTTAACAGAAAACAACAAAGCATCACATGAAAAGGCATCACTCATGACACACATATTTTTCACATGGAAACCCAACCTGGAAAAACTACGGTGGGGATGAATACCCACAAGCCATTCTTGAACTCTTTAGAAGTTCACTCTCTTAGGAGCCTAGTCCGGTTAAAGACTGTTACAAGAAGTTATTTTAGGAACCGATCCTGTTAGGGATCACCCAGTTAAGGGATGGCTAAAATACCTGGTTAAGGGTTAAACCCTATTAAAGGTTACCTTGTTAGAGGATTTTAAGAACTCAATGGCTTTGAGTCACCCAGTTAAAAGATTTACAGCAAGCTAGTTAAAGCTACCCTATTAAGGGATTTTCCAACTATTCAAGTGGTTAGAGATCAACAGGTATTATAATGATCTAGTAATAGCACTTAATGCCAATGTAGATCCGCTTTAGTTCCTTCCTTCTGCACACACACTCTATAGGTATCAATTCTCTTGTCTGGTCTAGCAAGAATCAGATATCTCTCCACTTAGATTCACACACAACATTTTCCAACAACCTCAACATGAAGCACAACATCGACCTTATAGGAGACAGATAGGTTGGTAGCATAAACCCTAAACCCTACACATTTAGGTTTTACAAATTTAGTTAGTTCAATCCTGATGTTGATTATACTGCATTAAATACAATGGTATTGAACATATCTCAAGACATTCTCCATCGTTCATTCTTTGTTGCTTCAGGAAGTTGATAACCCACCACCCGCTCTCCACCATTTACAGAGACTTCGCACATTCTCGAGGTGGATAGGATCGATCTCCTTCATGCACACAAGGTTGGCATGGCAACACGATATAATCTTTATTAAAAATACTAACTCATCGCACGATGTCATCAGTTGAATCACACATGCTTGGAACACTTCAATCAGAAATGCTGAAGCTGAGACTACCAACTGGTAGTCATGCAAAACTTCCATATACCGGTTCACTTCAAACATACCGCTTCATTTTTTTCACACATACCGGTTCACTATGTTATATCAATTCTCACATATACCGGTTAACAGTCATATCAGTTCTCTTGAACATATTGACATCAATGACAACATACAATATCATCATGTCATCATACTCTACACATATGCCAACAACCTCCCCCTTTGGCATTGATGGCAATATACAAAGATATCTCTCTGCTTCACATCTTCTCTCGCAATACTACAGATATCTTCTGCACTTCACATCTTCTCCCCCTTTGACAAAAATGCCAAAGTGGAGGCACAAGATTATCATGTTCCACTATGTTGCTCCCCCTGAGGAGTAGCATCCTTCAACACATTAATCCTGAAAAGATCTGACAATGCAATATCTGACTGATGTGAAGCACATACCTTTAGTTCACCTTTTGAAGGGGCGGTACCCCTAATTCACCTCTTAGATAGGTAAAGGTAGCCTTTGGTAGAGGCTTGGTGAATGTCTGCTAACTGCTCCTTACTGGAAACATGTTCCAATACAACCTCTTTGTTCTGAACCTTTTCCCTCAAGAAATGATACTTGAGCTCAAAGTGCTTGGTTCTAGCATGCAAAACTGGATTCTTGGAAATGTTAATAGCACTTGTGTTGTCACAAAATATACTTACTGGTTCAGAGACAAGAACTTTGAATCCATCTAATACATGCTTCATCCAAATTGTCTGGGTGCAGTTCATAAATATTGCAACATACTCTGCTTCTGTTGTAGACTAAGAGATACAACTCTACTTCTTACTCATCCATGAGACTAGTCTACCACCAAGAAAGAATTCACCACTGGTTGTGCTCTTCCAATCGTCCATATTACTAGCCCAATCAGCATCTGTGAACACTTCCAGTTTGAAATCATCATTGTATGGATACCATAATCCATAGTCAATAGTTCCCTTCAGATATCTAAGAATCCGCTTGACTGCTACCAAGTAGGATTCTCTAGGGCTTTTCTTGAAATGTGCAACAATGCCCACTACATGTGCAATGTCCGGTCTACTATGCACTACATAGTGCAACTTACCAATCATTGATCGGTATTCCTTCTCATTTACCAACGCTGAGTCATCCTCTTTTGATAATTTACAACCGGTCACCATTGGTGTACCAACCGGTTTGCTGTCTTCCATGCCAAAAGTCTTCAACACCTCTTTGACATACTTGGACTGAGTGATAAAGATTCCATCTTTCATTTGTTGAATTTGCAATCCAATGAAGAACTTAATCTCCCCTATGAGTGACATCTCAAATTCCTTCTTCATCTCATCTGCAAAGTCATGACTCATCTTGTCATCTCCAACAAAAATTAAGTCATCTACAAATACTTCACAGATCAAAATCTAATCTCCTTCTAATTTCAAGTAGATATTGCTATCTTCACTTGTTCTCTCAAATCCGATCTTCACAAGATGGGAGTGCAAGAATTCATACCATGCTCTAGGCGCCTACTTTAGTCCACACAAGGCTTTATGTAGCCTACACACCATGTCTCTATCTTTTGATAGGGTAAACCCATCTGGTTGCTCTATATACACCTCCTCTTCAAGTATTCCATTTAGGAATTCAGATTTTACATCTAGTTGATATACTTTTAATCCCTTAAAAGCTGCATATGCAAGAAGCATAGGAGCTCCTTCCAATCTTGCTACTGGAGCAAAGGTTTCTCCATAGTCTTCTCCTTCTTCTTGGGCATATCCTTTACACACCAATCTAGCTTTGTTCCTTATTGTTGTGACATCCTCATTCAACTTATTTCTGAAGAGCTATTTGGTTCCAATGACATTTTTATTCTCCGATCTGGGTACCAAAGACCATGTACCATTCTTTTCTATCTAATCAAGTTCCTCTTCCATTGCCTTGATCCAATCTTCATCTTTATGTGCCTCTTTGAATGTTTTAGGCTCAAATTCAGAGATCATACATGAGTTTTCTCTGATCTTTCTTCTTCTAAGGATTCCTGCATCCTTGTCTCCTATGATCTGCTTTGGATCATGATTGAGTTTGACATACCTAGGTATATTCTTAACAGATTCCTCTTGCTTTTCTTCTTCATCCTCATCTTCATCAGCATCAACATCAACCAGTGTAGGAGCACAATTACTGGTACTGGGCTGATTTGCAACTAGTTCCTAGAAGGTTACTACCAGTTCATTTCCTACTTGCTCACTGCCAGTTTCCTTAGGTTTCTCAGAGTTTTCATCAACTCTAATACTAATGCTTTCAACAATTCTCTGAGTCCTATTGTTGAAAACATTTGAGAGCTTTACTCTTGGTGGAATATCCTAGGAATATTCCCTCATCACATTTTGCATCAAACTTGATCTGATGTTCACTCCTTTTGATATAACATTTGCTACCAAACACTCTAAAGTAGCTTACAACTGGTGTCTTACCGGTCCAATACTCATAATGAGTCTTATCCTTACCTTTCTTAATGATTACCCAGTTCATTTTGTAGACTACAATGCTCGTCACTTCTCTCCAAAAGGTGTGAGCAACCTTTCCTTGGATCAACATAGTTCTAGCCACTTCAACCATAGTCCGGTTGTTCCTCTCTGCTAAGCCATTCTGTTGTGCAGTCCAGGGGGCAGACAATTTCCTCTTGATGCCATTCTCTTCACAATATTTGTTGAATTCACTTGATGTGAATTCACCTGCTTGATCAATTCCAAGGCATTTGATTCTTCTACCACTTTCCTTTTCTACTAGTGCTCTGAAAGCTTTGAACTTTCCAAAAGCTTCAAACTTGTCCTTCAAGAATGTGACCCACATCATTCTTGAGAAATCATCTGTAAGAATCATAAAATACCTATCTCCCTGCACACTCCTAGTTTTCATAGGACCACACAAATCAGTATGCACAAGATCAAGTAAATTGTCTGCAATGAAAGATTTACCTTTGAAGGTTGAGGAAGACATTTTCCCCAGTTGACATTCTTTGCACAAGATATTTTCCAGTTTGCTCAGCACAGGCATTCATCTAACTGCCTTGATCTTACTAGCCTTCACAATGTTATCAAATTTTACTTGGCAAAGTCTCTTATGCCATATCCAAAAATCATCAAACTTAGCCATAAGACATGTACTAATATTTGCATTCTGCTGAAATAGGTTACCTTTGGTCTGCATACCGATGGCCATCAGTTCACCATTCTTTCCTTTGATTTTGCACACTCCATTTTTAAATTCCAGAGTGAGTCCACTATCATTCAGTTGGGCAACACTCAAAAGGTTGTGTCTAAGACCTTCCACCCAATACACATTGTCAGCACTAATAGTTCTGATACTTAAAGATAAGTACAGATGCCTAGCTAATAAGATGAGAGGGGGGGGGTGAATCATACAAACTTAATCTTTCATAAAAACATCAGATTCAACCTTGATAACATATACTTCAGTAATATAACCAAAACTACTAAACATGCAAACTCAAAAGCATATAAACATCATAAAACTCATAACACCAGATTTAACGTGGAAACCCAAATAGGGAAAAACCACTGTGGGATTTCAGACCCACTAAGAAATATACTCTTCTAGAGTACGCTCGGTTAAAAGAAAATCTTGTTAAAGATTACAAAACACATTGCTAGATGTGACCCGGTTAAGGGATTTCCCTCAGATCTATTAAGATCTTCACCTTGTTAGAAGTGACCTTGTTAAAGGATTTCAAACACTCAATCACAATGTCACCTTGCTAGAGGGTTTTACAAATAAGACTGTTAAGTCCACTTGATTAAGAGATTTTCATTTACTTCACTAAATAACAATAATAAAAATCTATCTGCAACTTCACATCTAAAATGCTAAAGCAGATTCTTATTTTCTCAATACAATATAGACATAGAACTAATCTTGTCCATCTGTTGGGCTCTATACTCTGTTATTCAAAATAGATCTCCAAGCTTCTGTGCTCGGTAATCACTATGTAGCATCCCTGTGCATACACTTTCTCGCATACATTGTTTATCAATAGTTCCCTATTTATAAACAATTCGCCAATCACTTAATCTCCTTGATCACATTTCCCATGATCAATCATAGCCATCAGATCTTCAAGCTTTGTCCAGGTTCAATGTATCTTTCGATCTGAAAATGTTTTACCCTGCCTTGGAACTTGTGCTAGGGTATTGTGGTTCAATCTAAGTTGTAGATCTTCGTGCCGATTTTCCTTTGCCATAGATTCTTTAACAAACTTCATTCATGGCGTACCAATCATTCAATCATAGCTAGCTCATCAATTTCCTTCATTAAATAATGCATGTAATCATTTAATACATTATTTTATTACTCAGTTACAACTCGGTAAATACTAAACTTCACTCGGTAGACATTCTGCCTTCATTAATCGATAGTGATAACCTTAGGGTTTACCGACTAGGTTCTTTGCTCGGTAACATAGTATAGTATTAACCTTTCAATCAATAACATATGTAGGATATCAAAACAATCTAATCATCATGATCTCATCATTATCTAACTCAGTAATAGTTGCCCATTGAATAACTTATTTCTCCCCTTATTCATCATATTCTTTCTGTGTCTTTTATCGACATCTTTATACTCATCAAATCATACTTCTCAAGATATGGCAACATCATACTGAATTAGAAAATCAATTTCTTGACATCAATGACAAAATAATAATATTAAGATAGTAAACATCCTTAATCAGTTATATCCATAATCATCAACAACCTTCTCAATATCCTTATTAAAATGCCAACAATCTCCCCCTTTGGCATTGATGACAAAACCAATTGATTTGACCTTATTGATTCAGATTGCTGTGAGATTCTGAAATGCTCTCCTTCTGTAATCAAAATTCTCCCCCATACATTGGTCTTCTCCTCTTCCTTTTCTACTTTTCTCCAATCTTCTCCAGTCTTCTCCCCCTTTGACAACAATGCCAAAAAGTAAAGAACTTAAAACATAATTTCTTCCTGTATGAAGTGATTTTCTACTGTTATGTGTCAACTTTAGTCTCGGTCAGAGCATTTATGTCTTCAATTCTTGTTCCCTATATTATTTCCTGTACACCTTTAGAAAACATTCTAAAGTGTGTAAATCAGCATCAACTCTTAAAAGATATTCGGTAGAGTCATCAAATTGATGCTTTCACTGAACTCGGTCAGTGAGTAGAAGATAGGGTTAGGACCCCTAACTTACTTCTGAGATACTCAAAAGTGTCCCTTGGTAGTGGCTTGGTGAAGATATCTGCTATTTGTTCCTTTGTGCTAACATACTCCAGCACCACTTTCTTCTCTTGAGCTTCTTCTCTAAGGTAATGATATTTGATAGAGATGTGCTTTGTCTTAGAGTGCATAAAAGGATTCTTTGAAATGTTAATGGCACTAGTATTGTCATAGAATATAGTTACTGGCTCGGTAACTTTCTCATTTATACCTTCTAGCAGTTGTTTGATCCATGCTATGTTGGTGCAATTTAATGTTGCAGCAACATATTCAGCTTCTGTTGTTGACTGTGAAACACATCCTTGTTTCTTGCTAAGCCAACTCACTAGTCATTCTCCTAAAAATAAAGCTCCTCCACTTGTGCTTTTTCTGTCATCAATGTTGCCTGCCCAATCAGCATCAGTATAAACTTTTAAATCAAAATCATTCCTTTTCTGATATACTGAGCCATAATCCTCAGTACCTTTTAAGTATCTAAAAATTCTTTTGATTGTTGTCATGTGTGTTTCCTTGGGATCTGCAGAGAATCTTGCAACTATACCTACTGCATGTGCTATGTCTGGCCTGATGTGAACAACATATTGCAACTTTCCAATAATGGATCGGTAAAGTTTCTCATCAACAGATGTAGATTCATCATTCTTTGATAGTTTATAGTTGGTAGTCATAGGAGTACTTACTAGTTTTGAATCCTCCATTCCAAATTTCTTTAAGATTTCCTTTATGTACTTGGATTGAGTAATGAAAATTTCATCTTTCATTTGTAGTATCTATAAACCTATAAAATACTTTATCTCACCGATTAATGACATCTCAAATTCTTTTCTCACTTCATTTCCAAAGTTCTTATATAGAGAGTCACTCCCACAAAATATAATATCATCAACAAATATGGCTGAGATCAGTATTCCATTTTCATCATTCTTCATGTAAATATTGTTGTTTTCACTTGTTCTTATAAAACCAATCTTAATCAAATAAGAGTGCAATCTTTCATACCATGCTCTAGGTGCTAGTTTCAAACCATATAAATCATTGTTCAATTTACATACCTGATCTTTATTATTGTCTTCAACAAATCCTTCATATTGTTCAATAAAAACTTCTTCTTCTAATATACCATTCAGAAATGCAGATTTGACATCCATTTGATATACCTTGAAATTCTTGTAAGCAACATATGCCAACAATGTTCTTACTCCTTCAAGTCTTGCTACAGGTGCAAAAGTTTCACCATAATCAATTCCTTCTTCTTGGGCATAACCTTTGCAAACTAGTCATGCTTTATTTTGAATGACCTCTCCTTTTTCATTCAGCTTGTTTCTGAAAATCCATTTTGTATCGATTACATTTTTGTCCTTCGGTCTTGGGACTAGTGTCCATGTGTCATTATTATTGATTTGATCAATCTCTTTTGTCATAGTATTTATCCAATCTTCACTGTTAAATGCCTCTTTCACTATTCTCGGTTCAAATTCAGATATCAGACATGTGTTCTGTCTCAGTTTGTTCCTTGTCATCACTAGATCATCCTTATCTCCTATAATCTGACTTGGTGTATGATGTCTTCTAACATACTTGGCTAATACAGGCTCGGTAGACTCTGTATGTTCTTCTTCATCACTCAAGAACTAGATATTTTCTTCATTTTCTTTTGCAGGTTTCTCGGTAGGACTTGTTAGTTGAACATAGACAAATTCATCATAATCTTCTAGTTCCTTGGAATTTCCTTCATCATTTCTTTCTACAAATTCATCAATTTTCACATTTTCACTTTCTACTATTTTGTTAGATGATTTGATTAGACATTTAAATGCTTTACTTCTAGAAGAATAACCAAGAAATGTTCCTTCTTCACTTTTCTGATCAAACTTGCCATTTCTATCATCCTTGTGCAGATAGCATCTACTTCCAAAGATTTTAAAATAACTTACATTAGGTTTCTTGTCATACCAGATTTCATATGGTGTCTTCAAAGTACCTTTTTTAGTTGTACTCGGTTGAGGGTGTAAACTGCAGTGCTTATTGCTTCTCTCCAAAATGTTTGTGGCACTTTCTTTTCAATCATCAGGGTTCTGGCACAATCCATAATAGATCTGTTTCTTCTTTCAGCTATTCCATTTTGTTGTGGAGTTCTCGGTGCAGAGACTTGTCTTTTTATACCATGATCATTGCAGAATAAGTTGAACTCATCAGATGTGAACTCTCCTCCTCTATCTGATCTAAGACATTTCAATTGTCTTCCTATTTCATTTTCAACTCTTGCCTTGTACCATTTAAACATTTGAAAAGCTTCTGATTTTTCTTTTAAAAACATTACTGACATCATCCTTGAGTAATCATCCACAAATAATATAAAGTATTTATCACCATAATAACTTTGAACTTTTATAGGACCATAAAGATCAATGTGCACAAGATCTAAAATTCCCTTAGAATTGTAAGACTTACTTGTAAATCTTGATCTTGTCATTTTACCCATTTGGCATCCTCGGCACATAGCATTCTCAGGTTTTTCCAAACTCATTAGACCTCTTACTCGATGCTTCTTACATATTTAGATTAGATTATCAAAATTTACATGACAAAACCTTTTATGCCATAACCAGGTATCATCTATCTTTGCATACAAACATTTATTCCAAGTTGAGTCAAGGTGAAATGTGTTACCTTTTGTTTGTGTCCTGGTAGCAGCTAACTTTCCATGCTTGTCATGAACTTTGACAATTCCTTTTTGAAATTCTATTCGGTATCTTGTATTGTTTAGCTATGCTACACTCAACAAATTGTATTTCAAACCTTCAACCCAATAAACATCATTGCATCTTGCATTGTCAAGAAGTGTTATGGATCCTTTACCTCCTATAGGACATGGTGCATCATTACCAAATCTTACATAGCCTCCATCATAGTCTTCTAACATAAAAAAATTGTGTTTATCACCTGTCATGTGATGTGAGCATCCACTATCAATGATCCAAGAATAATTAGTATTTATGTGAGATATAAGGGCTTTTTCTTCATACCTTTCTTCATCTAATCCATCTTTGATAGCCACATTAACTACTTCCTTTGTATTAGTTTCATCTAATTTATCATCATTGGATTCCTCATCGGCTATTAAGCATGACTTTCTATCTCTTCTTCTGAAGTCTCAATGTCCTCTGTAATGATTATCTTTCTATCTATCATCTCGGTAATCTCTCTTTTCATTATAATCTTTGTCAGGACAGTTAGAAGCCATATGTCCTATCTTATCAGAATTGAAACATTTCAAAGGTAGTTTTCCTTTATACTTACCTTTGCCTCTCGCTAACCTTCTAGCTAATAGTGCTTCAAACTCTTCTTGCTTTCTGATTTCCTCATACACTTTGTGTACTTCCTCCATGTTCTTGTGAAATCTTTCACTTGCTCCACTATCATCCCCTTTAGTGTACTTACTCATTCTATCATTGTAATCATCAGATTCACCAATATGAAAAGAACTAAATGCAGATTCAACTTTATTTACCGATGACCCACTATTATAAAAGTTACTTAACTCAAATGCATGTAGCTTACCAATAGTAGCATCTAAAGAAACTAGCATATTAGGTATAGAGCTCAATTCATTGATTGCAGAGACTTGCATTGCATAAGCCGGTAGAAGGGTTCTTAACAACTTACTTGTTATATCCTTTTCTTCAATAGTTCCACCTACTCCTTTGATTTGATTGACAATCTCTTTTAGTCTTGTACTATACTCGGTTATGTTCTCACCTTCATTCATCCTCATAGATTCAAGTTGTCCTCTTAGACTATCCACTTTTGCTCTTTGAACATGTTCATCTCCTCCATACATAGATATGAGCTTGTCCCACATTGCCTTTGCATCATTGTAGCCTTCTAGATCATTAAACTTTGAATTGGTCAATGTAGATGTTATTTCAATCATTGCTTGGATATGTTCTTGCTTTGCTTTTATCTCTTCCCTAGTCAATGGATAGGTGCTTGGTGTGATGAAATCATTCTCTAGATAATATACAACATATTCTCCAACTCCTGATAGGTGTAGCTTCATCCTTTTCTGCCATGTAGAGAAACTTGACTTGTTCAGCTTCGGTGCATCTCTCTTATACATCTTTGGATCTTTTCCTCAAGTACCTTTAAACTTTTCCTTCCAGAGTCCAAAGCTCTGATACCAATTGATAGTTCTGATACTTAAAGATAAGTACAGATGACTAGCTAATAAGATGAGGGGGGGGGGGGGGGGGGGCGGTGAATCATACAAACTTAATCTTTCATAAAAACATCAAATTCAACCTCAGTAACATATACTTCAGTAATATAACCAAAACTGCTAAACATGCAAACTCAAAAGCATATAAACATCATAACACTCATAACACCAGATTTAACGTGGAAACCCAAATAGGGAAAAACCATTGTGGGATTTCGGACCCACTAAGAAATATACTCTTCTAGAGTATGCTTGGTTAAAAGCAAATCAAGTTAACGATTACAAAAGACATTGCTAGATGTGACCCAGTTAAGGGATTTCCCTTAGATCTGTTAGGATCTTCACCTTGTTAGAAGTGACCTTGTTAAAGGATTTCAAACACTCAATCAGAATGTCACCTTGCTAGAGGGTTTTACAAATAAGACTGTTAAGTCCACTTAGTTAAGAGATTTTCTGTTACTTCACTAAATAATAGTAATAAAAATCTATCTGCAACTTCACATCTAAAATGCTAAAGCAGATTCTTATTTTCTTAATACAATATAGACATAGAATTAATTGTGTCCATCTGCTGGGCTCTATACTCTATTATTCAAAATAGATCTCCAAGCTTCTGTGCTTGGTAATCACTATGTAGCATCCCTATGCATACACTTGCCCGCATACATTGTTTATCAATAGTTCCCTCTTTATAAACAATTCACCAACTGCTTAATCTCCTTGATCACATTTCCCATGATCAATCATAGCCATCAGATCTTCAAACTTTGTCCAAGTTCAATGTATCTTTCGATCTGAAAACATTTTACCCTGCCTTGGAACTTGCATACATTTCTTGGAACTTATGCTAGGTTATTGCGGTTCAATCTAAGCTGTAGATCTCCCTGTCGATTTTCCTTTGCCATATATTCTTTAACAAACTTCATTCACGGCATGCCAATCATTCAATCATAGCGAGCTCATCAGCTTCCTTCATTAAATAATTCATGTAATCATTTAATGCATTCTGTTATTACTCAGTTACAACTCGGTTACAACTCGGTAAATACTAAACTTCACTCGGTAGACATTCTGCCTTCATTAACTGATAGCGATAACCTTAGGGTTTACTGACTAGGTTCCTTAGGGTTTACTGACTAGGTTCCTTAGGGTTTACCGACTAGGTTCTTTGCTCGGTAACATAGTATAGTATTAACCTTTCAATCAATAACATATGTAAGATATCAAAACAATCTAATCATCATGATCTCATCATTGTCTAACTCAGTAATAGTTGCCCATTGAATAACTTATTTCTCTCCTTATTCATCATATTCTTTCTGTGTCTTTTACCGACATCTTTATACTCATCAAATCATGCTTCTCAAGATATGGCAACATCATACTGAATTAGAAAATCAATTTCTTGACATCAATGACAAAATAATAATATTAAGACAGTAAATATTCTTAATCAGTTATATCCATAATCATCAACAACCTTCTCAATATCCTTATTGAAATGCCAACAATCTCTCCTTGTCTATTATAATACCAAAAGCCAAATGCCAACAAGCACTGCTCTTTCCATTCAGACAGATAGACCCATTGCCTTTGACCACACATGGTGCATCATTACCAAAATGGACAACACCACCATCATACTCTTCTAGAGATAGAAACTTACTTCGGTCACCAGTCATATGATGAGAGCAGCCACAGTCAATAATCCACTCATTGGAATTATCAAAGCAAGAGACAAGAGCCTTCTTGTCTCACACATCTTCCTTGACTACAACAAACACAATATCTTCATTTTCGTCATCTTCTGATTCACCTTCATCAACTGCTACAAAATAGTTTCTCCGGTTTCCTCCTTTGAACTTCTTGAACTTTTCTGGTTTATCCTTATTATCACCATTAGGCCAGTTTATAGCAATGTGTCCTATCTAGTTGCAAGAAAAACATTTCAAAGGGAGCTTCCCTCTGTATTTACCGGTTCCCTTGGGAAGTCTCTTGGCAAGAAGAGCTTCAAATTCCATTAGGATCTCCTCATCATCCATTTCTCTGCTTTGTCTTGATTCATAACTAGCACAGGCTTCTTTTCCTTTCCTAGAAGGTGCAACAGATGATTTAAAAGCTGATTCAGTCTTTTGAATACTACCATCATAATTATTTAACTCATATGCGGTCAACTTTGCAATGATGGAGTCTAGGGATACCTTTCTCTTGTCTATAGACCTCAACTCTTGAATAGAAACAACCCTTATAGTGTAGACAAGTAATAAGGATCTTAAGACCTTGCTGACAATAGTGGAATCATCTATTTTGCCTCCTACACTCTTGATGTCTCCAACAACTATTTTGATTCTTATTCCATATTGTTGAATGGTCTCTCCTTCAACCATCTGCATGTCTTCAAACTTTCCCCTAAGGCTTTCTTCCTTAGCTTGTTTTACATGCTCATCACCGCCATAGATATTCTCAAGAGCATACCATACTTCTTTTGGATTGTCTTTGTCTTGGACATCAATAAACTCAATGTCAAATAAACTGCTGATTAGGGCTTCCATGACTTGCCCATTCTCCTAAATCTCTCTCTTCTAATCATTGGTGAGAGTACCGGTAGGAATAAAATAAGCATTCTCACCATAGTTCCAATGTTGAGCACCCATGCTTCTGATGTATATCTTCATTCTGTCCTTCCATATTTTGAATTTATCTCTGTTGAACTTTGGACCTTCCCTCTTCATCATTAGATTAGGATCTTTCCCTCAAGCGATTAAGCTTACAACACAGAGGACTTGGAGGATGCTCTGATACCAATTGATAACTCAATGATGAACAGTGAGTACCAAATGGGTATGTTGAGGGGGGGTGAATCAGTACATGCACAAAAACTTTTCCTGAACCGGTTTGACTGCAAACAGTGCACTTGACTAGCAAACACTAACACCGGTCAAAACTAGATTACTACTAGTTAAACACAATGAGACTGTGAAAGATATAAACTGAAAACACTTAGCTTTCCACACAACCTACACCCTCATTTCCACTTTATCCTTATGCATAAATAGGTAATCTACCATTAAAAATATAATAACTTGCTAGTTCAACATGATTCACCACTTGACAGAAAACAACAAAGCATCACATGAAAAGGCATCACACATGACACACATATTTTTCACGTGGAAACCTAACTGGGAAAAACCACGGTGGGGATGAATACCCACAAGCTTTTCTTGAACTCTTTAGAAGTCTGCTTTGTTAGGAGCCTAGTTTGGTTAAAGACTGTTACAATAGGTTCCGTTAGGAACTGATCCTGTTAGGAATCACTTGGTTAAGGGATGGCTAAAATACCTGATTAAGGGTTAAACCTTGTTAAAGGTTACCTTGTTAGAGGGTTTTAAGAACTCAATGGCTTTGAGTCACCCTATTAAAGGATTTACAGCAAGCTGGTTAAAGCTACCCTGTTAATGGATTTTCCAACTATTGAAGTGGTTAGAGATTAACAGGTATTACAATGATCTGGTAATAGCACTCAATGCCAATGTAGATCTACTTTAGTTCCTTCCTTCTGCGCACACACTCTACAGGTATCAATTCTCTTATCTAGTCTAGCAAGAATCATGTATCTTTGCACTTAGATACACACACAACATTTGTCAACAAACTCAAGATGAAGCACAACATCGACCTTATAGGAGACAGATAGATCAGTAGTATAAACCCTAAATCCTAAACATATAGGTTTTACAAATTCAGTCAGTTCAATCCTGACCATTGATTATACTGCATTGAATACAATGGTCTTGAACATATCTCAAGACGTTCTCCATCGTTCATTCTTTGCCGCTTCAAGAAGTTGATAACCCATCACGTGCTCTCCACTGTTTACAGAGACTTCGCACATTCCTGAAGTGGATAGGATTGATCTCCTTCATGCAAGATCCTTCACGCGCACAAGGCAGACGTGGCAACATGAACTGATCTTTATTACAATGCTAACTAATCGCACAATGTCATCGATTGAATCACACAGGCTTGGAACACTTCAATCGAAAACCCTAAAGCTGAGACTACCAACTGGTAGTCATGCAAAACTTACATATACCGGTTCACATACCAACACACCGGTTCACTTCAAACATACCGCTTCATCTTTTTCACATATACCGGCTCACTATGTTATACCAGTTCTCACATATACCGGTTCATAGTCATATCGGTTCTCTTGAACATATTGACATCAATGACAACATACAATATCATCATGTCATCATACTCTGCACATATGCCAACAAAAATGACACATGCCAACTTATCACGAAACTAAAAATGAAAAATTTAACAAAAAATCTAACAATGAGCAATGCACAAGGCTTGAGATCGATCACTTACTACTGGGGGATAGTCCTGAGGTTGATTATGTTGTTTTTGGTGCTTGAATTGATGCTCTTGAATAGGAATTTCCATTTTTCTTCGCAAGAGGTTTTTCAAATTTTGAACTTTGAGAAGTAAAAATGAATTGACAAAGACACATTGAACCCCTTATATAGCCAATACTCTAATTTTCAAACTTGGTCTGATGAACATAAAATTTGTACTCTAATCTAAATCGACTATCCTCAATCCATTTTTGGGATTGAAATTGAAATCTGACATCAATTTTCTAGTCAAAATTTCACAATGTTGACCACTTAGCACTTTCATCCTCAAGTCAATTTTTGAATCATTTTGCGCTCAAATCAATTCTGATCTCAAATTAATTCTTGCATCAATCTTTATGCTCAAATTATCATCAATAAAACAAATTTTTAAACAAAATTACCGATAATCATTATAACCTCGCCATATTTCAATTTCACTCCCGAGGGGGCATCATCATTGCACCCGAGGAGGCATCATCATTGCATCATCGAAAGTCAAGATTTTTTTTTTCAAATCTTCGTCTAAGTAGAGCAGAATTTTTTCTATTCAAAGATTAATCAAACAAAATCCTGTTTTTCTTCAAAATCAAATCAATCTGTAGGGGCATATTAGTTTCATCACACCAAATCAAGCTGATATTGTCTTCATCTAAATCAGTCTCTTAACAGTAATCAGTTTCATCACATTTCATCGAGCTAGTTATTCATTTAAACTTAATCAAGGGTTTAAAGAGTCTTTTTAGTAGTGATCACACACTCAATCCAAATAGGTGTTTAGTTTCATCGCATCAAATCAAGATGGACATTTTCTCTAATCAGTTCTTGTTGAATTAAGTTTGGAATCAGTTTCATCTCTTCTCTCAATCTAGTTAAATCAAGTTCTAGATCGATACTTGTTTTGTTAGAGTATTCAGGTATTTACTTGATTCATCAAACAATATTTGTTTAATTTTTTAAGTTCCCTTTATCTCTTTTACACTTAAGCTAACTTTAGGTGCATAATAATTAGTTCTTTTATTAATTATTATGTGCAAACCTAGTTTTTCCCTTTTAGGGTTTCTTGACCTATTAAAGGTTAAGTTCATTCTTTTCTTTGGAAGCAGAAGGAATATTACATTACACTTTTGGTGAATATTGAGCTCTCTCTTTTTGAGCATATTTTATGTGTATTTCTTTCATCTATGATTTGCTTCCTTGCTTCTCCTTGTAGCAAGTTTTTTAGCTTGTAGAGATCATTTGGGCTCCAGTAGTGTTGTATTATCTCAACTCCAATATGGTATCAGAGCAAGGTTCTTCAGATCAGCAGTTATTCTTTGACAGAGTTTGCAGGTTCTTCATGCTTCAATGGTGTTCTTTTCCATCTCTTTTTAGAGTAGAGTTTTGTTCCCATGTGGTTTTCTCTATTTCTCTAGTTCATAGAGATTTCATTGTATTTGGGTACCTGATTAGGCCTTGTTTCTAGGACCCATCTTTATTGCTTTCAGTAGTTGTTCTAGGTTTTAGCTTCTCCCTAAGTTTAGCTTAAGGGGAGGTGTTAGAGTATTCAGGTATTTACTTGATTAATTAAACAATATTTGTTTAATTATTTAAGTTCCCTTTATCTCTTTTACACTTAAGCTAACTTTAGGTGCATAATAATTAATTCTTTTATTAATTATTATGTGCAAACCTAGGTTTTCCCTTTTAGGGTTTTTTGACCTATTAAAGGTTAAGTTCATTCTTTTCTTTGTAAGCAGAAGATTATTACATTACACTTTTGGTGAATATTGAGCTCTCTCTTTTTTAGCATATTTTCTATGTATTTCTTTCTTTTATGATTTTCTTCCTTGCTTCTCCTTGTAACAGGTTTTTCAGCTTGCAGAGATCATTTGGGACCCTGTGGTGTTGTATTATCTCAATTCCAATACATTTCTTGATCAATCAAGTTCAAGATCGGTATCTCGCTCTTTGTCGATCCTAGTTAAATCAAGTTCAAGATTGATGTTGCTTTAATCAACCTGTTCAACTTCATCACTTCAAATCAAGCTGAACATCTCGCTCTTCATCAGTTTGTGATCCATCAAGTTTAGAACTAATATTTTCTTTGAGTCAATGCATTGCTTGCACATGAATTCAAAGAGGGGCAAATGTAATACCCTAAAAATGGTCACCTAAACCATGGGCCCCTAATCTCGACTACATCACCAAGGTCCTAACCAAAGGCAAATTAAATCAACCTTGAGCACCTAATTAATTAATTCTCAGTCATCAATGTCACATGGCAAATAAATCACTCAATATTAATTAAATATTCATTTAATTAATTAATCATTCCAAGTAAATCATTTTAATCAATTATCTTATTTATTCAATTAAATATCCTAGCATATTTAATTAATAAATCACCTTGCCATTAAATCATCAAAAAAGAATTAATTTTGAAAAAAGGAATTGATTTGGAAAAGAATTTAAAATTGAGAAAATAAGTCAAATGGAATTAAATTGAAAAATCTCAGAAAAGCAATTAAATCAATTAAATCAATTATAAATCAAAATTGAATATCAAAATATAAACTATGAAATAAATCAGTTTTTCTGATTTTATCTTAAAATTAGTTCAATTTTCTTTAAAGCTGAGAAAAGAAGCCAATCACATCAATTCACCTAGATTGTGCTTCCTCTTGGAGAATCTCTATCACTCATCATTGATTGATCTTGACCACTGGTCTCTCTCTGGATTTTCTATAAATTCAGGCCCTCATCTCTCATAAAATAAAAATTGGAGATTATTGTTATTTTGTTGTTTTTTCTCTAGGCTTATTGAGATTTGTGCATTGACATATTACATATTAGTTATTGCATATTTGTTAAATCATCTAGCTTAATGTTCATTCATATTGCTTAAATCATGTTAGATTAATCATGCATATCTAGCTTAATGTTACATCCATCTAGCTCAATTTCATACTCATGTAGATCAAATCCCTCATTTAGGTGTCATCTAGTCACTAGTGTTGCATATGGAATTCTTAGAGAAAAAATAAACTCACATCTACTAGAAGGCAATAGGTCACTTTGTAATGGTTTATTGTTCATTACTGATTATTGATTTACTAACAATGCATCTAATGACTTAATTGAAGTGTTGTGTATTCAGATACAAATATAGAGATACAAGTCCACTTTTCACACACATACGTGGACCTAATTCAAAATCCCAAATGCACAACACCACTAGAAATCATGCCAAGATCAACCGCAACATGCTACACCACAAGAAAATCGCATAACATGAAAATCATCACCGATTTATAGAAATTACCAAAAAATTGCACAATGAACAATGCAGATTGCCAAAACAAATAGGACATGACTAAGAAACACCAATAAGCATGTTAGATTCATCTGGAACATTTTCACCAACAACTCTTTTTGAAATCTTCATCGGTCAATGTCTCAAAGCTCAAGAACACATCCAATCAACAAATGTCATGAGGAAAGATAACTTGCGGATTACCAAATCAAGAACCATTTGAAATGAAGATACATAAGATAATCCCAAAGAATAATCCAAAGTATTAGCACAAGATTTTATCACTAGAATATATCGGAGGAAATACTGGATTCTGCAAAACAGTGAACATCGAAACCAAACTACAAAACTAGATTAAAAACTCTTCCCAAACTCACTTGAGTGGACCATAGGAATATGTTGACATTAATGATAAAAACATATCCTAGTAGTAGAAATGATCAACCAAATCCAACAAGAACACCATATTCACATGGAGAACCGAAGGAGGAAAAAACCACGACGAGAGTAAACTCGTGCACTATATTAACAATATTTCAATTTTTTTCAAGGTTCACTACCTAAGGAAGCTCATTGCTCCTGAAAAAGACTTCCAGTTGAGGATAAATTCCTCAAGAAATGATACAAAAGACCTACTAAGAAGACTCACTATATTTGAGTAGGATACATGAATGTTTGAACTATAATGAATAAGCCTTCAACATCACTACATCCAATAATCTCCCTTGAATGTAGTTGATCTTTACTCACTGCCTCAAGTGACCCTTTGACAATTCAACTCCAATACTTTCACCACACACCCTTACTACTTCAATTTCACATTTTCCATATTCCATACTTCTTGTAAATGAAAACTATATATATATATCTCCATAACATCTCAAAACTCTAATAAGGTCATCTAGAATAAGGAGAAAATAATGATCCCATCAAGTCAGTCACAAAGATATAATTGGGGTGAAAGCAGTCCAAAATAGGAGATAGAGTGGACCTAAAAAATCTTATTACATCTTTTAATGCAGCCATAAGAAACACACATGTTGGTACACACTCTCTCAAGTCGGCAACATGGTAACATGTAGATGAAATGGGTAACACATAACCAATTGGATCAAAACACATCCTATAAATGAATTCACTCAACATGGATTACCACAAGGAATAATAGGACCAAAAAACAACTCAACACAATCTCAAATGTTGGTGCAAATCCCCAAATCATAGAAATATAAAGAGAGCAAGCCTTGTCAACCAAATAACTACAAGTTACTTAGAAAACTAACTCCAAAAAATATGCAACGAAAAAATTAATAAGCATTGTGTTGAATACATAAATACATTCCTCGAACATCTAACAAAACTTTCATATACGTTTTCTCATACTGTCAAGACAAAACAAGCTAGCACAAATAAATTAATACATTTAGATGCTTAGACAACATAGTCATGAAATAGAACAATGTCACACATGCTTTTAGAACACTCCAACACCTAAAAACTAATTAGGACATTGTACATTATATTTATATCCACCAAGCTACAATAGTATAAACATCAATGCAAAGAGATGCAAATCATTTTCTAGACTAGACTTGTTAACCAACTAAACTACCAACACACTGTACAATTACCAAAAATATTAGCTGCAACGCAAGGGACCTATAAATATAGGATTGAAATTTCTATAAATCATACTCATTAAATCTAGAATCACAAGACCATATCTACAAATGTGGAGGAATGCAAAGAGTACTTTTAAATAGTTTTGAACACACTTTCTTGCACTTTTACACTTCATCAATCTATACTCACAAGAACAACTTTGTAGCAACATTTTCTCAGTCAAGAGAAACAAGAGACATACTACAATTTCTTATATTATGTATAAGACCATATCAACATCACATCACTTTTTCATCATGCTTCTAATCCTCATCTCAATATGATATCATCATTATACCATCTCCCGTGATAACTTTAAGAAACCCCCTCTCAAAAATGTTTATAAAATATTGGCGAATATTTAATTTTTGTAATAAAAATAATAATTTTTATTGGCGAATCTTTCCTTTTTTAAAAGAAATTTTTTAATTTTATTGGCAAATTTTTTTTTTATCAATTTTTGTTAGTCGAAAAAAATGGTGAATCTTAGAAAATAATAAGAGTATACATTAATTAATATTGCAAATCCTTTCATTCTGAAAAAAATAATTTTTTATAGAGACATAGAGGCTTGAAGGTGGAAATCATTAATGAGTTTAAGGGGTAGACTCTAATTTATTTAGTTTCTACTATTAATTTAAAATAATCTAATAGCCCTCTTTGTTTATGAGATAAAATGTACCAATTATTTGTAATAATGATGGGGCCAAAAATTGCTTAGAGCATTGATTTTCATTGAGGTCAACAATTCAAAAGTAGTTTGAATCCCCATTAGCATTACTTGTAGGTACAATTTACCTCATGGAATACACCTAAGGTCATTAGATTATATTTTAAATCAATGGTGGCAACTAAAAATTATTGATATAAACCTAAAATAACTAATAATTATGATATATTATTGGCAAAGTAATTTAGATTTTGACAATATATAAAATATTGGTGAATTTGATCCAATCATGTATTGAATATTTGAGATATAAAAATTAATAAAATAAACTCTTCAGTGATTTAAATAACACTAAAATAAAAATTTATAAAAGTCTGGCGATTTGGGTCACCTTAAAGTTGAACTTATTAGCCAAATTTTGATTCCCAAATTTCAAAAAATAGCTAATTGGTGAATATTAGCCACTAAAAAAATCATTGACCATCTCTGCTATCATTAATGAGCTTCAACATCATAATTGTTCTTCAATATCACATGTCACCATCATCATCTTCCTACATGGTAATACATCAACACCAAACTACTTGTGTGCATCCTTGCCAAGGGATTCATCAGTAACATGTAGAACACAACTTCATATCTGGTAGAACAATGATCAATATCATCATCATGCAAGGGCAAGTATCAACACCAATTGTCTCCAAAACATATTGAGTGTAGACATTTGCAACATACTAAGTGTAGACATCTAGAACAAGAAACATCAACATATCTACTCAACTCCACTTGGAACACATATTTGATAGAACAACCATCAACCATTTTCATTTCTATATTGATGACAACACCTTATCATTACTTGAGACATCAATGATAATCAATACAACAATATTCAACAATCACAATGCAGCTCTAAGGGTTAACATCAAGGAACGCCCAACATATTCTTCCATAAAACCCATCATTGACATATCATCAATGACAATAAATACAAACAATCTCTCCCTTTTTCATTGATGACAACACTCCTTGGTAATTTATACTCTATACTTTATCTCTCATTTTCATTACTATGTCTCCCCCTTCAACATCAAGGAAAAAGTGCAAAGGACTTCATTGAAACATGCATTCTTTCTTAGCTCATCTAAATTCTCTCACTTTTATCTCCCCTTTATACATCTACACCCAAGTTTCCATATTATCAATCCCACTATCAACAACAACAAATTAACTACCTACTCCCCTTAAGGAGTAGACTATGTCAATCAAGGAGACACGGATATACCTTGAATATATCCCCCAAAATGATGCATCATCTTATACATCTAGTTACAAGAAGGAGGGTCAATAACCCCTAGCTTCTTCCTAAGATAACCAAATGTATCCTTGGATAGGCCTTTTGTGAATTTTTTTGCAATCTAATCTTTTGTAGGAACACACTCTAATCTAGCCTCTTTCTTTGTAGACTTCTCTCTTAGGAAGTTATACCTTTATATTATTTAATGTCTACTTTATCCATAGCATATACTCATATGCTTTCATCTACAGTATCACCTAAACCACTCTCTCTTTTCATTTCACTCAATAACTTTCCCACATAGTTACTTCTAACTTTCTCATCTAAAACAATGTCAACTTTTGATCGTCAAGATGATATCTTGTTGTGGTAAGGAGTGCGAACCAAAACACAATGTCTCTATCTAAGAAAATAAGTTGTTTATGTCTTAGACAACTTTTTAGAACATTCCACTAAATGTGGTACCAAATGTTGATAAAATATTGCATAAAATAACTTGATGACATACTCGAACAATTGTACTCATCTCTACATCATACTTAAGCACTCAAATGTAGAATATTTTTAATAGATTGAGATTTATCAATAATATTAACTTTAGTAGGAAAGATATAGACTAGAACTTACTCCATGTCTTCACAATCACCTCAATGTAGATTTGCACCTTTTAAACATAGCCTAAACTATTACCTTCCAAAAAATAAGCCTCAAAACTCTAAGGGGGGATGAAACATATGTAATGAATAACTCCCCTTGACTTCATGCTTTTGTTTCAATTTATATAAGACTCTTCTAAATTGGAAAGATAATTAGATCCCTTTTCTACCCTATTATCCTTCTTGAAGACTTCTTCCACATTTCTTCCATTTTATTTTTTTCCTTTTCTAGATCAATCTTCTTTTGTGGATGAAAAGGTCTTACATTCCTCACCTTATAGAACCTTGCAATGTGTCTTAATTTATTACAATTATAGTGATTGATACTAGGCTATGAAGCATAACTACTTCTCATATTATATCTACAATTATTATCCTTATGACCAAACTTGTTGCATTTATAGCAATAACCATAGAAAGAATGATAGGTCATAACATTGTTATGATTATTCATTATCTTACTTCTACAGTTATTAGCCTTGGGACAATATTTATTAAAAACATAGAATTGATCATGAAATGGTTTTGAACTCATAACATTGTTCCTTGTAGTCCTAAATATACTCTTACTCATCTTGCTTCTACATTCAATATCCTTATGCCCAAAATTGTTGTAGGAATAAAAATTACCATTCAAGATTGAGAGTACCTAGTTGGAGCATTCTTTTTAGAGGTAGATCTTTTGAAGTTCTTCTAGTTCTAGACTTATCTTAAAAACTTTTAATTCTTTTCTCCATTTGTCTTCTTAGATTCATCATGTGCCTTTTCTTCCTTCTTCTCACTCTTTCCTTCATCCATATTTGTTTTAGATCTTCCCCCCTTTTGAAAATTAGAATCACCCTTATCTTTTTGTGGTGTTTGACAACTGAGTACCTCATCAAGGATGTTACTATCACCTTTGAGTTTAATGATTTGTTTATATATTCTTTTTTTATTTTTCAATTCTTTTCTCAAAGTGACAAGATCTCTTTATGAAGTTTTGAACATTCTACAGATTTATCACAAAGCTTGGAATCGAAACAATAAACAATCTTCTTACCTTATTTAATTTGAAATTTTATGATGACAAATTCATCAACTACATTTTTGAGTTTGGCTTCACATTCTTTGCATCCTTCAACTTGAGCTCTCAATTTTGTAATTGTCTTTAAATTCAATCTTGTATGCTCTATACTCTTCTCTAGAAATATCCATTTATTCAAGAGCCTATGGGAGTTCTCCTTCAAGATCGACTTCACAATCATCTAGATTGAAGTTCCAACCTTCTTATTCTATTGCTTCTAGTTCTGATTTAGGGTAAATTATATCATTAGCCAATAAATTAGTTCCCATGTGTTCAATTGCAAGGTCTTTCTCAACAATTACATTTAGAGCTATGAGAAGATCGACCTCCTTTAGGTGATAGATATTGCTTCCAATCCTAGATCCGTCTACTACCATTCTTCTAGAGCCAACTTTCATGATTTCATGATTGTTGTTATGAATAGTAACATGGTATCATTTTCTTCACATTAGACTAGCATTAAAAATATTATGTTTCAATCCTTTAACATAAAGAACATCCTCTATATCGTGTTCTTTCCATCAATTCAAATAGTACCCTTTCCACAAATTTGGATAGAGCTTTCATCACCAAATTTCATTGATCATCCATTCCACTTGGTATGACTAATAAAATTTCTCCTATTCCTAGTCATGTGATTGGAACAACCATTGTCAATCACCCAAGCATTTGATTCCTATGTTGCATGAAAGACTACGTAAAATCATTTACTTTTTATTAACTTTTCTAGCTTGCAAGGTACTGAATTTCTATCATTTTTCAACATCATCCTTCTTGTAACTTACTTTCAAGGACATGAAAAGAGTTTCATCATTTGAATCATCACAATCCTTATCTTTAAATGAATAGATGCTTTGTTTGGAATAAAGACTTTCTTTTGGATTTTTCTCTTTTATCTCTATTTTCTCCCTTTTTATTGTTATCTTCTTTAAAAGTACTTTTGGAAGCAAACTGACCAATTCCTCCATAATTAAAACATTTGAAAGGTCACTTACCTTTGTACTTATTTGTTCCCTTCTTCAATCTTATCAAAAAGTTTGCTTCAATTTCATCATCAAACTAATCAACGTATCTTCATCTTCTACCTTCTTATTGGCTTTGAATATTGCTTCTTTCTTAAGGGCATATTTGTCAAACTATCTCATCTCAAAAGTAGTGAGAGTACCATATCAATGATTTTTTTAGTGGCTAATATTTACCAATTGGTTATTTTTTGAAACTTGGGAATCAAAATTTGGCTAATAGTTCACCTTTTAAGGTGACCTAAATTGCTACATTTTTACAAAATTTTATTTGTCTTATTTTAATCTCTAGAGATTTTTTTTTTAAAAAAAAAATTGAAGTCAATGATTTGCCACAATATTCAATACATGATTGGATCGAACTTGCCAAAATTTTAAAATTTATTGTAAAAATAAAAATTAATTTTCCATTAATATAATATAATTATTAGTTACTTTAGGGTTATATCAGCAATCTTTAATTGCCACTATTGATTTAAAATATAATCTAATGGTCATCATCATGATGTAAAAATGTAGCTACAAGTTATAATGCTCACGAGGGTTGAAATTGCTTTCCAATTGTTGACCTCAATGGAAATCAATGGTGTAAAAGTATGGGCTCCATGTGTATTACAAATTGTCAATACAATTTATCTCACAAAATAAAAAGAGGGCTAAATTAGGTTATTTTAAATTAATTGTAGTAAATTAATAAACGAGAGTCTACCTCTTAAATTGATTAATGATTTCCACCTTCAGGACTATACTTTTCTAGAAGAATTCAGTTTTTAAAATGAAAGGATTTACAATAGTAGTTAATACATACTCTTATTATTTTCCAAGATTCACCAAGATCTTCTACCAAAAAAAATTATTTTAAAAAAATTGCTAATAAAATTAATATTTTTCTTCTCAAAAAGGAAAGATTTGCTAATGATTTTTTTTTTCTTAAAAATATTAAATATTTGTCAAGATTTTATATCTTTTTTTGAGGGAGGGTTTCTTAAAGTCATCACTACACCATAAATTTGATCCATTGAATATTTATCCAAGTCCTTACCTCAATAGCGAAAACTTTGCGGCTTTAAGATTTAGGAAAATATCTAAGTACCTTTTTCACAACTTCATCTTCTTCGAATTTTCCACCAATACCTCTAATTTTATTTACCACCTCAATTACACGGAGAATACAATTAGTAATTTCTTCATCTTTTGACATCCCTAAGCTCTCAAATTTTCATTTGGAGTTCTACATCTTGATCTACCTTACTTTATCATCTCCTTCATAGATTATACTATGCTTATCCCAAACAATCATTAGCATTACTGCAAATCATCACCTTGACAAGTTCTAAATTTGTTAATCCACTTAATATTGTATTCCTTTCTTTGTCATTTTTTTTGTACAACCTAATCTCACTTGCATTGGTGAGAGGAGTAGGAGAAGAAATATAACTATCTTTGAATAAGTTATAAACATCAAACCCTAAAGAGGACAAATATAATTATATTCTTACTTTCTAAAAAGTGTAGTTTGTACTATCAAAATTAGGAGCCTTGTAAGATCCATCTTGTGACATCCCAAACCTGTCTCAAGTGATTGAGCTTACTTTAGAAGAACTTGGATCTGATACAAATTGTTGAACACACCCCAAGATGAGAGGGGGTGAATTGGTATTGAACAAAACTTAAAACTTTATAGCATAATTAAAAATTAAAAATCCAAAATCCAAATTATTTAATTTGATTAGCAAGAATGAAAGATAAAACAATGAAAACACATGCATAAGAGAACACCATATTTATGTGGAAAATCGAAGGAGGAAAAACCATGGTGAGAATAGGGAACAAGTAATGACCAAATAAAGTCAACCACAAAGAAATAATTATAGTGAAAGTGATTCAAAACAAGAGATGGAGTGGATCTACAACATCTTATTACATCTTCTAACGTAGCCACAAACAACACACATGCTAGTGCACACTCTCTCAAGTCAATCGTTGGGTAACATGTAGCACATATAACCACTCAACCCAAAACACATCCTCTAAATGAACTCACTAAATGTGGAACCATAAGTCATAGTAGGAGCCAAATACAACTCAACCCAATCTCTAATGTTGGCAAAGACCCCCAAAGCATAGCACAAGCAAGAGAACAAGCCCTATCAGCAAGATAATATCAAGTTACCCAAAAAACAAACTCCAAACAATAGACAACACCAAAATGAACAAGCATTGGCATGTGTACGACATAGAGACATCCCTTGAAAATCCAACAAAACTTTCATGTACTTCTCTCATACTGTCAACCCAAAACAAGCTGGCGCAACCAAATTGATATATAGTTATTCATACCTAGATGCCTAAATAACACAGTCATGAAATAGAACAATGTTAAACATAGTTGTAAAATATTTCAACATATAAAAATTAAACTAGGGTGAACTCACAATACTAGTTCCCACTTTTTTGCCAACTTTGACACTGAGATTAACATTTTTAAAATAATCTTCACTTTCTGACACCTGTAACTTTTAAAACATTAAAAATTTGAATATGATGTAAATTAGTGATTTGTAACATCTTGATTGTAGAATCTAAATATATTTTTAATTTTATTTTTTTTAAGAAAATTGTTTTTATTTTTCCATCTCCCTTGAAAAGTAGTTTTTTATAGCAAACAACATTTTTTAAGAGTTATGTACCTCCCAAAATGCATCTTTTTTTCTATTATTGATAAAAACTCAATTCTTTTGAATTTTGGTTTGTAACATCAATATCCAGGGCATGGAGTCGGTTTGATAGTGATATGTTGAATATTTTTCATTTATTAATTTTTTAAGCCCGACTAATTTTAATTTAGATATAGGTGTGCATTTGAACACATAACTTGCTCTATATATATCGAAACTCAATTTTTTTTATTTTTTGTTAGAAAGAAGACATCAATATGTAGGGCATAGATATTTTTTTGAATTAGTTTACTATTTTTCCCAATGCATTAAACAGAGAAGTTCATCTTTAGTGAAAAAACTATATTTAGTAAAATTTGAAAAACAAGATCATAATAAACTCACAATGTAATAAAATTATATTCGTTGGAAATCTTTCTTCGAGGAAGTTACCATTCTACATTTTGGGTTGTCAAGATTCTCTCATTTGAGCCTTGAACCAAAGGTTTGAAGGCCAAAATTTCTCATAATTCTGAAGAGATTGGGGGGGAGATGCCTAGAAAGGGGGTTCGCTCGAACCCCCCTTCAAGCGAAGGGGGTTTGAGTGAATCCCCTTGGGTTCACATGAATCTGTGCTCATACGAGTATGCAAAGCACAAACAATGCATTTGAGAACCACCAATGAGGTCACACATTCAAGCGAACTGGGGTGTTCACTCAAACCCCCAAGGATAGTTCATTCGAACCCCCTAGTTCGAATGAACACCCTTTAATTTTTTTTCTCACCCCCATGTTTTTCCTTTTTAGGTGAAAGTGGGAACCATTATTTTGAGTTCATCCACTAAGACACTACAAAAACATTATAAGTAGTTCTACCAAGCTGCAACAATAAAAACATCAATGCGAAGAAATTTGTAAAGAATTTTTTGAACTAATCTTGTCAACTAACCAAACTAACAACACACTACAATTATTAGAGACATCAGTTGCAACACCAGGGACTTGAAAGGATATGAGTGTAATGTTTGCAAAGCATACTCATTAAATCCAGAAATGCAATACCATATCTAAAAAACATAGAGAAATACAAAGAATTCTTCCAAAAAGTGTTCAACACACTTTTCTGCACTTCCACACTTCATGGAACTGGAACATGACTAGAACAACCTTGAAGAAACATGCGGTTAGTCGGGAGAAATAATCTAGAGATACTACAATGGATTGTAGTATGCACAAGACCATTAGCATCACATCACTTTATCATTATGCTTCTAATCCACATCTCAATATGATATCATGATTCAACACCATCTCTGCTATCAATCATGAGCTTCAACACAATCACTATTCTTCAATATCGCATCATCATCATCTCCACACATGATAAGATATCAACACCAAAATATTGGTGGACATCCAATCAAGGGCTTCATCAGTAACATCTCTACACAACTACATATCTGATAGAACAATCATCAACATCATTCAAGGGCAAGTATCATCACCAATTGTCTCCACAAGATATTGAGTGTAGACATCCACAACAAGAAACATTAACATCTCTACTCAATTGCACATGGAACACATGTATTTTATAGAATAACCATCAGCTATATGCATTTCTATATTAATGATGACACCTTATTAGGACCTAAGACATCAATGGTAATCAATACAACAATGTTCAACAATTAGAACACAACTCTAAGGGTTGACATAAATCAACACCCAACATATGCTTTGATAAATCCCATCATCAACATATCATTTTAAAGCTCACTATCACCATATCATCAATGACAACACATAAGTTGAGGGTTGACATCAATGGAAACACTTAGTCATCAATGACAAAAACTACCAATAATCTTCCCCTTTGTCATTGATGGCAACACTCATTGATCATTTGTACTCTCTACAATCTTTTCCCCTTTCATCACTGTTTCTCCCCCTTCAACATAAAAGACAAAGAGAAAATTACTTCATTGAAACCTGCATTCTTTCCTAACTCATCTGCACCTTATCTCATTTTCTTCTCCCCTTTATATCCCACTCTTTTCTAGAGTTATCATACTTTCTCCCCTATCAATAACAACCAATCAACTACCTATGCCCCTTAAGGAGTAGAACATATCAATTTGGGAGAAAAAGGATATAAATTGAATTTCTTCCCCAAGATAGATACACCATCTTATACATCTAGTGAGAAGAAGGACAAGGTAACCCCTAGCTTCTACTCGAGAAACAAATGTATCCTTAGACAAAGCCTTTGTGAAAAATCTATAATCTGATATTTTGTATGAACATACTCTAATCTAACCTCTTGTTCTACAATATTCTCTCTTACGAAGTGATATCTTGATATTCTTTAATGCCTATATCATCTATAGAATATACTCACATGTTGTAATCTACAACATCACCTAAGTCATTCTCTCTTTTTCTTTCACTCAGGAACCTACCCACCTAGTCACTTCTAAATTTTTCATCTGAAACAACCTTAACTTTTGATCTATAGGATTATATCTTGTTGTGCTAAGGAGTGCGGACTAAAACACAATGTCTTTGTCTTAGAATATAGCTTGTTTATGCCTTAGATAACTTTTTAGAAACATGCCACTAAATGTGATACACAATACTGATAAGATATTACACAAGCAACTTGATGACATACTCAAACATGTGTATCCATCTCCGCATCATATTTAAGCACTCAAAAGTAGAATATCTCTAATAGATTGAGATTCATCAAGAACATAAAATTTAGTAGGAAAGATACACACTAGAACTTACTCCATGTCTTCACCATCACCTCAATATAGATCTACACCTCTATAAGTAGATGTATTAGGCATGTGGAGACTATGATGCTTAATTCTTAACCACTTAATATTTTTACTATAGTTTCACATTTCACACATGAATATGATGGCAGGAATAATATAGATTTTACTATGAATGACCTCCTTAAGGTTTTCAAATTCTTTGTTGTGATAGGTTGGGTAAAACAAAATAATGTAATGTATCAACCGACTCCAAACTAATTAGCAAGGTTTATTTTTATATTAAGTTTAGTGGGGTTGTTGCTTGTTGAAACTAATTAAAAATTGTGTCTTAATCTAGGTGTGTGGGAAAATCTAATTTTAATCAACACTATACTTTTCTTAGTAAATCAATATGTTACTCCTTAGAGAAGATGACATAAAGGACCATGCCTAACAATTAGGCACATAAGCTAGGCTCTATGTGTAAAGACAAAAAATAAATGACATTATAAATCAATCACAAGAACATATCTCATTTATCCATCAATGGATCCATATACATCCCATGTTACTTTAAAAATATACCTCATAAAAATGTTTACAAGAAAATTCTAGAGTGAAACCAAATAATTGAAATACTTGAACTAGCAATTGCAATCAAGATAACTTTCCAAACAATGAAAATAATATGAACATTCATGGAGTTATTCAAATGACCAAGGAATACACTTTATATTCATTCTGTTGGTAATTCACAAAAGCAACATCATAGTGATACAATGAAAATATGACATATGTTCATTGTTATTCAACACAATACAAGATGAAAGAGAATCTCTAAGATGAAAGAGAAACTCTAACTTGCCAAATCAAATCCAATAGCCTAACATCCAAACCATTTAGTATCTAAAACACGTGAATATATAGCATTTAGGTTCGAAAGGTGGAGGAATTTTTTTTTTGCAATCTTATCATATCTAAACATGACAACATTCTACAAGTAGCAAGAATGTGACACCATGAATGTGACTTACCAAAACATCCATAACAAGAAAAAAGCCATAAAAGTACCAAGAAAACTAAACACTAGACACAACAATTAATCATAATAACATACAAACTCTTCGTCTCTTACAAGATGAAAACTTACAGATCCACCAAGATTTTGCATAGGGCAAACTCAACCCATTTCCTTCATCATGCCTACCCATGAAAGTGTAGGAACAAACCGATAAATTAAGGACTTGAATATTTGAAAAGACTTGCAAGCCTAGAAGCATGTACTAGACTGTCGAAGCTATTTTGGCTCCAAAACAGACCTTTCGTACAGTGTCATAGTGACGTGTTAGTCAATCACAGCCGTTTATTGCAAAATCAACGGTGTAAAATGCACGACTAACATGCATGTTAGTCAATCCATATTGCTGTTTTAGAGCCAAAATAGACACGTCCATGTGAACACAATAAACATTTTGAAAAATGGGATAGATAAGCATTTTGAATCCCATTTGAATAATGGTTGTCCATGTGAAAACAATAAACATTGGATAGTAGAGTAGTGTAGAAGTTTAAATGTGAATGCATTGACAAACTCGGTCAAGAAGTGAAAGAAAAATTAACGTCAACATCCAGAAGTCGGAAAGAAAAACTTTCCGACATTTACTTTTTGCATAACTAAGAAATTTAATAGAAACTTTTGCAATTTCCACAGAAGAAAAACTTTCCGACATTTACTTTTGCATTGGATTGATTTTTGACCATTCAATTTGATGCAACGTAACTAGCGTGCAGTGCAAGGCAAAGTATAAAAGTGAAATCACGTGGAGCCACCCAATTATAAAAAATCAACGTTAACGTCCAAAAGTCCAAAATTTTGTAGAAAAATGTCTGAAGAAAAACCAAACGCTGGAAAGTTCTAGAAAATTGGGAGAGGAATTTATTTTTATTTTTTACTTTTATCTATCACAATTTTTGTTGAAAAATGATAGAAGAAAAAGGTAAATTTTTTTTAAAATTTTAGTCATTTTAATGACATCAATATAAAAAAATTCATAAAAGAAAAAATCAAATTATCAAAATTTTAATCAATTTATAAACATTTAATATTGAGAAAAGAAAAATTTCTCTGTCTTTTATCTTTGCATAATGAAGAAATTTAAGAAAAATTTGTTACATTTTTACAATGTTCACAAAAAAGACCGATCTTATACTATCCACAAAAATAAGTGTAGATACACTAAAGCCACCTAAAAGGGGCTCTAGGCCTAGTAGGACAGTCCATTTTCCAAGGAGCAATACAAAGTGTCAAGGTCTGCAATTGTGGCAAGTTTTAGGCCTTGTGAAAACACTTAATAACATGTGTTAACATTGGAATTTTCACCTTGTTGTTGGTGTATCCCATTGTGAAGGCCTACTAGGCCTAGTAGGGGTGTAGTACACTTGAAGGGTTAGTGACTGAAAAAAGGGTCTCATTTGGGGTCTAAAATGTTGTCATAAACATGTTCCAATGTCCATTGAAGACTGCCCTAAACTTTCCCACATCCTACTCACTTTGTTCTTGTGAATGAGTATGGAAACCTTGAAAAGTTTGGTTAATGATGGAACATTGAATTGGCCCATCATGTTTGGTGTTCAGTCACTGATGTGTTGAGTATTGTGAGAGGTTTGGGGTCTGTTGTTGACTACCCAGAGTGGATCCAAGAAATTAGTAATTGTGTCAAGGTAGGTTCTTGTTTTTGGTGGTTGAACCTAGAGGTTTCCTAGTTGACTCAAACCCTCATAGGGCTTCAACAAGCTCAATTTTGAAATTAAAAATTAGGGTTTTTATGAAGTTAACCTCAAAAAATTTTAAATTTGCAAGGAAACCAAACTTGTAAATAAAAATTTAAATTTTATATTGCATACACACTCAAATTTGAGAATAAAAATCAGAAGTAAGCATAGGACACATCGGGTTCACCAAAATGTAAAGGGAAAATTTGGATTTGGCAATTTTTAACATAGAAGGGAGAAATCACCAAATCAATTTCGCTTGGAAAATATTCAAAAGAGGGAAACGATTCCTCTAGATTCTGTCACAAATCAAATAAGGATTGAATACTAAATGGATTGGATTAATTTTGTGAATGTTTTTCCTCTCTTTTGTAAGTTGAAATACTGAGTTAAGGTAAAATGCTAAAAAATGAAGGTAAAACTGAGAAAACAGTGAGCTACAAATGCGAGATTAAGTTGGGCACTTGGAATTGAACAGTATAAGACAAGTTGAATCTTACCCTTGAAAAATCTCCTCAAAATTTGAGATCATGATGTGGAACCACAGTCCTTCAAACTTTTCGCATGCCGAAAAGGGTTGATTTGTATCTGTAAATGAAGCTTATTCTGAGAAGTATAGCTTTGTACCTATTTCCTACACATAGAAAGAAATGGAAATAGGTTGGGAACAGGGGCTTGCCTTAGGTCAAACCCCAGTTTTGGAATTAACCATGAAATTGAAATAGATGTAATTGAAATGACTGTAAGGAAAGGTTCTCCTTTTGAGAGAGATGTTGAATTATGACTGAAAATTGAATGATTAACCTCCTTGTGAAGTTTTGCTTGCCTCCACATGGAATTAGGGTTTCATGAAATAGGATGTAGATCTCCACTTCAATGCTTGAATCTTTACCTTATCACTACTCCAAGGCTTCAAGGAAGACTAAAAATACTCAATTGATCTTGAATGCTTGATCTCATATGATTCTGAATTTGTTCTTGGATGTTATGGATTGCCAAATGAGAGGGGAAATCCTCTTTATATACTTGCCTATTAGGGAAAACTGATTAATTTTCTGAAATGAGTCGACATAGAGAGGGAATTCCCACTCATATTTGAAATGTGAAAAGGGTTAAAGGGGTCCCAAAAATGAGGGGGACCATTCGTGATATCTTGAATCAAAGTTAACTAAGAAGTATTTATTCGCTTCTTCCTAATCCTTGTCATGTTTTGGAAAAGTCTTTTTAAGCCATCCTAATATATCCTTCCATAAGGAGGTGACAAAGTATAATAGTTTAATTTTGTCTCCTTATACATGTGTCCTTGACCATAGTGATTCCAATGAAAAATGTGTTCCATGGCCCCTATGATATCCTTTCCAAATACTGGTACTTTAAATGATGTGTCTATTGGAATCAAGGATTACTGAGAGGGGGGGTGAATCAGTGATCTACCGATTATCACATTTTCAAACTTAACTTTTAACCACCAAAAGCATATACTTAAAACTGAAATGCAGAAACAAATAACAAACAACCACAAGATCATAACATCGGATTCAAGCCCTCGGTGCCTGGAATTTGGATCCTCCAGCAAGAAAACCAAGAATCACTCCCTGGAGGAGGTCAGAACCCCTAAAAGAGTCAAAATACAAGAGATTGACTCTGATTTGGATATTACTAAAGAAACCAACACCCCCCGCCGCTCTAGCAGATTGGCCTCTAAACCCTTGGAGAAATCCCTGAGAGACCCCTCCTCCTCGTACGACATAGGAAACTCCATTCTGAATGTCATAATACCCTTGACCCAGCACAAACAGACCCCCCATTCTATTAGCTCCACCCAGATTTCTGAAAGCCTCATCTCCTCTATGAATCCGGAGCCAGCTAATTTCCCATCCTCGACCTTCAAGATTGAAAAATGCTGGTTGTTGAAGAGGCCAGTAGCATGAAGGAAGAAGATCCCAACCTGGCTTAGCTTGAGAAAAAGATAGAGGCCCTCTCTGACAATGTGCAAGTAATTACCAACAGACTAGAGGCGACGGAGTCCAAGATGCACAATGTGTCCAAGTTTGCGTTGAATGTCATGAGATGCTCGGCTACTATGTTGTGCCTGTTGTAGGATACCACGGCCAAAGGGAAAGTTAAGGAGGACGAGGACTACAAAGGCATGTTCAAGTTCCTCATGAAGGAATGGGCTAGAAAGCTTCTCCCTAAGAATATCCAAGGGAAAAAGAAATAACTATCTGCATGTGGAGGAGCTTTTTGTCTAGGCTGTGTAGTTGCAGGCTAGATAAGCCCAGTTTAGGATTATGTTTATATTTTGTTGTTTATTGCCCTATGTGGCATATGAATTATACTCTGACTAGTAGTCTTTTATCATTGATAAACTCTCGTAGTATGGTTTTTGTTTTTGATAGAGGTAAAAGGCTGCTACTTTGTTGATTTTATGCGAACAATGGTCCTGCCATTGTTCTCTTAATTGTACCTATGGGTTAGCCCCCTCATTTTTGGCTGCTTTTATTATCAAAAACATCAGATTTTTACATGGAAACCCAAATGGTACAAACCATGGTGGGATTTGAACCCACAATATTATTTCACTATGGCCAATAGCAAAAAAATATTACAAAATGGGAATGCACAAGCATTTAGGCACATCGCCTAGAGCTCACTACTCAATTACAAGAAATCGGAAGGCTACAACCCTCAAGGAAGTCTCATTGACTTAAAAAGTTGTTATAGTGATGAATTACAATGTATGAACTCTAAATAGCATCTACTATGTTTAGATGAGTTCTGATTAAGTGCAAAACACTGATTGGATCGCCTTCTTTATTCTACTCTATACATTTTCTTAGTTAGCTACCCAATCAAGAATGTGCACATGAAACTACACCAAAATAGATTCTTGATCTCTTTTCACTCGCATACAATCACGTCATACACCAAAAATATCACCCATACCAAACATATACCGGTACCCACAAAATAGATCATACATCATGTCGGCCTGAAGGTGTAACGTGTAGTTATAGGTTGGCTTGATCGAATCCAAAAAGATAAGTGTGGATCGCCAAAATAATGTATCTAAGTCAGCCCAATCACCGGAAAGCATCCAAACCCAAAAATACTTTTTTCTTTTTGGAATACTGATTAGTATGCTATCGGTTAACACCTACTTCTGGATAGGAAGAATCACGACCACTGGAATGAATCTCCATGAAGAGTTTCTATCAATGACAACCCTAAACCAAAAATGAGTCACCATAAACCACCATAAATCATTGGATGAGTGTCAATTGCCAACAATATCCCCCTTTGGCATTGATGGCAACACTCATGAAAATTGACTGAGTGTTGATCACTGAACACCGGTTCAAAAGAATCATAAGAATCTCTAAGGCTTCCCCTTAAATAAAGAATTCCACTCTCCAATACTGTACATTTTTCACTGTTCCTCTCCCCCTTTGACAACAATGGCAAAGATGGGGTTTTGTCCAAAATTTATATACAGATGACAAACACTTTACAAATACCTGAAGAGGTCAGCATAAACAATCTTCAAAAATCCTAGATGAGTATCCCACCCATTCTTCAAGCTGTCCAAAATTGTGATAAATGCATTAAATATAGTAGCATGAGTTTCTAGCTCTCTTAAATATGATGATATAGGTCAAGCCATCTCCTTCATACAATCAACCTTATTACTTAGCATAGTGTCTAACAATGTGGCAATCAAGTTCCAGAGTTCACCTACTTTCCTCAAAATTTTCTCGTTATCCACTTGAAGGCTTGAGATCTAATCATTTAAGGCTATAATTTTTCCTTCAATACTTCTAGTTAGTGTTGCATTAGGATCAAAGGACTAAGAGATGCCAGCAAGCTTTCCCTGGCAAACACCTATCTGCTTATCAATATCAATAGTGAACTTAAGTAAAATGAGACAAGATTTATACAATTTACCAGCTTCTGACAATGTGTTAGAAATAATCTGCAATCTCTTATTCAGTTTCACCCTATCATCTTCAATCATCTTCCACAATGTTTGTTTCCTAACATCCTTGAACTTAGCCAAAACTTTTTTGTGTAGCTGTCTTCTCCAAAGAATCAAAACTGGTGTTTGCACTATTCATTAATTGCAATAATTTAACGGAGGGGCTGCTATTTGAATCTGACTGTACACTAGGGGCCACCTTTTGCAAAACATCTATAGACATCAAAATTAGCTTTTTATCTCCAGTCTCTAATTTCACCAAATCTTGACTAGCTTGGGCTTGTACAACAACTATGAGCATAAGCTTCTCAATAGGAGATATCTTCCCAAGATCAACAAATCCATCAAGATTAATTGGAATCTGAGGTGGTGTCCCCCTAACAGGAGGAGTGACAATTGTCAGACTAGCTATACTTTTTCCTTTGTCAACCTCAACAACCTTAGCTTCTATTGTCTCAACATCCTTCTTCTCTCCCTTTTCCCTTTTATATGTTGCAATAGTGTCACCACTTGGTTTAGTATCAACATGTTGAATCTTAGGGGCGACAGAGCTATCTACAAATAGAGGAGCATCATCGGTCTCAACATCAAGTGGTGTATTATCTTGGTCTTCCGATTGATCCTTAGTTTGAGTCTCAACCTTCAGACTTCCCGAAACACCTTGATTATCTACTGGTTGAGATGGCTTGAATGCATCCTTGTACAGAGGGTCATTTGCAATTATCTTCTTCCATATCTCTTCTATTTCTTTCCTTAGCTCCTCAACATTTCCAATCATCAATTTGTTGATCCTATTTTTACTTCTAAATTCCTTCTTGTTTGTCTCTTCAATTAGCCTATTTTCTTCATCATGAGTGATACAAGTACATACATTTACTAGCTCTCTCTCCTTCATTTCTCTATCAATCTTGCTTGCATTCATTCTTCTTACATCAATCAAAACTATACAAATCCTATGGAATGATCTTTTCTAATTCAATTAATGTTTTACTAAAATTGTGCAATTAAAGTACAACTACTTCTTCAACTTTTCTCTTATCTCCTTCATCAAAATTCTCAAAGTATGCTCCAAGGTTCTTCAAATTGCTACCCACTATTATTTCATCTATCAAATGATCTATTGATAGTGGAGTAATGATTGTGTACTTACCTTGTATGTTGCCAGACTCAAGGTCTTTGTTGAGTTGAATTTTGACCTGTCTACCTTTTTTGGATCTTCCAGTAGGAGAAGAATTAGATTTTGCTTTCTTGGATTGTTTGGCTTCACCGGTCTACAGCTTCCTCACCACTCTCACTAATTCTCCTTTCTTATTGGCCTTTCTTGCCTCCTCCTCAGATAGTTTATGAGGCTACCAAAGATGCTACTATTGGAAAAATGAAGGAATTGATTATGTGTTGTATTGATGTTTTGTCATTGATGTCAACACTAGTTGTTATGACTGTTTACCGACTTCCGGTAGAAGGATTGGAATGGAAAGGTTATCAGTTGATTGTTACCGATACAATCTCAATGATGGAATAAGTTTGTATGGATGGTTCATATGCTTCTGAAGTGTGTTTCCTTCATTTGGTATTGACCTGATGATCGGATGCTATGTTATATTCTAGTATGCCTGCTTTCATGATCCAGCCAGGGTTTCACCAACAGAGCCTTATTGAAGATTATTGATATTACACATAAATTGTGTTGGTGCGGCTTCTAGAAAGGATTCAAGATGTTGATGGTGATTGTTTTTGTGCCTCGACTAAATGGAATCATTGTTGTAGCATGTGTGGATCTATTTAGGTTTGGTACTATCTAGGTTTTGGATCGGCTTCATGAAAAGTGTTGTTGATACATCTCTGGGATGTTTTATTGGTTGGATGACATTTGTTTGGCCCTAGGCTGACATGCCTTATGATTTTAATTTGGTATTATGTAATGGATTTTTCGTATTAGCATTGGTGGCCAACCTAATTTTTTAGGTCCCGGTTTTGTGTAAATATGCGTAAGATCTCTTTGTAGATCATATATATGGAGCGAATAATGTAATAATCATATGAGCAGAGGGTTTCATCAATCATAGGTGATCGATTTCAGTTTATGCAATAGGTTTTAGACCTTTGGTATTGAACTTAACCGGAACATTAAACTTCCCATACATAAATGTAGAATGGTAGTTGATGTAGTCTTGTTTAAATAATTATACATCAAATATTGTAGGCTACTATCATTGTTTATAACAGTTTTGATGTGAATGAGTGGTTATATAATGTCTTTAAATGGTGTTTTCCAAGTAATCCAATCCTATAAATCTCACATTTGGAAGTGAAGGTAGATAGAAATATTTGAGTATTTGATGTAATCATAAATTGTAAGTTATACATTGGTAGTTGAAGTTTCAACCTTACCCACTTTAATGTAATATGAAAGGAAAAGAAAGGTGAAAAGAGCCCTGTGGAAAATTTGAGAATAATACTAAAACGCATTATGAATGAAAGAGGGTGATGTTTTCATCATTTAGTTAGTGAAATTAATGGAAAGTATCATTTTGTTAATGTCATGAGAGAAAATTCAAAATCATTATTGTGTTGAAGTATGGATATGCAAATAGAAAATATTATAATCTCTACTTACACATCATCTAATTAAATGATCAAATGGTCAATTGTAATTTTACATGTTTAAGAGGAGCTAATATTATATGTTTGATATATTTTTTGTACAAAAGTTAATATTTAGTGTGAAACTTATATGGTTTTGAGTGTTTGCCTTTTTGTGATCTACATCTAATAATGTTTCTTATCTTAATTCAAAATCATCATTACAATTTTTCTTTTTTAAAATTCAAAAGCTACACATAAAATTGAATGCAAACATTTCAAATTAAATTTGATTATAAACTCATACGAACCCACTTGCCCTTAATGCTTACCTACCAAACTAAACACAAATTAAATTTATTAAATACTATTTTAAAGAAAATCATTAAAATAATCTCAACCATAGAAATTTTCCTTGCACTTTACCTTTGTATAATGATCAAATTAAAGAACAGTGGGAGATATTGAACAGGCCACAAAAGTCCATTTCAAAAATATTGTACGTCAACATCGAAAACAAAGATATTTAATCAACATCCATGCGATGCAACTTTTATGCCTCTGCTAGCATTTGAATCTGCACCATCTGTATGACCGCCCCCTCTTGGGAGATCCCCTCCTTGCAAATAACGCCCCCCCCCCCCACCTCGACCCCTTAATACCATGATCATCTCACATGTTGTTGGTTCCGCTACTAGGACCCCACTATCTACGGGTCATACGGAAAAGACCACCAAGATTGATACCCCTTCCTACTCTTCATCTTTGGTACTGACCGACTCTAGCCTGACTAATGAAGACAAGGGGTTGGAGAACCCAAAAGAAAATAAGAAGAATATACCCCCCCCCCCCGGGCCGAAATTTGTTGCCTAACAGAAGGATGCAGAGCTTGGTAAGAAAGATTCCAAATCCAACTGGAAAAGTGTCCTTCTTGGGTCTACTAAAATGACTTTGGAAGCGGCTTTGGATAACTTTACCCAAACTAATGAAGGAATGAAGATCAAGCTCCCGAATAGTCTCATGGATAAAATCACTTCATCTCTTCACCTAGCGATAGTTGGACGCTTCTTCTCCTTCAGGCCATCTATTGACATGATTAGGAGATGGGCTAAATCAAGATGGAAACTAAAGAGTAGTGTCGACATCTCGACAATGCCAAGAGGTCTCTTCCTTTTCAAGTTCACTATGAAGGAAGACCTAATCTTTGTCCTCTCAGGCTCTTTGTCCTCTCAGGCTCTTGGGCCTATGGGAAATATTTTCTAACTCTGGCTAAATGGAAGCTTGGTTTTGATCCTTCAGCCGAACTCAATCGCATGGCTCATGTTTGGGTTAGACTCTTTGACCTCCTGCAGAAATTCTGGGATGAATAGATCTTCCGCTGGATTAGAAACTCATTCAGCAACTATGTTATAGCAGATTCAGCCACTCTTGCTAAATCTAGGTTGGTTTTGTTAGAGTATTTGGGTATTTACTTGATTAATTAAACAATATTTGTTTAATTATTTAAGTTCCCTTTATCTCTTTTAGACTTAAGCTAACTTTAGGTACATAATAATTAATTCTTTTATTAATTATTATGTGCAAACCTAGGTTTTCCCTTTTAGGGTTTTTTGACCTATTAAAGGTTGAGTTCTTTCTTTTCATTGTAAGAAGGATTATTATTGACAATAAATTTTTGGAGATTATTGAGCTCTCATCTTTTGGAGCATATTTTTTCTGTGTATTTGTTCCTTTTGTGATTTGCTTCATTGCTTCTCCTTGTAACGGGTTTTTTAGCTTGCAGAGATCATTTGGGCTCCTGTGGTGTTGTATTTTCTCAACTCCAACATGGTATCAGAGGTTCAGATCTACAACTACTTGTTCTTGTTTTGAGAATTTTTGCATTGGAAGCAAATCTGAGGTTTCAGAAAGTTTTTATGCAACTAGGGTTTGGCCTTTTTTCTGAGCACTTTGGACCTAAACGGACCTCACCACCATGCTTAAAAGGCCCAAAAACCCCTATGGTCATATAAAATTTGACCTATTTTGGTTCCTGAGTCTCTGGGAGTATTTTTTCTCCAGATCTAGGTCATACGACCCTGGCATGCAGTTCGAGAAATTTTTATTTTTTAAAATTTCTTTTTGCCTTTTTATGGCATGTAGGCTAGAATTTTGATTTTTTTTTAAAAAAAAAATCAATCAACACAAAAATAAAAAAGAAAGGGTTTTAAAAAAAAACATTTCTTTTGGACAAATTTTTATGGGGGGGTACCATGGGGCCACTGTCGCAGACCTGCAACCCTTGGGCCTCATACCTCCTTACTCCGGCCCCTGCTAGCCCCAGAATCCATGGCTCCTTGTCTTTCCGACCCCTACGGCTCCCTATCGGCCCTTGGCCCTCGCCGACTGCCGGCCCTCACACTGTCGCCGGCCCCCTGCCGACCCTCGGCCTTCGGTCCCCTGCACCGCTGCTTCCCGTTGCCCAGCCGCCATTTCTTGGTAGCCCCGCCTCCCCGGTCACTGCTGCTCTCTGGCCACCACTTCCTAGCAGCCCCGCCTTCCCGACCGCCGCTGCTCCCTGGCCCGCCGCCTGCGCTTAGCCGCTGCTCTGCCCTGCAGCCACCTCCGCTCTCCAGCCACCTCTTGCTGCCGTCGAAAACCACCACCTGGCCCGCCTGCCACCCTGGTTCCGCCACTCAGCCATCAGGAAACCACCTAGCCATAAAAACTCCACTAGGCTGCCATCAAAGCACCACCCATTGGCCACTGGAACACTACCCAGCCACCAGACTACCTTTTTTGCCTCTTTCAGGGGGGGTGTGGTATTTTGGCCCTATCTTGGGCATACGGAGTCATTTTTTTGAAAACAAATAGGTGTCGAAAAGCTGGTTCCTAGCCAGACCTCATCATGTTGGTAATTTTTTCCATTTTTTCTATTTGACTATGTTTTTTTCTAGTCAAAGTGTAGTCTCTTTTTTGCACTCTAGGAGCCATAGAATGAGCATCCAACCTCCATTTTTTGAAAAGTTTATATTTTTGGAAAGCACATGCTCTGTACTTTCTAGTAAAATGAGCTTTATTTCTAGATTCTACTCCAAGAATATTTTATTCAGTTTTTTTCTTTTCAGCACTTTGGTGGATATCTTGGTTGTTTCAGGTCCTGGGATCTCTTCTCTGAGTAGGATGTCTCTATTTTGGTTCTCGTTTCTATTTCCAGTCTTGTTATCATTGTAGCATTATATATATGCAAACGCACTGAGATAAAGTACCATCATGCATTGTTTACTTGGGATCATGCACATCTTGTGCCTTGTTGTACATGCACTACTTATAAAGTGCCATGAGGGAGTTGATGTTTGCCTGTTGTTTGCCATCTTCCTTTGTCTAGTGAGTGTTCCTTCCATGACATTCACCTCATGATGTGTGTCAAGTGAGTGTTCCTTCCACGACACCATGTACTTTTCTCTGCACCTTTTGATGTTCCTGGTTCTTTGTCATGTAGTTCTTCTTGGCTGTTCTTTTCAGTGTTCATGTCCCTCTCCCTCTTCAGCATTATGGGGAGGTTTGTCCTGTTGGTTCTAATGCTTCTGTGGTTTGATTGATCAGCTCTTCAGGCTTTGGTTTCTCATGCCATCTATATCTTCAAGTTTAGTGTTTGCCTTGTTTGCCATCTGATTCGAGTAGTGTCATTTGAGGGCACTCATGCAGATTACAGTCTTCTCTACCTAGTCATGTTCTATTTCAGTGGAGGTTCTTCAGATCAGCAGTTTCTCAGAGACATTGTTTGCATCTATTTCATGCTTCAGTGGTGTTCTTTTTATCTCTTTTTGGAGAGGATTTTTTTCCCACTGGGTTTTCTCTTTTTCTCCGTTTCATAGAGATTTCATTGTATTTGGGTACCTGATCAGGCCTTGTTGTTGGGACCCATCTTTCATGCTTTCAGTAGTTGTTCTAGGTTTTAGCTTCTCTCTTAGTCTAGCTTAAGGGGGGGTGTTAGAGTATTCAGGTATTTACTTGATTAATTAAACAATATTTGTTTAATTATTTAATTTCCCTTTATCTCTTTTACACTTAAGCTAACTTTAGGTGCATAATAAATAATTCTTTTATTAATTATTATGTGCAAACCTAGGTTTTCCCTTTTAGGGTTTCTTGACCTATTAAAGGTTGAGTTCTTTCTTTTCATTATAAGAAGGATTATTATTGACAATACATTTTTGGAGATTATTGACCTCTCCTCTTTTGGAGCATATTTTTTTCTATGTATTTGTTCCTTCTGTGATTTGCTTCATTGCTTCTCCTTGTAATAGGTTTTTCAGCTTGCAGAGATCATTTGGGCTCCTCTGGTGTTGTATTTTCTTAACTCCAATAGGTTTATGCCCATTTTTGTGTCAATATTGCGATTAACAAATCTCTCCCCAATTTTGTTTCTCTTAACTCGAAGTGGGAAAAATGGTCTTAGGCCATTGTCTATGAAAATGCTACTCTTTTTTGTCACAAATGTGCTAAATAAGGGCACACGTATGCTGAATGTAAGACCCAGGAGTCTGCATAACCCAAGCTGAAAGAAAAGGCTATTGTAGATGAACCCATTAGCCCCAACACTCCCTCTTCCACAACCCCCTTGGGACTTCCTAATGTGAATGAAATCCCTGATGATTACCCCCACACTGACAAGATCCTTGACATTTAAAAAACCCTAGTCGATCCAATGAAGAAAGCTAGCCTAGTTGTGCCCCTTGAAGAGGGGGAAATCCCCCCAGTGACAAGGATCTGCCTATCCCCTGGTCCCTCTCCCTCCCCCTCCTTGACTTTAGGAGATGACTACCTCACCCCCAAGCCTTTGGATATTTCTATCCCCACAACCTCTCAACCCTCTAACCCCTATGGTGCTATGACCCCCTTGGGTGAGAAAAAGTTGCTAATCATAGCCCCTCCTTGTTCCTCTAGCAAGGTGGAGTCGTCTATTGAAGTAGTGAAATCCCCCATACCGAGTTCTCCTATGAAGTTATCACCACCCGGATCTCCTCTAGTGGATAATGAGGAATGGTTGATCCAGAAGAAGAAACCCAGGGCTAAGAAGGCAAATGTGGGTAATGAAAGTAAAGTTGGAAGACCAACGAAGAGGGTTCTTAGACATAAAGTTATGGCAAGGGATATTGCAAGGGGCAGACAACTGACCCTTGATGGAATCAACAAAAATAAGAAATGAAGTTCCTCTCCTGGAGCATAAGGGGTCTTAAGAGTCCCGAAAAGCAATTTTCTATAAAACAATATATCTTGGAAATGAAACTTGATATTTGTCTTCTTCAGGAGGTTAAAATGTCCTACCAAACTTTTGCAACCATTGTTGGTAAACTTTAGCAAGGGCCTGCCTTTTTGTATGTGGATGCCTTAGGGGCATCTTGGGGAATTGCTACCCTCTAGGACCCCCTCAAAGTCCAAGGAAAGATTTATGTTAGCACTCAAAAACTTCCTAGTGGTTACTCTCCAATATGGTGAGCACTATTGGCACTCGTTCAATATATATGCCCCCAATTCCAAAGCGAGAAGGCATCTGGTGTGGGGGAAATCTCTGAACTCATTCTTGCAAACCAGAAGTCTCATTACATATTGGCAGGAGACTTTAATACACCCCTCTACCCCTCTGAGAAATGTGGAGGCCTAGTGGATTTTTCTAGTAGCATGGGAGATCTCGCTAACCTTATTAATGTTACTAGCCTCTTTGATATTGATCTTCAAAGTGTCTCCTACACTTGGTCAAAGAATAGGAAAGGCAATCATCTAATTCAAGTCAGACTAGATATATTGCTTGCCTCTACCAACTGGGATATTGGTCACAACTCCTACCTAAAGACTCTCCTAAGAACCGCTTCTGATCATAGCCCCCTCCTGCTCCATTGGAAGAATAGATGTAGCCTAGGTCCCCCCCCTTTTTTGCTATGAGATTATGTGCGCCTCCCACCTAGATTTTAGAGACCTGGTCAAGGGCTAGTGGGCTACCATGATCCAAGGGACTTTAATGTTTAGAATTGTAGAGAAACTGAAGCTCATATGAAGGGAAGTTAAAGGTTGGAATAAGGCAACCTTTGGTGACATCTTCAAAAAGAAAATGGAGTTGTGCTCTAGACTGGAACAATTCCAGAGCAATATGGCTGCAGGTGACCCACCTCACTCTCTGTTGGTTGAGGAAGAAGAATGTCGTAAGAATTGGAAGGAAATCCTTTCTAAGGGGGAAATCTATTGGAAACAAAGATCCAGATTTCAGTGGCTGAAAGAGGGAGATAAAAAAATGGCTTTCTTCTATCGCTCAGTGAGCATCCATAAAAGGAGACACTTTATCAAATGTCTAAAGGATGACCCAGATCAGGAGATCACTGGAGAATCCCTAATTGGCCAAACTACCACTAACTTCTTCATCTGTATGTACACTAAATCTGGAAGAAACAATGTGTCTCTCTAGGATGAGCTTTTGAGTAAGCTCCCTAATGCCATTGGGGAGGAGGATAACTATTAGCTCCTTGCTCCTATCTCCTCGGAGGAGGTCCGCGTGGTGGTCTTTGCAATGGGTGCTTTCAAGACCTCAGGCCTAGATGGCTTCCCCCTGACGTTCTTCCAAGATTATTGGGACATCGTTAGTTATGATGTTACTAAAACGGTGAAGGACTTCTTCAAGACTAGAAAATTACTAAAAAAGTTGAATAACACCCACATTGTTCTTGTCCCCGAGTCTTCAAACCCCAGTTGCATGAAGAAATGTTGGCCCATAAGCCTCTGCAATTCTATCTACAAAAAAATTTCTAAGGTCTTAGTGAATAGATTTAAGCCCCTTATGGAAAGGTTTATTAGTCCCTCCTAGAAAGGTTTTGTCCCTGGTCATCAAATTTTGGATGTAGCCATTGTCACCCATGAAATAATCCACTATATGAACAGGAGCAGAATCCCAGGTATGGCTTTCAAGCTTGACATTTCAAAATCTTATGATAAAGTCAACTGGTGCTTCTTATTTAAAACTTTGTCAAAACTGGGCTTCAATCAGAGGGTTATTGACATGATTCGGGAATGTGCTTCTATAGTCCAGTTCTCGGTCTTGATCAACGGGACCCCTAGGGGCTGCTTTAAATATGAAAAAGGTATTCAACAAGGAGACCCTCTGTCCCCTTATCTTTTCATCATGGTTGCTGAAGTCTTGAGTAGGAATGTGATTGACATGATGATCAATGGTAGACTGCAAGGATTCAAAGAAGCTTCTACTATTCCCCCCTCAGTGATCCAACAATTTGTTGATGATACCTTTTCTGTTTGGTATATCCTCAGTAATTGAGGCCAAACTATGGAAGAATTTACTCGCAGATTATGCCAATGCATTAGGGAAATGTATCAATTATGATAAGAGTAATCTCTTCTTCCTTAACACCTATGTCGACCTTTAGCTTAAAATCCTCTCTATACTGGGGTGTAAGTTTGTTTCTCTTCCAGGGACTTACCTGGGTCTCCCCCTCATTGTTAAAGAGGCTGCCCCTGCATTTTGGAATATGATCCTTGAGTGAATACAAAAGAAACTTGGTAGTTGGAAAGGGAAATTCCTTAGTAGTGCGGGAAAGCTCCAACTCCTTGATGCTTCCCTCTAGGACATCCCAGTTTACTTCCTTTCCTTGTTCAATATATCTAGTACTATGGGGGAAAAGCTTGAGAGGATCCAAAGAACCTTTCTGTAGATGGGCATGGAGGAAAAGAAATGCCTCTCTCTGCTAAATTGGGACACTGTTTTCTTACCCAAATCCATGGGAGGACTTGGTATCAGAAAGATAAATGCCTTGAACAAGGATTTAATTGCAAAAGTGGGATGGACTCTAGCTAAAGGTGAGGTGGACTGGTGTAACATTATCAGGGCCAATTATTTGGAAAGGGAGCAATTCTATTGTAACTTGAATGTTGGTGACCTTCCTCATGGGTCTAAACTATGGAACAACATCTTGATACTCAAACCAGTTATCAGAGAAGGATGAAAATGGCAGGAAGATTAGGTTCTGGGAAGACTCTTGGGTGGATGAAAAACCGCTGGTAGATTCTCAATCCCGCCAAATTATGTATCCCCTAAAGGAGCACTTAATGGAGTACATTGCTGATTATATGGAGCCAAGAAGAGGAAAATGGAAGAACATAGCCTAGAACTTCTCTAATTGACCTCACCTATTACCCACTTCTTTAGAGCTATGAGATCTTATGCTAGAATGTAGAATTCCCCTAGCTCCCTACGAAGATAGATTCATTTGGAAGGGGACCCAGTTGGGGGCTTTCTCAGTCAAGTCCGCTTACAGACAGCTCTTGAGACCCATTGGCGATGTTGAGTGTTGGGGGAAGATATGGAACTCACAGCTGATCCCTAAAGTCAACTTCTTCTGGTGGTCCCTAATGCATGAAAAAATCCTAACTCGGGATAATCTAAAAAGGAGGGGTTTCCAACTTTCCAATAGATGCATTTTATGTAAAGCTAAAGAGGAAACTATTGACCACCTTTTCATCCATTGCCCCTTCACTGGACACTTGTGGACTATTACCCTTGAAAAATTTGGTTTGCAATGGGTTTTTTAGGATAGCATTAACTAGTTTATCACTGGATGGACTCCTCCCTCCCACCACCCCCTGATTCTCCAATTATGGAGACAGATCCCTCCTCATATCTGTTGGGGGGTCTAGAAAGAAAGAAATAACATAATCTTCAAAGATGTTGAATCCCCCCCAGATAAAGTCTCCTACAATTGCTTCAAAATAATTTTGGATAATATATTAGTGACTAAGTGGAAACCCCCCCCCCCCCCCCCCCCCAATTCTCCCAATTCAATGGAAAAAAAAAATGCTGAACTATGGATGCTCCCCTCGAAGTTTGAAGTTTTCAACAATAGTGCAAAGATCAACAGGAAAAAGACCAAATGGTTATCCCCAAACCCCCATTGGTTCAAATTGAACTTTGATGGGTCTGGGAAAAATGCTTGCCAAGTAGGAGGTGGATGTTGGATTGATGATGATTGTAATATATTCATCACTTGTTGTCATTGATGAAACACTCTCTCACACACATATGATTATATTGACTACCGGTGTAACTTCAATTGTTTACACCATCAATCGGTATGTTAGAGGTTTATCTCTAATCGATACTTTGTGTCAACTGGTATGTGCATAAGAGACAACCTATGGTTATACTAAGTCAACATCAAGATGAAGATCAAGATGGAGATCAAGCAAAGACTCAAGGACAATGGTTCATATGTTTTATTCAAACCAGTATTAATTGTTCCAACCAGTATTTGTTAATTTTTGTGATGAGTTACCAACACTGACTACTTTGTGGTAATTTTTGTGATGAGTTACCACACCGACTACTTGGCGGTAATTTTTGTGATGAGTTATGATCACTTGTCTAGATACACTACACCTAGGAAATTGTGTTTTGATATCCGTGGACCGACATAAGATTTGAATGTCTATTTAAAGACATCTTAGTGAATCATTTGAGACAGATGTTATGTAGCTGATGGTATGCATGAAGAGTGAAAGTTTTTGTTGAAGAGAGATAAGTGTTAAGATAAAGAGTTTTTTAAAGAGCAGTGTTGAATGTACTTAGAAGGATCTGATCAAGAAAGTATTGTGCTACTCAGAACATATCAAACCATTCTTGTTGTTTTCTAACCATTACAACATAATCAAATCCCTTAACCGGGTAAGCTCTAACAAGCTTCAATGTATAAATCCTCTAACAAGGTGATCAATTAGTTTGGATTCTTAAATCCTCCAATGAGGTTACTCCTAACAGGGTACTACTCTTAACAGGGTATAAGCTTCTAATCAAGCTTTGAGATCTCTAACAAGATTCGCTCTTAGCAGAGCACTTTGTAGACCTTAACCGGTCAGTTATCTATTATTGCAGATAGTTAACTTGTGAGTTCCATCTCACCATGGTTTTTAACTATTTGGGTTTTCCATGTATAAACACTTATGTTATGGTGGATGTTGTTGTATCTTTTTGGATTGCATGCATTATGTTTAAAAGCTTTGTTAAGTTTATCTACTGGTTAGTTTTTGAAGTAGTGGATTATTTGGTGTCACTGATTCACCCCCCCTCTCAGTTCTTTTCAAGTCCATCGATTGGTATCAAAGCCTAATCTCTTAGAAGGAAGCCTTGAAACCACCATGGGGGACAGGAGCTACTTTGAGATGGCTAGAGAGCTAGAAGCTAGCACAAATGAACTTGAAACCCTTAGGGTCAAATTGAAAGCTTCTCAAGTCAAAAGGAGAGAGCTAACTGAACAACTATTAGAGATATTTGATAATAGTTCTTTAGATGAAGCCAATATTGCTGCTTTAGTAGAGGAAGTTGAAAAGTTGAATGGTGAGAAATTGAATATAAGGAGAGAGATAGAAGGTATCACTATCTGCATGAGTCAGGAACTAGAAGCCAGAAGAGCTATTGAAGATCTTATCAAGGAAAGAGATCAAGAGATTACAAAGATCAAATGGGAAAAAGGCACTATGCATGAGAATTTGATTGTTGAAAGAGAAGAAAAGGAGAACCTACAGCTAGATCTTGAGTGTGCATCATCTCTGAAAGAGAACTTGTCTAAACATAATGAAGATCTCATCAAACAACTTACTGAAGCCAATGAGAAATTGGAGAAGTTCATCAAAAGTTCTACCATGCTGGAAGAACAAATTCAATCACTAAGAATGAAGGGTGATATCTTTGGACTTGGTTTTCACACAACTGAAAAAGGTGAATCCTCCGGTACAAAGAGAAACAATCCTAAGAAAAAATCTGCTCCTAAGATCAATAAGCCTACCGGTAACAAGGTCTTTAAACTTGTCTGCTTTGTTTGCCATAAACCTAGTCACACTGCAAATGTTTGTAGAGACAAACCTAATAGAAATGTAAGTTACAATACTAATGTTAGGTATGTGTCCAAGAAATTTGAAGGTCATTGCTTCACTTATGGAATGTATGGACATAGATCTGTTGAATGTAGATATGGAGAAAACACATGCATCCAAGACCAAATGGTGACCAAATGAGGATCTTTGATAACTAGGTAAACCTAAACTGACAAAGATCCTATGACAACTAGTTTTGTCCATTTGAGATGGAAAAGGTAACAAATTTTATTTGCACCTTCTGTAATAACTTTGGTCATGTGGCTATGAACTGTAGAAGAAGAATAGGAAGAGGAAATGCTGGACCTTGGAGATCATCTGGTATGGCCTGTTATCACTATAACAAACCGAGGCACTTAGCAAAATTTCGTAGATCCAGAAATAGCAAACCGGTCAACTCTTCCAAGGTTCTGAAAGGAAAGCAAAAAGTTGATATTGAAGAAACCAGAGAGGATATGAATTAGATTTGGAAGAAGAAAAGTGATGACTCACCTAGTGAAGAGAACCCTAGACTGGTTACTTAAGCCCTTTTAATATGGCTAAGGGGATCTTAACGGTAAAACATCTCTGGACCCCTTGTGAAAAATGAGTGGTAAAGAATTTTGAAACATGAAATTTTGGTAAATTTTTGTTAACATGTTATCAACCGGTTTTCGACTTGAGCGGTCAAATTAGGGTTTGTAACCCTAACGGGCGAGCATTTATTGTAGTAGGTAAAAAGGATAAAAGTGAGTTTTACTTTGTCATTTTTACCCTAACTCATTCGAGAAAGAAATTTGAAGTGATTGCAGAGCTGAGTAAGATTGTCTTGTTGTTAATTGTTGAATCGTTTCATGATTTGAGAAATTAGGTAGAATTGAAGGTTGCAGAAGGTCAAATTGGTGTGTACTTGGGCATTTCAACTGGTAAACGGAGCAACGTGCACAAAACAAGGTATTTCTTTGAATATACCACTTCAAATATTGTTTATCTAAAATGGAATCTACTTCAAAGTCTATAGAGAGGTTGATGATCACTTCTGAGCCTATGGAAGCTACAAAGGCAGAACAGATTGTGTCATATAATGCATTGTCACAAGTTCCAAGCAAAGTTTTGGTCAAAGGTGATTTTTCCAGTTATATAGACTGCAAGTTAGAAGACTTAGGGTTGCTATACATCTACATGTAGTTGAAATCACTTTGTGATGAGAACGCTAAAATTAAGACACAATATGCTAGGGTTTTTGAAAAGGGTTTTCATAATGCCTCCTATTTTCTTGAAGATTTCGAAGAAGCACATATTAGAATAATTTTGAGTAGAGTTCATGGAGAAAATATGTACTTAGAAAGAACTCACACAATTACAAAGGAAGCCATTCAGACTGTAACTAGCTACTTCTTAACCAGTGAAGTACCTGAGTTAAGGAAAATTTATAAGGACACTGTATTCAACTTAACCAGTTCTTCTTCTGATAAGTGTGCCTTTTCTATCAACAATATTATAGACAAACTAGCAAAAATGGTGATAGGCTACCAAGTATTTTACTCCAGTAGACTTAATAGTGTTCCATCTACAACAATTCATACTGCTCATAGAATGATTGTTGATAATGCAGATTATGATCTTTGTGAAGGCATCAGAAGGCAATTATTTCTAAATTTGCAATCAGTTAAAAAGGATAACAGTCAAAAATTCAAGTATGGTTAGCTATTGGTCGGATTATTCTTTTATTTTCAAAACTTTCTACCAGGAATTGGAGACATTGAGTGGTCAAAGGACTCATTGGTCTCTGCATAAATTAAGAACATCATCAAGGCTATAAAGAATACTTTCCATGCTTCCCTAAATAGGTATTTCAATGAGTTTCAAAAGAAGATGAGTATGAGAATGAGGCTACTGGAAGATGTGGTAAAACACTTTGAGAAGGACACAATCTTCACCATTACCACTAACTTTTTCTTAATGAAAGCAATTGAGCCTAGAGAAGAAGAAATGGAAGACATGAGTTATGATGTTAACCATGATCTACTGGTTGGTTATGCTAATGCCCTATTATCATCACCAATAGACAAGAAGCAAGCAAAATTGGACATTGTGGCAGTCCAAGAGGCACTTGAACAAACCAGTACTGCACCTGTTAAAATTACAAAAGGAAAGAATAAAAAGTCTGATGAAGCATCTCGAACAAAGAGTACTAGGGTTACCAAGAGTGTCCTAATAAAAAAGGAATCAGAACCAAAAGTATCTATTAAGAAAGAGACAAAGAAGAGAGGCAGAAAATTAATTTTGCAACCAGAATCTAAGGGAATGAATTCTAATGAAGAGCTAAAGAAAGCAAAAACAAACCGACATAATATCCAAGAAGGTTAAGGAAGTGCCAAAGGCAACTGTGCCTATTGATATAACATCCTTCAAACCTGAAACCCATTTTGAAAGGACAATGAAGACACTAAGAAGGAATAGGTTTGACCAATGTAAAGGAGCATTTTTTATTCCTTCATTGAAGATGAGAAAGAGCAAGTGATTCAACAGGTAATCACTCATCTATGTCATTACAGTAGATATCCACATGAATTAGAAAAGGATATCTCAAATTCTTTGAATACTATTCTTTTGAATAAATGGGAGGAAGCTATTAAATTAGAAAAAGAAATCATTGATGAGGTATTTGTACAATATTTTCTCGAGGATGATATTAGTGCCTTAGTTGCTCAGTACAAATCTCAGTTTACATTCAAAGCAGGAAGACTGGAGTTACTCAGTGGAAAGAGAGCAATCATTGAGACTGAGACTCATCATATAGCTTGTGACATCAAACAGATGGAAGAGCTCATCCAATCCTCTATGAATAAGGATAATGCTACTGATGATGTTACTCTACCAGAAATGGATGAAGAGGAGATTATTCAACCTGATGAGGTCTATCCACTCAAGAAGAAGGATGATTCCATTATTCTTGTTGATGATAATGTTCAGAACATAGTGGACCTATCTGAAGACAACACTGCACCAGATATGGAGCCACCAGTAATCACTAATGTATGGGTTACACTAGTTGAGCAACCAGCTACTCAACTAAAACTGGAAAATCCACTTGCAACAGAACAACTGGAGAAACCCCAATCTCCATTGGTCATTTAAGAAATTCAGAAGGAGACTACTAAAAAATGTTGCCACATAGTCACCTGAAAAGACAATAGAGAAAAATACAGAGAAAGCTATCATTAAGGTTGTATCCCCTGAACCGACAAAGCAGAAACAAATTGAAGATGATGATGATGATTCTTTAAGTATTTCAGGACCTATTGATATGAACACTTTGAGCACATCATAAATGATGAAGATTGCTAATGTTATGCAATCTAGAGTGCATAAGAAGAGACTAAAAGAGAAAAGGGTTGAAGTAGAGACAATTCAAACTACAGTAGACATTTTGTCTAGTCTACTACCAGAAACATCTATAGCACATCTTTCTACACCCATCAGCAAAATTGGTCAGTTAGTTGCAGATGCATTTGATCAAATCAAGTCACTAGAAGATTTTGCTCAACTATATGCTGAAAAGAATCACAAGAAGAAGTATGGAGAAAAAATGGCAAAGGATATTGATAGTGGGAAAATGGCTCTGTCGCACAATAAAGATTTGTTGAAAAATGCTATTGAAATGGGAGGAAAGTATCTTACTTCCACCTCTAATGTTTCTTTCTTTTATTTTGACATTTCAACAAGACAGAAACAGAGCAAGAGCTAGAAAGGATATGCAAGGCATATGTCCCACTCCAGGACTCTATACTTACCTTAACAAATCTATAGATGATTTGCATAATAGACTGCATATATATGATAATGAGAAGTCTAAGAGACTCTGGTCTCTAAAGGAACTCAAGAGTCTGCTCACATCACAAGTAGACATATTACAAAGAGCCTACTCCAATGCATAAGCTATCTTAGCAACCCCTGAAACCTGCACCTTGGACTCAATGGAAGAATTCCATTCATAGCTGTTATCTACATTCAAGTATATTGAGAACATGTTGGAGTTGTGGACAAACACTTTGTCACAATTGAAGTCAAGCTACCATGTTATTTTCATTAGGCTTGCTTATGCTTGAAATTCGATACAATTTTTTTGTTACTGTTGTATATGCTAAACACTGTGATACAAATTGTCTATATATATATTTTTTGATTTTTCAATTTGCATTTGTTGTCAAAGGGGGAGTAGAAATATGTATGTGTGTTTCTGAAAATTTTGTATAATGTATGCATTAAGGGGGAGCATGAGTAAATGTATAAATTTGTTGTGCATACACACTTAGCGGTATTACTATAAAATTTTCTAAGTGTTGCCATCAATGCCAAAGGGGGAGATTGTTGGCTTGATGATGATTGTAATGTATTCATCACTTGTTGTCATTGATGAAACACTCTCACACACATATATGATTATATTGACTACCGGTGTAACTTCAATTGTTTACACTGTTAATTGATATGTTAGAGGTTTATCTCTGATCGGTACTTTGTGTCAACTGGTATGTGCATAAGAGACAACCTATGGTTATACTAAGTTGACAGCAAGATGAAGATCAATATGGAGATCAAGTAGAGACTCAAGGACAACAGTTCATATGTTTTATTCAAACCGGTATTAATTATTCCAACCGGTATTTGTTAATTTTTGTGATGAGTTACCAGCACCGACTACTTGGCGGTAATTTTTGTGATGAGTTATGATCACTTGTCTAGATACACTGCACCTAGGATTTTGATTTCCTTGGATCGATATAAGATTTGAATGTCTATTTTAAGACATCTTAGTGAATCATTTGAGACAGATGTTATGTAGCTGATGGTATGCATGAAGAGCAAAAGTTTTTGTTGAAGAGCGATAAGTGTTAAGATGAAGAGTTTGTTGAAGAGCAGTGTTGTATGTACTTAGAAGGATCTGATCAAGAAAGTATTGTGGTAGTCAGAACAGATCAAACCATTCTTGTTGTTTTCTAACCATTACAATAAAATCAAATCCCTTAACTGGGTAAGATCTAACAAGATTCAATGTACAAATCCTGTAACAAGGTGATCCATTAGTTTGGATTCTTAAATCCTCCAGGGAGGTTACTCCTAACAGGGTACTACTCTTAATAGGGTAAAGCTTCTAATCAAGCTTTGGGATCTCTAACAAGATTTGCTCCTAGCAGAGCACTTTGTAGACCTTAACCAGCCAGTTATCTATTACTGCAAATAGTTAACTTGTGAGTTCCATCTCACTATGGTTTTTATCTATTTGGGTTTTCCATGTAGAAACACTTGTGTTATGGTGGATGCTTTACTTTTTGTGGATGTTGTTATATCTTTTTGGATTGAATGCATTGTGTTTAAAATCTTTGTTAAGTTTATCTATCGATTAGTGTTTGAAGTAGTGGATTATTTGGTGTCATTGATTCACCCCCCCTCTTAGTGCTTTTCAAGTCCATCAGTGGAGTCATCCGTGACCACCTAGGAAATACTGTTGTAGCCTATGCGAGCAACCTAAAGAACCATACTATCACTCATGCTGAGGGAATGGCTCTTCTCTAGGGTCTAAGATTTGCTACTACTATTGGCATTAAACATCTGGAAATTGAAAGCGACTCATAGACCATTGTAGAAGTGGTTAGTGGTAGATTTGCTACTGGGTGGAAAGTAGATTCCATTTTGAGGGATGCTAGGATGCTTTTGGCTGACCTTGATGGTTTCACCATCCGCCATACCTTCAAAGAAGGGAATGTTGTTGCAAACTCTATGGTCGTAGTGGGAATGCTGCAAAACAGCTTACAATGCTGCAAAAACCCTGATTTGTTGCCAATGATCACCTAGGAGATCTTGGAGATAGAAAAAACCAAGTCTAATGATGAACCCATATAACTATCACCAAATGAAGAGCCAAATTTTGAATTTTGAATTTGGAGGGGAAACCTGCCCATTGTGGGTTGGGCCTTCCACGTAGCTAGATATGGCCTTGTCATCACCTTCAAAGGGGGTTTAATAATGATGATAGTTATTGTTATAGTACTGATATCAGGAATGGTAATTTCCAATTATCATCCGGACGGATATAATTAGTGGCAATAAAAGCAATAGTTGGGATTGGCCAAATCACATTGGTTGGATTGAGAGTTCGCATGAGTGTAGTAGATTTCATGAAAGTGAAATCTGCTTAGGCACATCTTGCAATAATCACACCATTTATTGTATGATTTTATCGCAGAACTGGCTAAGTTTTTATCTCAACTCCACCTCTGCCCTAGTTCAGCTTTGTTGTTTTGATACCCTATTTCTCTTTTGCTTTGCTAAGCTAGAAGAAATGACCATGGGGGGTGATAGGCTAGGACTAGAACCTGACAAAACTGATGAATTTAAAGCCAAGCTGATGGTGTGGTTTGTCTGTTCGGAAGGAGGGAATGATAAATTTATGGAAAACCTGAAAGGGAATGATGAGAGATTGTCTAAGCAGTTCATGGCTTCTTGGGAGGATACAAGGGTTACCATGGGGGGTATTTCCTTTGAAATAAATGAAGAGGTGATTTCCCAAGCAATGAGTCTATCCATGGAGGGGAGGAAATGGAAGAAACAAAGCCACACTTTGGATACTACCAGCTTAAAATAGTTTTTTTGTGAATGGGAGAACCCTGTGAAGAGGGTGAGCGACTTCATCCAGGAGGAGTTTCTGCCACCGTGGGATGAGGTCTTCTATATCATTATGAAATACTTCACTTTGGTAGGATGGTATGGAATCTTTTACTATTATCACATCCCTTTCCCTAACCATCTTAGAAATAAAGATCATATCTCCATTCCATTTTTTCTGCTGCACTCGTTGGACTTCAATGTTAAGGATATTGCCAAAGCCAAGAAAAAAGGAAAAGACTTCCCCATTCTGCACCAAGGCCTCATTTCACGCCTCTACAATTTCAACCTGGCCCTTTGCCCACCCCACATAATCTCTATCCAGAATGTAATTGAAAACCATCCCCTAGCCATTGCTACTGATAAACCTGATACAAGCCCTCCTCGGTTGCCTGAAATTGGCTCCTGCAGTAAGAAAAACAAAAAGCGCCTTCCTGAGGATGCCAGAACCCCTAAGAAAGTTAGAATTCAGGAGATTGATTCTGATGTGGAGATTACAGATGAGGCCAACACCCCTCACCGTTCTATGAGACTGGCCTCCAAATGCCCTAAAAAATCCTTAAGAGACCCCTCCTCATCCCATGAAACTCAGAATTCCATCCCCTTCGAGAATGTGGCCCTGTTTTAGTCTACCTCAACCCCCCATTCTGTTAGCTCCACCCATGCTTCTGAGAGCCCAAAAAATTCCATGAATCCGGAGGCCGGCCCCAAATCCTAGACAAACTCTCCCTCCCTGACTCTTAGGTTCAAGAAGATGATGGTGGTGGAGGAAGTGAGCAGCATAAAGGAGGAAGAGGACAACAACCTAGCGGAGTTGGGTAAGAAAGTGGAGGGTTTGTTTTATAATTTGCAGGAAATCACTAGCAAAATGGAGGCCATGGAAAACAAGTTGCAGGATGTCTCCAAGTTTGCTTTGAATGTTATGCATTGCTCAGCGACCACTTTGTGTCTTTTGTAGGAAAGTACTATTAAAGGCAAAGGCAAGGAGGACGATGACTACAAGGCTCTATTCAAATTCCTCGCCAAGGAATGGACTAGGAAGCTCCTCTCCAAGAGGAGCCATGGGAAAAAGAAATAGTTTTCTTCTATTTCTCAGACCTCTGGTTATTTATTCAACCCTAGTAGCCTCTGGACTTATAGTTTTAATTTATTTTTATGTTTGAACTTATCTACCTATTGCCCTGCGTGGCAAATGTTTAAAATGTTTATTAAGACTTTTATATATCTGATGAACATGCATAGAATGATTATTGTTTTTAATAGAGGAAAGTTGAGAGGGCTGTAATTTTGTTGCTACTCTACTGATAGTTGGCTTGCCACTATTTCTTTGTTTTGTTCCCGGGTCAACTCCCTTGTTTTGGCTGCTTTTAATATAAAAAACAATGATATTTATGCCGAAGGCGTGCATTATATGAAATCAATGAGCTATCAAAGAACATCCACGACTAATATTACACCCGTAACCATGCAAGACAATTGAAAAAATGTTGACCATTCATTTGGTCTTCGCCATTTTCTTTTCAGATTTTCGCAAAATATCATTTTACTCGTCAACGTGTTTCACAGTTTCTGGTTGCCTAGATACTGCTACCATTTTACTTTCTTGTGAATGTGAATGGTACAGTCGTTCGTTGGCTTCTTTGTACCTTGCTATGGGTAAGATATCAATATTCAATATAAATATTCTTTATCACTACCGGATTTTGATTTTTAAAAATCTCTTGGACACTTTAATTTTTTTTATGTCGGAATGGTTACGTTGGATATTTCATATGTTGAATATGTTTTTAACTTATTTGAAATATTTCAATAATAGTTATTTTATAATATATAAAGTTAATTTTGTTTTCAAATAACAAATAATATATAAATAATAAATTATACGTTTCATCTTTTTAAATATTTATTTTTTATTTTTTATAATTACTATATTATATATGTATATATGAATTTTTATATTATTATATATAAAAAAATGGTAATAAGTTTTTAAGTTTTTTAAAATAATTAATAAAATATTAGTTATATCTCATACACTTGTAATGTTCAACATAAAACTAAACAATTTAATTTTTTAATATTAATATGGTTTATTTTTATTTTTAATATTTTTATTAGAAGGACAATTTTATTTTTTTAAATTTCACTATATTTATTTTCAATCTTGTAATAATTTAATATTTACTAATTTATTTAAGAAGTTAACAATAATCATTCTCAATATTAAAATTTTTATTTTAATTTTCAATTAATTAATAAATATGGTCAAAAGGTGCATTGGATATTGTTCAATTTTGTGTGTATACCTATTTTTTTGTCTAATCCATTGAATGGCATGAGTATTCCACATAAATACAAATAGTCTTGGATAAGGTAAACTAAAGCCTAATGAAACACATACAATAAATTTTCTAATATTAACATAGAAATTTGGAAGGGCTCTTGAAGTAAAATATAATTATATCTCGTGGCTTTTAATTGTTCACATTAAAATAATTATCTCTTTAAACCTACCCACATTAGGGCCTATATTTTTTCTAAATATTAAGGCATATTAAATTATTTTTAAAATTATATGTATACAAATTAATTATATATAAGATTAATTTTATAAAATTTTGATAAAATTTTCTTAAGTTATTTTTATATGATACTTTTTAAATTATTTTATCATAGTATATAATCAATTTTGAATTTAATTATATAATAAAATTATATTCATTATTGTATACAATATTTGAAATAATATAAATTATCTTTCTTTTTTAAATATAAGCACTACCATAAAAGGTATCTCCTTGTATTCATAAAAATAGATTACAAAGATGTCCATATACAAATAATTGTGTAGGAGAAAGCCTATTCTGGCACCAATCTCTATCATCCTATCTACTTTGGCTAGATTAAGAAGATCTTTGTTGTTGCCTATGAAATCTTAAATTCCTCCAAGTTGTTCTTCTTCTCTACACTAGTCCTGAACAAATGCCATGCCTCTACATTCATTTCATACTCTTTTCTTCCCTCACATATATTGTATTCAACATCATGCATGACTCAGGGACTTCTAGAAATAGATTGATTTCTCCATCAATAGCACCCTAGCGCTCCTACCGGATAATGTGTTTTGCAATTTGTATCACCCAAAAGTTGCTAAGGACTTGAACCATGGGCTCAAACATAGCTCAAAAATCATTGCATTGTGTTTGTGTCATTTTTGACACGTTGCTACACCTAGAATGCATATTACCACATCCCATGCCTCATTGTATCTCAATTGAAATATGGCTCATCCTTGTTCTTCCCTGATCACCTCTATAAATGGATAATGGGTGCCAAATTGTAAGCCATTTCAAATGAGATTTTTGATCCTTGCAAACCACCAAGTTGCCACTTCTATCACATGTCCCACTAAAAAATAGTCTCTCATTCAGGAAGAGTACTATCTTTGCCATTCTAACTTGTCACTTTTTAATCACCAATGTTAGTCAAGAAAGATCCACTACAATGCATCTTATGGCTATCTAAATGTGGCGAGACATCCCTGTAACCATACATGGGCAAAGGATCATCCCACACTTGTGTATTTGAAAATTACTTCGTTCAAACCATCCCATTTCTCAAAGGAGTCCATGATCTCCTCCACATCACTATATTTTTGTATCTTCCATCTCTATCTATTCCTCTCTCCTCTCTCTATCTTTATCTTTCCCATCCTCTCCATATTTTTCTCCTTCTCCAAATCCATCTCTATCTTCCTCTTTATCTTTATAAGATCATACTCGTAATAAAATCTAATTATCATTGACCTCATGTACTACACAAATACATACCAAAATATACTATAATTTTTCTATTTTGCCTTCTACATCTCCTCGGTGTACCCATTGCACACCAAGGTCACCGAAGAAAAAATACAACTAATAAACCACGTAAGAAAATTATTAACCCTGTTGGGTCATTAATTAATAAATGATCATTGACCCGTTGACCTCCATGCAGGATAAGAATAGCCCACCCTAAGAACAACCACAATTCCATCCTTCCCTCTATGTGATCCCAAATGGAGATCTCTTACCACAAGCTCTGTATTGTTTTTATTTAATTTTTTCTTCTCTTCTTCTACCTTCCTCTTTCCCATGGATTAATGTCCAACAGATGTCCTTCCCATGAATCCCAAGCTCTGCTCCTCTTCAAAGTGACCCTGAATGACTCTAAGGTCTCTCTCAGTTCATGGGTAAATGGAACGGATTGTTGTACCTCCTAGATTGGAATTTCCTATGACAATCACACCAACCACGTTGTCCCTCTCTATGTATCAGGTGCAATCTATCCCTCTTCTCCCTAAGGTGTGATATCTGAGAGCCTGTGCCAACTTCATTTTCTCACATCACTTACATTATATGGAGTATCACGTACTACCATTCCTCCCTGTTTAGGAAATCTTTCTTATATTCACTCTTTACATTTACCTTATATTGGCTTAAGTGGGAAGATTCCGCCTTTTTTTTGTTTGCTCACCCACCTTAAAATCCTTGATCTTTAGAGAAATAACTTGAATGGAAGCATACCTTCCTACCTTGGAAATCTTCCCTATATTGAGGCTTTAGTTTTATTTGATAATAGCTTTAGTGGGATGATTCTGCCTCTTGTTTGTTTCGCTCACCCGCCTTACATTCCTTGATCTTTCAGACAATTACTCCAATGGAGGCATACCTTCTTGTTCACTCACCTACCTTACATTCCTTGATCTTTCAAACAATTACTTCAATGGAAGCATACCTTCCTCCCTTGGAAATCTTTCTTCTTTAACTCACCTTCACCTGGGTAACAACCAACTTAGTGAAAGCATACTGTCTTCTCTTGGAAGTCTCTCTTTATTGAAGAAATTGGATCTTTCATACAATCAACTAAGCGGTATCATTCTAGATTCATTGGGCAATCTCTCTTTACTAGAGTTGTTGGAAATTAATGATAACCAATTGAGCGGGACCGTTCCCCCTTCATTTGCTTGCCTTTCCTCACTCACTCACTTGTATGTTGATGGCCATTGTTTCAATGAAACGGTCTCTTCTTTGTCACTCCGAACTTCTTTACATACTCTACGCCTATCATTAAACCATTACCAGTCGATTTTAGAAACTTTCTTTCACAACCTTACAAGATTAAGTGATTTGTATATATCTGATTATGTCCTAAATATTAGCACAACTTGGATTTCACCCTTTTATTTATATTATCTATGTTTAGTGTCATGTATGATTGACGGTGAATTTCCACCTTGGATTTCAACACAATTCTCACTTGAACCATTGGGTATAACTAATACCTGTCTTGTGGGCATAATTCCCTCTTGGCTATGGGAAAATAGTCCTCTGTTGTTTCATCTAAATCTTTCAGGAAATCATTTGGAAGGAAACCTATCCTCAAATACTTCATTATGGATGCATATAGAACAACTAGATTTGGTTAGAAATGGATTGAGTGGGCACATCCCATCAATGTGGTTGCCTAAGATAAAAATATTGCTACTCAATGATAATTTGTTCAGTGGCAATATTCCTCAGAGTTTGGGCAAATTAACCTAGCTTGAAATGTTAAATCTTGCAAACAACGAGATGACAAGAGTGATCCCTACCAGTTTGTCCAATTGTTCTTCCCTTAGGTCTTGAATTTGGGAAATAATAGTTTGGAGGGAAGCTTATCACATGAGTTTAGTAAGCTAAGTGAATTATATTCATTAGTTGTTCACAATAATAATTTGGATGGATCATTCCCTCCTTCAATAGCAAATTGTTCAAAGCTACAGGTTCTTGATATTGGAAATAATTTGTTTGAAGGTGAAATACCAACATTAATTGGAAATATCTCAGAGCTAAAAGTATTGATAATGAAGGAGAACAAATTTACAGGTAATATTCCTTTAGAGATAGGTCAATTAAAGCACCTCCAGATCTTGCTCCTTTCTTCCAATCATGTCTAAGGTTCAATTCCACACACAATTGTATTCTTGCAAGCAATGGAAAATGAAAGTCAAAATGGTTTTGTATTATCCATTGATACTATCGGGCCATTATATCAAGATGGATTGAATATGACTTTAAAAGGTACAAATCAACACTACCAATATATTCTTTCTACACTCACATCCATAGATCTCTCAAGCAATGAATTGGAGGGAAAAGTTCCTTCCGATTTTGGGAATTTGAAGGGGCTAAGGGTTCTAAACCTCTCAATGAACAACTTGAATCAGACCATTCCAAAAATTCTTGGAGAAATGCATCAATTGGAATAATTAGACCTTTTAAGAAATCATTTTTCAGGACAAATCCCTGTAGAGCTTGAATCTCTAAGCTATATAGGTTCATTGGATCTATCAAACAACAATCATTCAGGAAGCATACCACAAGGAACACATATGACTGGATTGGAGAATCCTCTTATTCAGGGAATCCTAATTTATGGGGGTGTCCCCTACCCAAAAATTGTTGTTGGCCACAATTTGTTCCTTCTCCTCCGCCAATTTACATTAATAAAATAAAGAAAAGCACTAAATATCCATGGTATAGGATATCATTGGGATTGTCCTATGTAATGGATTTTGGGGGGACAATATCATTGATGGTGATAAATATCAAATGGAGAAGCAAATACTTCAACAAAGTTGATTCAGTCCTAAAGTTTTTTTTTCCATGGATGAAGAATTTGACATTGTAAAGATATACATTTACAAGTCATTCAAGGGTGAGTTTTTTTTGTTCTTTGAAGTATATATGACAATTCTAAATATTGAACTACACAAATTCAAAAGGAAATTATTACATTTTTTAGATAAAAAATTTATTGGCTATTTATAAATTTTAGATTGTTTGTAGTTCTTTTAAATTAAATAATATAATCTTTTAGTTGTTACTAATATATCACTTTATTTATAGGATGATGGTTTCTTGGTGTATCTAAAGACTTTATTCTTGGTCACAAAAAGTTCATTACACATGCTTTTGGGAAAGACCTACATGCAATAGAAGGCTCATATACTTCTATGGAAGATAGATTCAAAAATATGAACAACTTATACATTGTGTACTAATGGAAACTTTTATTTAAGATAATGGTATATGCATGGTAGTCTTTAATAATTTTTTGCTTGAATTTGGTTGTATAGTGCTTTTGTATCTCCTCCATCCCTAAAAAGGAGAACAATATGGGTGGATAAATGTAGAGCGGCCATACTTGCAAAAATTTCTTAAAAATGATAACAACACTTGTGTGTCTTTCAATGCAGAGAATGTGCCATAGACTTGTGGATTTTTTTTTTGTTTTGATGGATATAGGTAGAGTGACAATGCTCGGATTATATGCTTGAACTTGGTTTCATAGTATTGTAGTAACTAGAATCTCAAAATAACATGGAATATGTAAACAAAATGTTCAAAATTTTCATTTCCAAATGAAAATATACAGAATGTTGATGCTTAAAAATTATTTTAATTTTTTTTAAATATTGCATTTACTGCTTCGAAACTCATTTTCTCTAGATTGGCATTATTATCTCAAGGATTAGCGTTGTAAGATTCCCTTTTTCTGTGTGAATGCCTGTAATAATCAAGTTAAATCTGGTACTTTTCTCTATCCATTTTGGAGGAGCTGATGCTATTACGCCAAGTTGTCATTGGAGTATGTATTTTATGTCATTAGAGGTTTCTGCAAACAATGGACTTGCAATAGTTGTCATACTATGCATTTTTTCACTCCCATTTGTGTAGATTGGTAATATGAAATATCAAGCCAAGAGTTAACATCTTGAACATTTTGCTTTAATCAATTCAGATTTTGATGTTTTCTACTTTTTTTGGTGGCCAATGGCAAATAATGTGAGCTTTTGAATTGTTGTTGACATGTTATTGCATTTTTTCTTGAATTTGGTTTTGTAGAACACCTCTTCCTCAGAGTAACATTGAAAATGTGAACAATTAGTGTGGAATTTTCTATTTATGCTAAGAATTTGGCTATGTAGAACATCTTTTCCTCATAGTAACATGGAAAATGTGAAGAATTACTGTGAAAATTTCTATTTTACATAGATGCAAGAGTTTATCCAACTTAATTAGCATCTTGCATTTTTTAAATGAATATGGTTGTGTAGTCCTTTTCATTCATGCCTGTAGGACATAAAATATGAACTTTATGAACATTCTCTTCAAACCAATTTTTCTAAAGCCACGGGTCATCTTACATTTCTCTATGCTCGACTTTGGATGGATCTCTTTAAAAGAAAATTGAATAGTTTTTTCCTTTTCTTTTTGGACTGTAATTTTAAGATAAAAAGGGAAAAGTTACAACATATGTAGGCATCATGAATTTTTGCTACATCCACCTAGAAGAAAGCAAGATGTAGATTTTGGTGCATATGCAGATGTACGCATGTTTTTGTGGTTCAAGCAAGTGTGGTACTTGTCGTTTGGGAGATTTACCAGTTTAACTTACCATACTTGCCTCCTTACCATTTTTCATCTTGAATAAAAATTAAAGGTGATCCAAGAGACTAGATCTGAAAGATTCTTGAATCAAACATAGACATGCCAATGATTGATTATCTTTTGGTGTAATATTAAAAATATTGGATATTAAATCAATGAGTGTGGGTATTAAATTAACAAATGCTATCACAACCATTGGAACATGCTCAACTACTGAATATTTTCTCCTATTTCCTTAGGTTTGATATAAGAACAAGAACAACACATTGTAAATCAGTTTATATTTTCAATATATGAATGCAAAATATTTGTAACAAAAAGTTTCTTATCACTGCCATTTTTATTTTTGGTACCTTTTCTCTCTGTTTAATTTTGTATTCTCCTCTACCTCTGTCTATCAATAAATCCAACATAGAAATTCCAATGGGAGACATAACCAGTAAATAATCTAGTGTGAGGCATCATGTAATTCAGGTGGGCATTCTCACCAAATATAGATTATTGACTAATTATGAAGGTACTTTGAAAGTAGAAAATCTAAACTGTTTTATGAGACAAGGTTGAATAAAAGTGTGAACTTTTTTTTCAAGATCTACTATAAAATTTTCATGGTTGGGTATGGATGTTATTACATTGTGGTTACTCTTGGTAACATAGCTAATTTGGTCCTACATATATTACAAAAATCTATTTCATTTCATTTAGCCATGTTGATGCCATGTGCTAAGATGGCATTGAAGTGGCTACCCACATGTTATAAAAAAAAAATTGTTGATGGCTCAATTATATGTTGCATCATAGTTTGAGTCCATGTACCCCATAGATACTTTCATAGTCACACTTAAAAGCATGTAACAACTCATACGAGCTATGAAGAATTGTAAGATTGTTTCACCATAAATACATGTATCAACATTATTTATTTTCTAGGATTGTATGTGGTAAATATGCATAATCACTATGTTATGCACGATGCTTGATATAATGTACCCATCATCAAATACACACTATGATAATCAAGCTTTTAATTTAATTTGAGGCATGCGAAGAGAGTTAAATTTGCATGATACATCTATATGTGAATTAAGACTATAAATTGTATTAATACTTACATATTAGCATGAATAATTAAATCATTGACAAAATAAAACATATTATAAAAGAGTTTTACATCAATTGAGATGAACCAAAATAAATAACTTATAACAGAGTTTCAAGAGAAGTGTCAATCAAGAACAAGTGCTTTTAAAATAATTTCATTACATTGGCCACAAAGGATATGAAAGAATAAGATGGTGCAAAGCCATAAAAATTACCAAAGTTTATTAAAAATGAAGTGGTCACAAGGACCTTTTTATCAATACTTTAGAGAAATAGAAATTTGGTTAGACATGGTACATCACCATTAAATATGCAATTTGAACTATGGGTAAATATACCCATTTAATCAAAATCTATTTTTATCAAAATAACATCTTGTCCTATTTGTTGAGCCCATTCACAAGTTTTCCATGCTATAATAAGATTGTCAAGAATAAACCTTCAGCAATAAAACCATTTTGCTCGGTTCTAACAATTCCTTGCATAATAAGCTTAATCTGTATGGCCAAAGCCTTAGCAATGATTTTATAGGAAATATTAAGAAGAGTAATAGGCCACCAATTGGAAATAGTTGATGAATAGTGATGAACAACTAATACCCTAACCACTACTGAGAGGGGGGGGGGTGAATTAGTACATACAAAAACTTGATTCACAACTTTGACACTCTCTAAACACACATAACCAGTTATCTATACCACTGTACCCAACTATAGCAATACCGGTTAACAAAAATACTTTAGACAGCTAAACCGGTTAAACAACAGTACTTCAAATAGCATACAACAAGTCTCAAATTTAGATAGCTATTTTACTAGTTTGATCATGCATGAGTTGCATTAGTAATACCACCATGATTATCTTTTCATGCATATTCAGCTGTACAAAAACTAATCAATCATCAAATGAAAAATACACAGCCCATGACATAGATTTTTCACGTGGAAACCCAAATGGGAAAAACCATGATGGGGATGAATACCCACAAGCTTGTTTTTGAACTCTTTTGAAGTCCGCTATGTTAGGAACCTAGTCCGGTTAAAGACTTTACAATAAGGTTCTATTAGGAACCGATCCTGTTAGGGATCACCCGATTAAGGGATGGCTATAAACCATATTAAAGGTTACCTTGCTAGAGGATTTAAAGAACTCAATGAACTTGAGTCACCTGGTTAGTGGATTTGTAGCAAGCATGTTAAAGCTACCCGGTCAAGGGATTTTCCTTCTGTTGAAATGGTTAGAAGTCAATAGGTAAAGCTTTGATCTGATAACAACACTCCTTGCTAGGGCATATCCTTTTCAGTTTCTCACTTCTACAATCACACTCTATAGATTCCTTACAGTGGTTTGGTAAGTATCAAGTCTCCAACACACAGACATAAACACAAATTTTTCCAAAACAAACAATAATAGACATCATTGACCTTATAGACAACAATTAGGTCAGTAGCATAAACCCTAAACCCTAAAATATTTAGGTTTATAATTACAAGTGGTCTGATCCTGACTATCAAAATGCATTGCATAGAATAAAACAATCTGTGTTAGATCTCAAGTTATTATGCATTGTCCAATCTTCACCACATCTAGAATTAAGTAACCCATCATGCGTTCTTCACACACCGCTAAGAAAAATGCACATTCCCGAGGTAGACATTCAATGCATTCACTCATCATGTACAAGATCCTCAAAGAGATTCTTCACATGCACATAGATGACGTGGCATCTCAATCTCATCCTTTAATCTTAACTAACTCATCACATAATATCATAGGTTGCACCGCACAAGCCAGATCGCCAAACTGCAAATCCTCGAACTGAACTAAGACTAGAAACTGATAGTCGTACTGTGAACCCCGACACCAGTTCACTCCATCCCAGTTGAGTATAGCCACTTCCAGTCTTTACACCAGTTCATACCGGTTCACCTGCTTGAGCATCATAGACTGGTTCACTTAAGCATCATATACCAGTTCACTTAAGCATCATATACTGGTTCACTTATTGACATCAATGACAACATACATTATCACTGGTTCATCATATGCCAACAATCTCCCCCTTTGGCATTGATGGCAATACTTAGTGAATCATTGCTTAGTAAAATATATATCGGTTGATACTATACCTATGCAACTTAAAGGAACACCATCACCTGGATTGGTCAGTGTGTACATGCTCAATATCTTCTCCCCAAACAATATATCTTCTCCCCCTTTGACAAAAATGCCAAAGTGGAGGCATAAGCTTCCAAGATCCACTATGATGCTCCCCCTGTGGCATCCTTCAGCACATCAATCGTGTAAGATATGTCACAGTAGTACCTGAATGATGTGGAGCACACATCTTTAATTTATTTCATGATGGGTCAGAACCCCTAATTCACCTCTCAAATAGGTAAATGTTGTCTTTGGTAAGGGCTTAGTGAATATATCTGCTAGCTACTCCTTACTGGAAAAATGTCTTAATACCACCTCTTTATTCTGAACTTTCTATCTCAAGAAATGATACTTGAGCTCAAAATGCTTGGTCCTAGCATGCAATACCAGATTTTTGGAAATATTGATTGCACTAGTATTATCATAGAAAATACTCATCGGTTCAGATACAGTTACTTTGAAGCCATTCAGTACATGCTTCATCCAGAATGTCTGAGTGCAGTTCATAAATGTTGTAGACCGGGAGATATAAATTTTCTTCTTACTCATCCATGAGACTAGTCTCCCACCAAGGAAGAATGCTCCACCGTTTGTGCTCTTTCGGTTGTCCACATTACTTGCCCAATCTGCATTGGTAAAGACTTTGAGATCAAAGTCGCCATTATATGGATACAACAATCCATAATAAACTATTCCCTTCAGATATCTAAGAATCCTCTTTACAACTACCAAGTGGGATTCTCTTGGATTCTTCTAAAAATGAGCAACTATGCCTACTGCATGAGCAATATTCAGTCTATTGTGCACCACATAGTGTAGCTTACCGATCATTGACCGGTACTCCTTCTCATTCACCAACACTGAATCATCCTCCTTAGTCAGTTTGAATCCGGTCACCATTAGTGTTCCAACCGGTTTTCTCTCCTCCATGCCAAAGGTCTTTAATACCTCTTTGATGTATTTGGACTGGGTAATGAAGATACCCTCCTTCATTTGCTAAATTTGTAGACCAATGAAGAACTTTATCTCTCTAATGAGAGACATTTCAAACTCCTTCTTCATTTCATCTACAAATGCATGACTCATTTCATCATCTCCTTCGAAGATTATGTCATCTACAAATACTTCACAAATCAAAATCTAATCACCTTCAAATTTTAGGTAGATGTTGTTGTCCTCACTAGTTCTCTAAAATCCTATGTTCACAAGATGAGAGTGTAACCATTCATACCATGCCCTTGGTGCTTGTTTCAATCCATACAGGGCCTTGTGTAATATACACACCATGTCACTATCTTCTGATAGAGAAAACCCATCCAGTTTCTCAATATACACTTCTTCTTCTAGGATTCCATTCAAGAATGCAGACTTTACATCCATCTGGTACACCTTGAATCCCTTGAATGCTGCAAAGACAAGTGGCATTTAGACACCTTCCAGTCTAGCCACTAGGGCAAAGGTTTCTCCATAGTCTTCTCCTTCTTCCTGAGCATATCCTTTGCATACAAGTCTTGCCTTGTTTCTTACAACTATGTCTTCTTCATTCAACTTATTCCTGAAGACCCATTTGGTACCTATTACATTCTTGTGTTCTAGTTTGGGTACCAAGGACCATGTTGCATTCTTCTCTATCCGGTCCAGCTCCTCTTCCATTGCCTTTATCCAATCTTCATCGATAAGTGCCTCTCTAGTGGTCTTAGGCTCAAATTCAGAGATCATGCAAGATTTTTCTTTCACCTTTCTACTTGTGAGTATCCCTACATCTTTGTCATCAATGATCTACTGCGGATCATGATGCAGTTTTACATACCTAGGAATGACCCTAGCTAGTTCTACTTGCTTTTCCTCTTCTTCTTCCGCTTCATCTTCTTCTTCACCTACTGCAGCTTCTACCAGTATAGAAACACTGAGATCTTTCCAATGTTTGTCACCTATTTCCTTCTTAACCGATTCTTAGAAGGCTACATCTGGTTAATCTTCTGCTTGCTTGTTGTTGGTTGCCTTAGATTTCTCAGGGGATTCATCATCAACCATGACATTGATACTCTCAATAATTTTGTGAGTCCTATTGTTGTAGCATTTGAGAGCTTTTCTTTTGGTGGAATATCCCAGAAATATTCCTTCATCACACTTAGTATCAAACTTGCATAGCTGCTCACCTCTTCTGATATAGCACTTACTACCAAATACTTTGAAATAACTCACATTAGGAGTTCTCTTGTTCCAGTACTCATAGGGGGTTTTGTCTTTACCTTTCTTGATGAGTACCCGGTTCATGGTATAGACTACAGTGCTCACCGCTTCTCTCCAAAATGTGTGAGCTACCTTTCCTTAGATCAGCATAATTATGGTTGCTTCCACTACAGTCCTTTTATTTCTTTCTGCTATGTCATTCTACTATGGTGTCCTTGGGGTAGACAACTTCCTCTTGATCTCGTTCTCTTCGCAGTACTTTTTTGAATTCCTTAGAAGTGAATTCACCTCCGTGATTGGTTCTTAGGCATTTTATTATTTTGCTGCTTTCCTTCTCCACCAATGCTCTAAAGGCTTTGAATTTTCCAAATGCCTCAGAATTGTCTTTCAAGAATGTGACCCACATCATTCTTGAGTAGTCATTAGTAAGACTCATGAAATATTGATATCCTTTAATACTTCTTGTTTTTATTGGACCACATAGATCGGTGTGCACTAGATCAAGTAAGTTCTCTGCTGAAAAATACTTACCTTTGAATGTTGAGGAAGACATCTTCCCAAGTTGACATTCTCTGCACAAAGCATTCTTCGGTTTGTTTAGCAAAGGCAGTCCTCTTAAGGCCTTGATCTTACTGGCCTTTACTATATTATCAAAGTTTATATGAGAGAGTCTCCTATGCCATATCCAAGTGTCATCAAACTTCACCATTAGACACCGACTGATCTGGGCATTCAGCTGAAACAAGTTTCCTTTGGTTTGTTTGCTGGTGGCAATAAGTTCACCACTCTTTCTGATTGTTTTACAGACCCTACCTTTGAAATCTAGAACAAGTCCTTTGTCGTTCAACTGAGAAACACTCAAAAGGTTGTTCTTAAGGCCTTCCACTTATTAGACATCATCTACATTGTTCTTTCCATTCAGTGAGATGGAACCTTTTCCTTTTACCATGAAAAGTGCATCGTTTCCAAACTGGACAACACCTCCATCATATTCTTCCAGAGTCAGAAACTTTCTCTGATCACCAGTCATGTGGTGAGAACACCCTCTATCAATGATCCACTCATTAGAGTTGTCAATGCAAGAGACAAGGGCTTTCTGGTCAGACACCTCTTCCTTGACAACTACAAACACTATGTCCTCACTCTCTTCATCCTCGGATTCTTCATCGGTAACACCTTCATCCACTACAACAAGACAATTTATCCCACCTCCTCATTTATACTTTCTAAACCTTTCCGGTTTATCCTTATTTCCATTGTTAGGATAGTTAACAACAATATGTCCTATCTTATTGGAGGAAAAACACTTCAAAGGAATCTTACCTTTGTATTTTCTTGTGCCTTTTGGGAGTCTCTTAGCGAGAAGAGCTTCAAACTCCATCAGAATCTCCTCATCGTCCATATCTCTGCTTGGCCTGTACTCATAGCTGGTACTAACCTCTTTTCCTCTCCTGGTCGGTGCGAAGGAAGTAGATGCTCTAAAGGCTAACTCAGTCTTTTGAACACTACCGTCATAGCCATTCAATTCATATGCAGTTAGTTTAGCAATGATAGAGTCTAGAGATACCTTTGTCTTGTTGATATATCTTAGCTCCTAAATAGCGGCAAACCTGATTACATAGATCGATAACAATGATTTCAGAAGTTTACTTACAATGGTGATATCATCAATTATTCCACCAGTGCTTTTGATATCTCCAACCACAGTATTGATCCTTATGCCATATTGTTGAATGGTCTCACCTTCAACCATCCTCATGTCTTCAAATTTTCCTTTGAGGATGTCTTCCTTAGCCTACTTGACATGCTCATCACCACCACAAATGGTTTCCAATGTGTCCCATACATCCTTAGGGTTGTCCTTATCTTGTACATCAATAAACTCAATATCGGACAAGCTGCTAATAAGGGTTTCCATGACTTGCCCATTCTCTTGAATCTCTCTTTTTTGATAATCGATTAGAGTGCCAAAAGGAATTACATAGGCATTCTCAACATAGCTCTAGTGTTGAGCACCCAAACTCTTGATATAAATCTTCATTATGTCCTTTCATATTTTGAAGTTATCCCTATTGAACTTAGGACCTTCCCTCTTCATCATTAAAGAAGGATCTTTTGCCTCAAGCAGTTAAGCTTATATCATTGAGGACTTGGAGGTGCTCTAATACCAATTAATGAATAATGATGAACAAATAATACCCTAACCGGTACTGAGAGGGGGGGGAGGTGAATCAGTACATACAAAAACTTGCTTCACAACTTTGACACTCTTTGAACATAGATAACCGGTTGTCTATACCACTGTACCCAACTATAGCAATACCGGTTAATAGAAATACTTCAGACAGCTAAACCAGTTAAACAAGAGTACTTCAAATAGCATACAACAAGTCTCAAATCTAGATAGCTATTTTACCAGTTTGATCATGCATGAGTTGCATTAGTAATATCACCACCATTAGCTTTGCATGCATATTCAATTGAACAAAAAATACTCAATCATCACATGAAAAATGCATAGCCCATGACACACAGATTAATCACGTGGAAACCCAAATGGGAAAAACCACGGTGGGGATGAATACCCACAAGCTTGTTTTTGAACTCTTTTGAAGTCCGCTATGTTAGGAGCCTAGTCCGGTTAAAGACTTTACAATAAGGTTCTCTTACGAACCGATCCTATAAGGGATCACCCAGTAAAGGGATGGCTATAAACCCTATTAAAGGTTGAAACCCTATTAAAGGTTACCTCACTAGAGGATTTAAAGAACTCAATGAACTTGAGTCACCTGGTTAGAGGATTTGCAACAAGCCTGTTAAAGCTACCTGATCAAGGGATTTTTCTTCTATTGAAATGGTTAGAAGTCAACAGGTAAAGCTCTGATCTAATAACAACACTCCTTGCTAGGGCAGATACTTTTTAGTTTCTCACTTCTAAAATCACACTCTACAGATTCCTTACTCTGGTTTGGCAAGTATCAAGTCTCCAACACATAGACATAAACACAACTTTTGCCAACACAAACAATAACATACATCATTGACCTTATAGACAACAATTAGGTCGGTAGCATAAACCCTAAACCCTAAAACATTTAGGTTTACAATTATAAGCAGTCTGATCCTAACCGTTAAAATGCATTGCATAGGATAAAACAATCTGAGATAGATCTCAAGTTATTCTGAATTGTCCAATCTTCACCACATCTAGAAATCAGTAACCCATCATGTGTTCTTCACACAAATTTAAGAAAAATGCACATTCCCAAGGTAGACATTCAATGCATTCGCTCATCACGCGCAAGATCCTCAAAGAGATTCTTCACATGCACATAGCTGATGTGGCATCTTGATCTCATCCTTAACTCTTAACTAACTCATCACAGAATATCATCGGTTGCACCGCACAAGCCAAATCGCCAAACCAGAAACCCTCAAACTGAACTGAGACTACAAACTAGTAGTCATACTGTGAACCCCGACACCAGCTCACTCCATCCCGGTTGACTATAGCCACTTACAATCTTTACACTGGTTCATACCAGTTCACCTGCTTGAGAAGCAGATATCGGTTCACTTAAGCACCATATACTGGTTCACTTATTAACATCAACATCATATACTAGTTTACTTATTGACATCAATGACAATATACATTATCACCAGTTCATAATATGCCAATAATAGTATCCTCTATTTTTCCTTTGGTGAGAAGATTGATTATGCCACCATTAATAATAGATCCTAAAGATCCTTTCTTAAAGGCCTCTAATTATAAGGAGTAAAATTCATCCTTAATATACTGCCACATAGCCTAGTAGAATTCGATAGGAAGCCCATTGCTTCTTGGACTTTTGCTAGGGGCCATAGAGAAGAGAGCATCTTCTAGCTCCTCCAAAGAAAGGATTATATCTAGATAATGGCTATATTTAGGATCTATTTTGTTAGGAATACAATCCTTAACCATGTCTTAAGGGGTTTGTTGAATGTCTTTCCATTGATCATCCATGAACAAATTTTCATAAAAGCATTTGAAAAGATAACAAATATTTGAAGGATCATGGTGAAGAACATCAAATTCATCTCTAATACCACCAATATTTTCCTTGTGTTTATAATTTAGATAATTAAAAACATATTTGGTGCCCCTATTTCCTTCTTTTATCCAATGTATCCTACCCTTGACTTTAGCCCCTTGTTCTTTGTAACAATCAATTTTGTGTAGTTGAGTTTCAATAACTGCAATGGAGGTTTGAATCGTAATATTATTAGGATCTTCATTGAGGAGTTTCCTGTCATGAACAAGTTTGCCCTGAAGAGATTTTTCTTTTCGTTTATGTTGCCGAGTCATTTGTTTACCAAATGAGCATAAGAAAGAGGTGCATTGAGAAATTGCAACACACCACCAATTAATCCATGAAACTTCTTTGTGTGGCTTAGGCAGAGAATTCCAAATCCTATCAAGGGTAGATAAATAGACAAGGTTTTTTAAATGCAAAACATTGAGCTTGAAGGGGAGAGAATTTTCAATATTAAGATTTGGAGACAAGCTAATGCTGCAAAGAATACTATAATGATCAGATAGGACCTAGTAGAGAGGTCCACATTAACACAAATACCCAATTGATCACAAACCAATTGTAACATATGATAGATATAAAATCTATCTAGTCTGCTTTGTTTTCTATCACCTCCCATTCTACAGTTAGACCAAGTATACCAATTATTGGAATGGCTAGAGAGTTTATCATGAATAAGATCAATTACTCTTAATGAATTTTGACAAAATATCCAACCATTAAATTCATCCTTGCTAAGACTGAATTTTTTGACCAGCTATGGTTTTGAGAATGCTCAACCATGTTAAAGTCTTCCCCAAGAACCCAATCAGCAGTTGGTAAATAATTGGACATCCAATTCCAAAGTTTAGTTCAAGCTTTAGTACAGTTAGGGGCATAAATAGAATAAAATCTAATGAGTTGTCTATTAATAAAGGTGAGGACCCAAACACAATAATGAGAATGGTCCTCACCCTCATCGATGACATATTTAGAGATCCATGGTGCAACCCCTATAGCAGCACCACCTTTACCATCGATATAAGAGGTATGAAAAAAGGTAGCGTCTCTCCAAACATTGCATAAAGAAACTTCAACTCTTATGCTACTAAGATTAACTTCATAAAGAAAGATAGTATTTGGCTTCCATTTCATAACAACCTCTTTAAATTTAAATTTGCAGTGAGGGAGTGAAATCCCTTTGACATTCCAAGAAAAGATCCTATACTTCATGGCAAGGAGTGGAAGAAGCATCCTTTTGAGTCAACACATTGAGCTTATTGTCAAGATTGAGCTCACTATCTTTAAGGCCAATGGAGGAGGGACAAGACCTATGATGAGAAAAAGGAGGAGAAATGGCATCACCCATGGATTCACTATCCCTTTTAACAGAGGAAGGGGATCTAGATCTGGGATGAGAAGGGGAAGAAGAATCACAAGGTTGAGGAGAAGAATGGCGAGAGGGGAAGATAGAATCAATGATAGGGGGATTGGGAGAGGGGGGGAGGAGGAGAGGAGGTAGAGATGAAGGTTGAGGAGAAGGAGCAGAAGGCTCTTTTCACTTCTTCACCAATCTCCACCCATCTGACATGATGAAATATTTGAAAGAGGAAGATTGAGGAGACGGATTCAGTGAAGAAGGAAGAGGAGATTGGAAAGAAGCAGTGGGAGGAGTAGTAGGCTGAACAAGAGATGAAGAAACATTCAAAGGGGGCTAAACTGACCTGTTCTTTTCGATAGGGCATTAACAAATTAAATGTCCTTCTTTCTTGTAGTAAAAACATGCATTGGGTTTGTTTAGATAGACAATTGGTTGATCAATTTCAAAATCTGGTCCAAATAATTTAATATTTTTTGGTAAAGGCTTTGTCAAGTCTATTTCTACATAGGCCCTTGGTTGCACCTGCAAACTTGAAAATTTATCAGAATTAAGCTTGCACCAAATAACACATCCTAATTGGGCCACAACGTTTTTTAAAAATGTCTTGAAAGCTAAGTTGACATAAGCCAACTCTACTCACATGGGATAATGAGAGGGAGAAGGCCCTTTAGGGTTGAAATTAAAGTGCCAGGCTTGTAAGTAATATATTTGTCCACAAATGATCTAAGTATTGTATTATAAAACCACTTGGGCATGGTCTAAAGATTTAAATAGGCATTAAACATATCCCTTTCCAAGACCTTGTACAGATTCAATCTCCCATCCCCAATTCTCCCAATTCACCCAAGCCCATTTATAAAAATCAGATTCAACAGGAATGGCCTTTAAAAAAAAAGATAACAATACAATTTTGATGCTCAAAAATGACATCTACAATATCATGAGAGAGCTACATTTCTAGGGTTCTACTAGTATTGATGGGCTGCTGATCTTCTAGCATCATTTCTTCCACTCCATCACCCATTTTAGCTTCATTCTTTTAAGAGCTGGTTTGAACTACATCACCATTGGCAACTTTAGCATTCTTTTCTTCATCTTTTTCATCTGAACTCTGAAATAGAGGGCTCCCCAACCATTCTAGCCACTGATTTTAGACGTATGGTGGCACTAGGGTTTGAGGAGAATGCTCTAGAAGGTCGATGTGCTTCATTCGCTAGGGTTTGTTGTGGTTCATTCACTAGGGATCTTGTAATCGTAGAGCCTTGTCGCTTTCATTGTCAATTTAGGGATGTTATGTGTCACTAATTAACATTTATGTTTAGATTTTTATTAAAAATATATTTTGGAGGGAAAATGATTTTTTTTTATGTGTTTTTATCACTACATATAGCATAGAAGACAATGGTGTTATATTCATGAGACCACCATATTTCGCAGCTTAAATTTTTAAGTTGCACTCCACTACAAAATTCATGGGACTAGCAGCTTTAAAATTTTCTCAAAAATTCTCAACAAGCCTAGATCTATTTTTAAGGAAACCCCCCTCCATGGGACCCCAGCCTTAGGGTGGGGTTCCCTAAGGGGGGGTCGAGGATCTAATTTTAAGGAGTGGGAGGTCCCATGAAGTAAAAAATATAAAATCCTACAATATTAATTGGAATCCTTTCTTGAAAAATAGCAGCCCATACTTTTTAGGGCTGCAAGTTTAAGTTGGTGGAAAAGGTGGGGGCCTAGAAATTGCCCCACCAGCTTAGGCTTTTTTCTCCACTTGTCAAGTTCTACAAAATTTATGGGACCAACCACTTAAAATAATCCTAAAATATTCAGCAACTAAATTTTTTTAGGAAGCCCCACTCCATGAGACCCCAACCTTAACATTTACTTGAGAACTATTTTGTTTTAATAATTTCATTTTTTAGCTTCCTAGATTTCATTAAAATTTTGTTTCAACAATTGTGATGCATTTTTTAACAATCACCTCATTACATCCACCACTTTGTTTCTAGTGTAGATTAGTCTCTAATGCAATTTTAAAAAACATATAGTGGTACAATGAGAATATGACATAGGCACTTTATATGCACTTTATATGCATTCCTCTCATAACTCACAAAATACAAGATGAAAGAGAAACTCTAGCACACAAAATCAAACCCAATAGTCTAACATTCAAACCATTTTCCTCCTCAAACACATGAATATGTAACATTTAGATCTCAAAGGTGGATAAAAGATTTTTTTTTTTGCCATCTTATCATTTCTAAATATAGACAATATAATACAAGTAGGGAGGATGTGAGACCATAAATGTGACTAAGACATTCATAACAAAAAAAAAACTTAAAAATATAAAAAACCAAACACTAAACACAACAATCAATCATATAACATTTACCTTTTTTTTTTTAATATGAAAACTCTAACATTCAAATCAACCAATAATATGCATAGAGGTCAAGAAAGAAACTCAACCCTCAGCCCATATTGAATCGAATATTTGAAAGACTAGTAGATAATGGGTTAGGTAAGTAAACATCAAATGGTAGACAAGCATGTTGGATGGGTTTAAATTTGATTCGATGTCCAGCCGTAATCATCGGAAGAAAAACATATATTTTTCAAAAGTGAAAGAAAAATCAACGTCAATGTCTAGAAGTCTGGTATTTTGTGGAAAAGTGACAGAAGAAAAATCGCACGCTGAAAATATGACCTATTCAATGAACATAAACACATAAAAGTTTTACCTATATTTTATAGAAATCTTCCACTTATTACATTACCTAGTTCTAAGTTCTTTATTCAGCCTTATTTTCATAAGTGAACTGTGCTTTACAATTTTTCCAATGGGGATGGCATCCTAAATTTTGTTATGGTCTCTTAACTATTGTAAAGGTTGTCTATTATTCTTGGTACTTTTATAACAATTTTATCAATCTGATTTGTGTTGCAAGTTGAAAAGCTTGACCTTTATATTATTATCATAACTCAGAGAGACTTGCATATTTGTTTTATGTGCTTCTTTTACTTCCTTAGAGGCTATTTAATAGAGTTGCTTTTTGGCAGAGAGAAGGTTCAGACCTTCAAACACTTATCAATACATTTTGGAAGGTTGTTGTACCATATTGGACATCTGATGATAAAGTTCAAGATAGATTAAGACTTGGTAGTGTATTTTCTCTCACCTTGGTTGGGTTCAATTTTCTTGGACGAGATTTTTACAGTGCTCTAGCCAGTGAGTAACCAATGTTTCACACTCTTTTACTTCTTATTCTTTCAATTCTTTCTTCTCCTATTTTGAATTACTTATGTCTATGTAAGCACACATGTACTATGTGCCTGCAATGAGCATATGATTCAAAAGACATGCATTTAGATGGTGGGCTTATGATACCACATTTATTTTGCATACATTGGGCTATATTCTTGTCCATGTTAAAATATCCTAATCAGATGTTGATTGAATTCATGTTTTGGTTTACATTTGTTAATGCCATATATATTCTTAAGGAACTATTAAATCCAAACTGAAGTATCTGTGAACAAATTTTATACTGCTTGACTGTATGGTGGTGAACAAGGCATGAGACAGATATGAACCAAAGAATTCCTCAAATAATGACAAATCTCAAGGAAATGCAACTTCATTTTTGACCCCTTATGTGTCTTTAGGTAAAAACACTTTCCTTTACATTTCTAATTGTCAAATGGACTTTATCCTATTATAATTCGAGTCCGTCCATAAATTTTAGTACATTGATATGCAATTACTTTTAGCATTATTTCCATGTTCTTCAATACATGCTTCCTTCCTTTTGTATTCTGAGCTCAATTTCTTTGTTTGTTCCAATATGCAATGTTCCATGTATATTATATTGTAATGTTGCTATTTGGTTCAAATCTTGCTTGTGAAGGTGTTTATGCTTTTCTCGCTGAATACTACAATCAGATGGCTGACTCTAGTGCTCAAGGGAACACCAATAACCCTAAACATGCTTTTCCCACTAAATACTACAATCAGATGGCTGACTCCAGCGCTCAAGGAACCACCAATCACACTAAAAAAATGCAAGATCAAAAAGAACTAAATCAAAAAAGAACCCGAACATATTATGCCAGTCATAAGGAGCAAATAGCTATACATAGGCATTTGAGAAGTAAAGAACAAAATGAAACTAACCCTGTGAACGGAAAATCTTCAAATGTGACAAATCCTCAAGCCCACCAGAAACTACAAGTACAAGAACGATATCAAACAAAGCAAACAATGGGGTTAAATGCTAATGCTAGATTCATGACAACAATGAAAAGCTTTCATAGGAAAATAGACATGCTTTCTAAATTGGAAGTATGTAACATATGCAAAGAGTCATACCTTGGTATGCTTTCACACTCATCATGCCAAACCCCTACCTATAGGAGATGCATTAATGAGAATGGCGTACACCAGTTCTCACTACATAATAACATCATGGACCCAGGGGATCAACCTATTATGTTGAAGATATTGATGGAAGTAGAAGAAATGCTCATTGCTAGAGTGAACCCAATATTATAGGTTACCCATACTATTGGAGGCCAATATAAATATAGTGGCCATATAATTATCTTCCCACAAGACATACAAAACATTTCAAGTGTGCTCCCACGTAAATTGGGAGAGATAGATGTCCTTATAGTTTGCAGACCCTAGGCTCAAGCAAACTACTATGACTGTTACGTAAGCAAGGGTCATGTTATGGATGCATTGCAATTCAAAGTGAAATATGACCCATACTATAAAGATGTGTCAATAGATTATAACAATCTAAACCAAATCCCCGAGGAAAGAACAGACGTATCAAGCATGCTTCACACCATTGAAGCAAACGATGATGTAATGGTAGCAAACAATGAAGATGTTGATGAAGACCAAGTTGAGGGTATGATAACCAATTCATCATCATTTATATTCCACCTACCAAACGAACACCGTGAACTACAGATAATCAAGAAAACACTAGAGCTAGAGGACACCACAGATAACATCATTGACTGGCCAGAAATAGGCTTAACCCCAATTAATGAATATAATACTGAGGGCCTACTGGATATGGAATTTCCAACACTCTTCCCAAATGGAATTGGATTACAAATACAACCAAGAACTAGGGAAATAAAGATGCATGAATATGTACTACACTTGATGCGATTCCATGATCAAAGAACTGGACAACATCCAAGATTCTGATACTACATCTATAACCTTATGATGCGTCATTGGAGCCAATCGCTTGCAACAGTTTTCATGAAAAAAAATGTAGAAGAGCACTTACCAACCACTATTGAGAATTTACGCACACACCTGAAAGAACTCCCTGACACACAACTAGCTATGGAATTACTGCACTTTGGCTCTACCATGAGAGGAACCAAACCATATTGGAACAAGTGTCGTTTAAAATTAACAAACATGATAAACCAAAAAGGATCTCCCACCCTCTTCTTCACACTAAGCATAGCCGATACAAAGTGGCCAGACCTCCAATTACTCCTCACAAATAATATGGAGCTTTCCATGCGTTCACATAAGCATCATCTTGAAAATGTTATTAATAACCCGCATTAAACATCATTATACCTACATCAAAGATTCACCATATTTTGTGAAGAAGTTATTGAGAAACTCCTTGGTGTGACAGATTATTGGTATAAATATGAATGGCAACACCGAGGAACCGTACACTTTCATGGGTTCTTGTGGCTCCAAGATGCGCCAGACATGGACAAGCTAGATTGGGAAAATAACGCAGATGTTGATAAAGCAAAAAAAAAAAATGATAAGTACGTAAGCACTTGGAACCCTTGTGCAGCAACACATAGGAACAACCAGATATACCGATCTCCACATGACGATCCCTGCCTCCTAAACACAATAGACATAGTAGCCACAAATCCATTGGATGATTATGAAGAGTTAGTGAACTGTGTGCAAAGACACACAAAATGCAGAGACAACACATGCTTATGGAAGAAGGGTAGAAAACTAGAATGTCGATATAAAGCTCCATGGAAAGAACAACGTACCTCTATCTTATTATGTGATGAAACAGGCACAAAGAAATATGAACCTGCAAGAAACGATGATAGACTCAACATCCATAACCCAAAAATGATTTCAATATGGAGAGCTAATATCGATTGCCAACCTGTCATATCACGCGAACATGTACTGAAATACATTGCCAAATATGCACCAAAAGAAAAGAGAACATCTAAAAGTTGTACTGCTATGCTAACAAGAATATCCACAACTTAAAAAAGAGATGACCTAGCAGTACTAGCATATCGAAGATTCATGATAGAGATTATATCAGAATGTGACATTGGTGCACAAGAAACTTGCCATATGCTACAAAAATTACAACTTGTTGTTTGTAACAAACCATTTACAACTTTAAATGTTGGATGGAAAGTGCTACACCAATTAACTAAAACACAAAATGAGACTATCATAGAAAATAGTTACTTACACTCCTATATGGGCTGCCCTCCAGACTAGAGACTATCACATTACTCGAATCTACAAGATCTTACACCTACATTCCAACTTGTAAATCATGCAAATGGAAAGAGGGAACAATACAAGCCATTGTTAATGTTTACCAAAAATTCCATAGTATACCCAATGAAGAGTCAGAACACTTTGAAACATTTTGCTGGAGTGAATTGCTCCTATATAAACACTTTCAAAATATTATGACTGATATAGGAGTTACCAAGGACACAATAATCACCAATTGGCATCAAATGCATGTAAACAAATATGATGTATTGCATATCATCCGACACATCAAAGAAAATGCTAGCCCCCAAGAAGAAGAAAACAATGAAGATGAAAGGAATATAACTATCACATCAGAGATGAATGAGTGGGAACTACTTTCAAGATTGAGGCATACAGTCAACAACAATTTGGATGAACTTGAATTACTAGGCCAATGTGAATTTGACACCAACTATAATTGGGTTGAAACTAAAATACCACATGAATTGCACGATATTGCATCACAATTTATAAATATAAAGAAAACAGCCACCCAAGATGAACATGTACCAACAAGAAAGTATACACCCACCAATATCCTATCAATAGAACAAAAGAAAGCACTTTCAGTAGTCTCAAATCATAACACCAGTGTGTTAAACAAACCATTATACATGATCATACAAGGAGCTGCGAGTACAAGAAAATCATACTTGATCAGTTGTATAAAAAATATGTTACACAAAAATTCACCACAACAAAAAAACCCAATACTCATACTAGCTTCTACTGGAATTGCTGCATTTAACATTCATGCGACAACTATTCATTCAACAATACAAATCCCCATCAAAGAAATGCAACCACTACATGGCCAAGCACTAACAATGTTCTAAGAAAAGTTGAAGGACATAAGATATATACTCATTGATGAGATGAGCTTTATAGGTTTGAAACTATTGTTGAAAATAGATAGCCAACTTCACAAAGATTTCCTTCATCATAAACATTCATACTTTGGAGGCGTATCTATGATTTTCATTGGAGACATCACCCAACTACCTCCTGTAATGGATAAACCAATATACACATCACACTCAAATGACATAACACTTTGGAACCAATTTACAACAATTATCACCCTAAAAATGATGTTTCACCAACAAGGGGAATCTCTAAAGCAATCACAATTCTGCCAAACACTCTTAAACATACGTAGTGCACACCTGACCCAAGAATATTGGCAGAGCTTGATGACATGAACAAAAGACCAACTATCACCAGTTGTGAATAAGCAATTTGATACTGCAGTCTACCTCTTTGCTACTAATGATATGGTAACCCTTCACAATAAATGAATGCTAAAGGAATTAAATCATCCAATTGCAATAAGTAGAGATACAACAACTACAAGCAAAATAGCTATTGACGCTGACAATGAACAACTTGAAAAGCAAGTCCTACTGTCACCAGGCCAGCGAATCATGCTCACAACTAACTTATGGACACAATTAGGACTTGTCAATGGAGCTCTTGGTGAGATAATTGAAATAATTTATAGCTTTGATTCCAAGCCACCTGACATGCCAATGTATATCATGGTCAAATTTGATAACTAAAGTGGTTCCTAGTGGCACCCAAACGACCCAAAACTTGTACCCATAACACTAGTATCACTAGGCAACCTTAGGTAACTACCAATAAAAATGGCATGGGCTATGACCATACATAAAGCTTAAGGTTTAATACTATAGAAGGCAACCATCAATATTGGTGCAATAGAAAGACAAGGTCTAACATTTACTGCAGTCTCTAGAGTGAAATCCTTATAAGACCTCTGGATTGACCAAGCATTCTCCTATGAGTGGTATGCAAAAATGGAAAACAATCCATACACGGTACTAAGGAAAAAAGAAGAAGCTTGACTGCAACAACTATCCAGATAAAAAAAAAGTATGCTTCGTGAATCATTTTCAGAGAATTATGCACTGCTTTAGCTGAGCCAAATAGCAAAACTCCTATAGTAACAAGAATATTTGGGCATGTTGCTTAGGGTTTGTTTATCTTGCAGGTGTCAGTAGTTTTGGTCAATAAAATCTTCATTCAAATATTTGCATTCATCAATGTACAACTTTTCAAAAGGTTAGAATATATCTGCACAAGAAATGTTGTTAGACTATTGTATGTTATTTTGTATTTTTGGACTTGTAACACTGCAGTATGCTAGTTCAACTTGAAATAAACACATGCATATCAGACAACCAATGGGATTTTTGGTAAGCAACAACTGATAAATGTTTCTAAAAAACAATGCCCTAGGATGCATCTCAAGTCCCCTGTTTATGTCAAGAAATATCTCTGGTACAAAGTTAATATACATATCAATCAAAATTTTGATATTTTAGATGTTAATACATCTTGACCAAAATCGTATGTCAATTATGTCTTGATGGAGGTTCATACCCTATTCTAAAGCTCCAATTTTTGTACAGGTTGGGACGAGGCTACACAAGGTTGTGGAATTCGGCTTTACACCTGCCAACTGCATTTTCTAAAAAGTTCATCAAACAGTTCGAATGCCTTGTACATGCTTCCATATTTTTCATACATGTCAACTGATGCACTTCCAGCTATAACATCTAAACATACTCTTTTAATTATGTTTTGATGGATTACTGTACCCAGTTCCAAAATTCCAAATTGAACACAGGCTACCAGAATGGTGGTAAAGGTTGAGGAGTTTGGCTTTACAAGCAAATGTTAGATGCCTTACTTGAAAATCTCTTGTATGTGGGCGTTTGACATTCATGGAGGATGTTAGAGATTATCTGAGTGTTAGGGTAGTGAAATCTCTGTGTCTATTCTAGTGCTATTATTAACTTACTTCTTTTCGAGCAAATGTTTTATTTGAGTTTCTTATTATGTTATCAATAATAGCCATCCTATTCATATCATTTTTGCATGGTTAACTCTCAATATATTGATCAACTTACAATGAGACTTGAAATCCTTCAAACAAAATAATACCAAATTTCTTAATACATCTCTTTGAAACCAAAGCCCTGCTTACAGTATAGAGATATCAGTTTTTGGGAAGAACAAATCTAAAACACGGATATTGCAAACATAAACATCTCACATTACACAAGCTATATGAGGAAATGTTGCAAAAAATTGGGAGATACTAGTGAGGGATCTTATATCTGCAGTACCAATGATTATGGATTGCTGCGTGTTGTGGTTTTCATTTTATTTCTGATCAGTTATTAACTTGAGTGATCGTGTGGCCAAACTCAAGTTTGTTGATGAGTAATTTGAAATTTAGAGATTCAAGAACACTAATATCTATTGTTTTGCATCAAAACTACAAAGGTTTATGATAGCAGTTATCTTTTGTACTTGTAGAGATGTTCATTGAGATTAAATTTGAATAATTCCATACTAGTTATTTTGGTGATTTACAACTAGACCATATATTCTAAGTTGTGTATTTAATCAATATTAATTTGTCTTGCTCTATGCAGTTCTCCCCCAAATTAAGTTTGAACTTGTCATTATTCTAGAAGTCTTGCTGCAGAATCAGTTTCCAATCATTTTCAAATATAGATTTTCTGATTACACTAAAATGATTACTTATTTTATTTACTTAAATTTATTCTTTTTTCTAATCTATGGATGATCTTTGACATTTGCAGCCCACTCGCAAGTGATCTAAGTATCTTGTTTTCAAATATAGATTTTCTGATTACACTAAAATGATCATTACTTATAGTATTTGTAATTGTAAGTTGTGCGGTTTGCTGCCAACAACCATATTAATTCAGTCTAAAAAATGATTACTTATTTTATTTACTTAAATTTATTCTTTTTTCTAATCTATGGATGAAGTTTAACATTTGCAGCCCACTCACATGCGATCTAAGTATCTTGTCTTAAATGCATGCATTTTTAGGCATGATGTTCTTCATCTTCGTTTGAGAAACTGCTATTGGTAGTACAAATTGGACCTTTTTGAGGTCCAACCACTAGTATAGTATATACTATCAATTGCATCTTAGTGTGCAATGGGTATGCAGAAAGAGGTGTTTAAGGTGAATTAGGAAAAACATTGGTCTATCTTTTTGCATATATTTGGGTAATACATGAGGTCAATTTGTAGGCCATAATGTTGTTTGTGCAACAAAGTTCTCATTAGAGAAGTGATAGCTTCAAATTAACTATGCATCCACTTACAATGATCCAATCATAATTGAAACAAAACCTTTAAATTGAGAAGAAAATCAAGTTTCATTACCAACAAAATATGGTGAGTGAGAGAGACATTTAGATAGTGCTAGAAGGAGGGAGAGATAAATGGGGGAAGAGTGAGTGAGAGATGGGTAAATAGATAAAGATAGAGATAGAGAAGAAGAAGATAGAGATATAAATAGAGTTAGAGACACAGCTAGAGAATAAGGAGAGGAATATGGAGAGGAGGAGAGAGATTTGGAGAGATAAAAGTGAGAGAGAGAGAGGAGAGGAATAGATAAAGATGGAAAAGAAAAATAAAAGGAGAGAAAGGGAGAGATTATAAGATAGAGATAGTAAGTGATATATAAAAGAGGGAGAGATATAGTGGTAGAGAGAGATAAAGATAACAAGATAGAGTTAGAGGGATAGGTGAAAGAAGTGATAAGGAGAGATAAATATAGAGAGGAAAAGAGATACAGATAAATAGAGGTCTAAAAAGAGGGAGGAAAGAGAGAGAGAGAGAGGGAGATGGATGGATAAAAGGAGAAATGTCTAGAGATATAGGGGAGAGAGGAGGATATGGGTAGAGATGAAGATAGAGTGAGAGAAGACGAGGGAAAATAGATAGAGAGATAGAGAGAGGTAGAGGGAGATAGAGAGATATGGGGTAAGAGTTAGAGAAAGATCTATAAATGAAGAGGGAGAGATACATATAAATCGATGGTGAGATAGAGTGAGAGATAGATATCTAAGGACATTTAGCGATAGGGGGAGAGGGAGAGAGATAAAGAGATTGACAAACAAAGAGATCTAGGAATAGACAAATAGAGATGGAAAGAGGGTGAGAGAAATAGGGGGAGATAGAGTGAGCGATGCACATATATTGGAAGAGAAATAGAGAGATGTAGTGATATAAAGAGAAGGGGGGAGAGAGAGAGAGAGAGAGAGAGAGAGAGAGAGAGAGAGAGAGAGAGAGAGAGAGAGAGAGAGGGGATATAGATGTGTGGAGATAGAGATAGAGGGGGAAAGAGTGAAAGAGAAAGAGGGTGACAAAGACAAGTAATAGACAAAAAAGGTTTAAACCTTAGAAAGAGGGAGAGTGATAGGGAGGGGGGAATATAGAGAGATAAAACTGATAGAGATAGGAAGGGAGAAATAGGGAGTATATGTGTATACACATTAGAAAGAGTAGAAGTAGAGAGATATAAAAATAGGGAGTGATGGGGAGAGAGGAAGCAAGGGAGAGATAAGATAGAAATATGGAGAGAGGGATGTATAGGGATAGAAAGATATGGAGATAGGGATAGAAAGAGAGAGAGAGAATATATATAACTTGTAAAATATAATGGTGGTGAGAGAGAGGAAGAGATGGAAAGGGGGAGAGGGAGACGTGGAGATAGAATATATTTCAAATATTTAATTACTTTGCAATAAACAAATTTTTAATAAGACAAAAGTACAACTTAGATTGATTCTAATATCTTTTAATTATTATTTGTAATTCCATAAGAATACAAATAATTAAAATTAAATTTTAACTTAGCTATGGTGCTAAATAAATCTAGAAGTTGATTTCTAAAAGACTCTTTGTCGGCACCCACACCTCGGTGACCATCATTCACACTAGGGTATGAGTTGCAACGTGGTTGGAAGGCCTCCATCCAGTAGGGAAGCATCTTCACAAAACCACCCATGACAATTGGTAAAGGGCAAAAGAGCTTCTAGGGCAGAGAAGAGGGATGATAGGGTTTCTCTGGAATGGTCAAATATGTGGGCGATCCCCATCACCTCGTGAATCCCTAGTTGTGCCACCAATGCAAATCGCATACCACTGGGTTTTTGAGAAAATACTTTTGGTCTTGGACATCCCCTTAGAAAGCTGCAACATTCATCTCGCCCACATACCTATAGAGAAAAGGGTTATAGAAGACCCACCATGGATGGAGGAAGGGCAATACCATATCATGGCCCCAAATTAGTCAATTCAAAGCCAATTTCAAAGCTAGGGAACTCGCTCCACCATGAAATAAAGAATGCGACAAGGAGAGAGGGTTCCCTAGAAATGATAAACCCCGACCCGGATTGCATCAAAATTTTGAACCCCAGGGAAGCCATGGAATCAAGTAAATATTGCAAAGGGCACGAGCTCTTTGCAAAATAGGGAGGGAATAATCAACCTCTCACTAGAATATATGAATGGTGGAAAACAACATTCCATGGCTAGGTAAGTATCACTACCCTAGCTAATAATTTTATGTACATTGAATGCTGCAAAAAATCTTTGAAAGGCAACCTATTACATGAAGAATATATTTTTTACAAAGGTGCAAATTTCAATTTCATTGAATGGCAACTTAAATTCAATGGTAATAGATATGAATTCAAAACAGTATCGAAATGGATAGAAATTCATAATGTTCCTATTGAATTAATGCATGCTAAAATTCTTATAGAAATTGTGGATAAATTGGGCAAATTCATAGCCGTAGAGAAAAACTAGCCAGATAAATTTGACATAAAACTGCTAATAGAAGTAAATAAGGGCATGGAAAACCTAAAAAATATAGCTCTAGAAACAAAAGATGGTATTTACACCCTAAAACCAGTATGGTATATTGGCCTGATAGCTGAATATTTAGCATTCTACAAAAGGTCAAACCCTAATCTATAGAAGACTCAGGAAAAAACAAGAGATAACCATAGAGCTCCAAAAGACACAATAATATTCAATTTAATAATGACAAGGGCGGCTTTATTATAAACACTGGTCAACAAGAGAATGTCAATTTCCCAACCCTGCCTCCTTCCCTGGTCTTGAGTAACAGTCCAGACAAAGCCAATAATAACAAAGAAACTCATGTTTATGATAATGAGGATCGAATCCAAGCAGAATTGAACAATATTATAGAAACCTTAATGGGGAAACTAGCTGAAGAATTTGTCAAGGAGGTACTCATTGATACTTCAACAAATAATGCCAATATCTCCAATATAGAACATGTTCAGACCCCCCTCAAAACCCCCTCACAAAACACCAACCTGACTGAGGTGGCTCAAAAGGAAAACATCACATTTTCTCCCACTTTGGAGGAATCACCTGTTGTGGAAGAATTGAATGCTAATGAGGAAAAAGAATTCATTATCAATGAACTGATCAATATACATGAAGGGGAAAATAACATATTATTAGATAATAGCTCAATCAACCCACAAAATAGAAGTATCCTCCAGATGGGAGGTGACAAATTAACTCTTGACTGTGGAAAATCCATGAGCAACAAAAGAGGTTAGAAGTCTTTTTTAGACAAAAGAAATATGGACAAGGATGTGGAGGGGCAGGCCAAAATCACAACCCTGTTGGGGCAAGGAAAATATCCCCTTCCCCTTGTAGAGGAGTAAACATACTAGCATGGAATGTTAGGGGTATGGGGGCCCCTAACAAACAACACTTAATTAAGCGAAGCATACTAAAATCTACTATGGACCTAGTAATGCTACAAGAAACAAAACTAGGTAAGACTGATATGGACAATTTTAGCAGAAAATTCACCCAATGGTAGATGGAAATGGTGGAGTCTATAGGGGCATTAGGTGGACTGGGTATAATGTGGAAAAATAACTTAGATGCATTTACATGCCATACCAAGATGCAAAATTGGATGGCTAGTAAAGTAAGAGCCCTTAGCCTAAATCTGGGAGTTTATCATCAGTAATGTATATGGCCCAATTCCAACAGATAAGAAGAGATCAGTTTGGTCAGAAATTGAACACTACTTAAACAATCAGGATGGAAAACACCTCATCATAGGTGGTGACTTCAACACCATCTTGTACTCAACTGATAAAAGTGGTGGGATAAAAACCATAAGACAACCACAAAGAGACTTCGCAAACTAGATAAATAACAATAACCTAGTGGAAATCAAGACTGAGATGGGTTTTCACACATGGAATAACAAAAGAAAAGGTTTCTCCAACATTGCCGAAACACTTGATAGATTCTTCTTCAAAGGAGACCTAACTGACCTCAAAACATAATTAAAGACTACAATATTACCATGGTCAAGCTCTGATCATTACCCGATGCTTTTAGAACTAATGGGGGAAGCAAAGGAAACTAGGTGTCCCTTCAAGTTCGAAATGATGTGGTTAACACATGAAGACTTCCTCCCCAACATAAAAAAATGGTGGAAGGATAGTGTCTTTGTAGGATCTAAATTGTATTATGTTGTCTCTAAGATGAAAGATATTAAACATAAACTTCTAGATTGGAACAAAAAGAAATTCAAAAACATCTTCAAGGAGAAGTCAAGAATTGAGAAAGAGTTGGAAACAATAAATACTATTGTGATGCAAAACAGGATGACCTTTGAAACATACGAAGCTAAAAAAATGCTTTTATGTGAATATGAGGGCATTCTGGCTAGAGAAGAGATATATTGGAAACAAAAATCTTGAGAGACATGGTTAGAAGATGGAGATAGAAACACTAAATTTTTTCACAACAGTGTCAAAATGAAAAGGGAAGCAAATAAGATTACTCAAATCATCAATGATAGTGATCAGATCATTATGGATCAAAATCTGATCGCAAAAGATATAACCAAGTAGTTTGAAAATATTCTCAATAACTAGGAGCACTCGGACCTCCCTAACAATAGAATCTTATTAATTAACATACCCAAACTGATAACAGAGGGTGATAATCAAATGTTAAACTCCAAAATCACCCATGAAGAAGTCAAAATGACTTTGGTACAATTTCAAGGAGATAAAACCCCTGGACCAGATGGCTTCGCTACTGGTTTTTTTCCAAAATGATGGCACATTTTAGGGGATGAGGTTACTAATGCCTTGGAATCTGCCCACAATGTAGGGAAGTTCCTAAAAGAGATCAATAATACCTTTCTAGCCTAAATTCCAAAGAAGGAGAATCCCTCAAAGTGGGAAGAATTCAGGCCCATTTCTTTATGCAACATGACTTATAAACTACTAGCTAAAGTCATGGCAATTAGACTAAAAAATTTACTGTCTGCCATAATATCAGACTAGCATTCGAACCCCTACAGGTGCAACTCCTTATTCATTGGTCTACGGTGCAAAAGCTATCTTGCCTATTGAGGTCAAGATACCATCATTACGAGTTTCCTTGCACAATCTCATCGATGATGAAGCCTACAGAGTATCCCGTCTTCAAGACTTAGAGTTACTTGATGAGAAACGACAAGTTGCATACAATCACCTCAAAGCCTATCAGCAGCGCATGAGCAGAAGCTACAATCACCGCGTTAGATCTTGTATATTTGAGGTAGGTGATCTTGTTCTACGAGAGAATCCTCGCTACCAACCAAACAGAGAACATCAGGGCAAGTTTGAATCAAACTGGCTGGGCCCATATGTTGTCACTGTTGTATTCGGGTCTGGGGCATATCAGTTGGCTATATCAGAAGGAGAACCGCTTGCAGATCCAATCAACAGCATGCACCTCAAACAGTTTTATACCTAAGGTGAACCTTGCATACCAGAAAATACCAAAAACATTCAGAAAAATGTCTCGAAGAAATACAAAAACATTCAAAAAAGTAAAGAAAAATCATACATCCAAACGGTGAACAACCACTCCGGTGGCACCTTGGGTAAGTGCGATGGTGAAAACCTGGCAAACAAGTGCCACTCGTAAAGGCTATGGCTCCATTATCTTTTCAGACTTGTTGCGATCACATCTACTTCATACATACATCCATCCATCCAAAGCCATGGCTTGTTATTCATCTACTATTAAGAAAGTACTCCATGCATCTTGCATCCCACTTTTTCATAGTCAGGTCTAAAACTGGGGGCAATACTCTTAACCTATTGATGGAAGTGGATTCTACATTACTGGTGATTCATTGGCAAAAACATTCGAAAATGTCTCACAAAAATCCAAAAACATTCAAAAATGTCTCGCAAAATCCAAAAACATTTAAAATTGTTCCACAAAAGTCCAAAAACATCGAAAAACCATCAAAAATCAAACAAAAAAACATGGCAACACCTTGTACATACTCATCCATACCGATATAAAACAAACATTGACACAATACTCACACGATGACCACTTATCAATTGACCAAAACAATCAACATCAACAATCCAAAACTGTCTTAAACAAGGATGCATCCTTCCTTATCAAAACAAAGACAAGATGACATTTTCTTTGACAAGAAAATTCTGTTTACACTATCAAATACTTGGTTGATTTATGGTCTAGTAATTTATATTAGGATCTTTCAGCATTGTTTTGTATCATTTGCGCATTACTTCCAATGAAGTACTGGGGCATGTACTAATGGTGTCTATGTGGGAAGTTCACTAAGCTACGTGATCTTATGCAAAATGCAGTCATAGATCACTATGGCTTGCTGACTACAGCATATACCTTGACCATATGAGCATGAACCATTACCAAGGATCCATATTCTTTATTCTTTATGTATATACTGTTTGTTTGTAGGTACAATGCTCTTTCTTTGGTTCCTCCTACCTCAATCAAACTGGATAATGGTTTTATCTTTTATTATGGTATGCACTTGTCTTAGGATATGATCAACCTAAGATCAAGGAGGACGATCCAAGTCAGGCATGAAAGGAGATAATCCTTGTTTGTGCTGCAAGCAATACTCTGGTCAACTTGATCCATTATATCAAGTTGCTTGTATTAACTTGCTATATCAAAATCCATGTAAGAAATACTCTGGTCATCTTGAATCTTTATGTCAAGTTGCTTGTATTTTCTTACAACATTTTAAAGCTCAATGATGAAAAATAAAGCACCATGGATCATCATTCCATCTCATCTGTATATATTGCATTTTGTTGCATTCCATCCATCCATACATTCATAATAGCTGCATATCATGCATACGTAGTCATAATAATGCATACTCTATTTTACTCATCTTCTTCCATAGGACTCGGTCCTAGTCCTCCATATCTTCTATCTAACATCGAATCCCCCCTCACCCTCGCTATCTTGATCATCAACATCATCCTAATCCTTTCATCGCTTCCCATCCTCACTCATCCACAAAATTAAGCTAGTTACTCTGTCTACACAGATACATCGACTCCCACACACCTAGACTATCAACAAATACTCTGATCAAGTATCTTCGGGTCTCAACAGGTAATCGATTATGGCAAACCTAGACTACAACAGGCATTTATCATAATGACCTAGTCTCAACGGGGCTTCCATGATTGCCCACAACCATCCATCACACGCACATACATATCAATTGATCAACCAATCAAACACAATCCAACAGATAATTACATCAATTGTCTACGTCTCAACGAGTATTTTGCTTCATATACCTTGACTTCATTAGGCAATTACATTGATTGTCTAAGTCACCATCAAGTCACTTTGATTCACTTACTCAGACTTTATCATGTCCAAGCGACCAACTGACATCAACTGTCACGCTTTGACTTGACCGGGGCAATTCAACCGATTGCACCAGATTGTCCAACCAATTTTGATCAATTGTATAGCATCAATCAAAACCCCACACTACATCTGCTATGTATCTCTTGCATGACCTCAGGGTACTCGTTGGCTTGTTGTTTCTTCATATTCACTCCATTTTCTCCCATTCTTTCATCATTAGTTCTAATTTCTTCTATTCTAAATCCCCTCCACTTTTCATTCTTTTTCGAGAGACCGCCCGATTTTTCACAAAAAAATAAAAAAATAAAAAAATTCGGCCCATCTCTCGAGGCATACCACCCATTAAATTTACATTTTATGGGGCATTTCTTCACACCTATTTTCCTTTCTTTGAAACGACGCGATAAACCGCACCGTCTCAAAGAGGGGCAAATGTAGTCACATAAATCTGTCCACTTAATTAAATGAATACTTAGTATTTATTTAATTATTTAACCATCAATTAATAATTAATTAAATTAATATTTAATTAATTCATCTTAACCCTCTTCTCCTATTAATTAAATAAATTATTCAATTTATTTGATTTAATTCACTTAACCAAATTCAGACCATTAATTAAATAAATAAATCATATTTATTTAATTAAATATTCTCTCACATTTAAATAAATTAATATTTATTTAAATCCCCCAAAATCCCACCTCTCACATTTAAATAAATTAACATTTATTTAAATCACCTTTATCCTCCACCCACTTGTATTTTCCTACAAAAGCAAGTTGCTCAATTATTTTAAATAAATAATTTATTTAAATCACCTTTATCCTCCACCCACTTGTATTTTCCTACAAAAGCAAGTTGCACAATTATTTTAAATAAATTATTTATTTAAAATCCTATTTATCCTCACCCACTTGAAACCTTTAATGGTTTCCCTTAAAGTATTCAAACTTGATGGCTTTAAAGTCTTCAAACTTGATGGCTTCCTTCTATAGTCTTCTTAAGACTTTAATGGTTTTCCTTAAAGTCTTCAAGCCTTTAATGGTTTCCCTCAAAGTCTTCAAGCATTTTAATGCTTTATCTTCATTTTTCTCATTTAAATAAATTAATATTTATTTGAATATTTATCCAAATGCAAATTACACCATTTAATTGAAATAAATGATTTTATTTTAATTGAAAATACCAAAATTTCTCCCACTTGCATTTTCCTACAAAATCCACTTGCATGCCTAAACCCCTTCTAGAATTTTCTAATCACTTCTAAATAACCTAACCCCTTCTCTAAACTTTGTCACATTCCTAAGCAAAAGGGAAGTCACTTCTCAAACCCTCAAAGTCTTTGATAACCATTAAAGGCTTTCAACCTTCAACCACTAAATGGCTCAAAGTCTTTGATAACCATTGAAGGCTTTCAACCTTCAACCACTTAATCCCCAAAGTCTCCAATAACCATTAATGGTTACCTCAAACCCTCCCACATGGTTAAAACATTTGTTTTGACTCAACCTCTACCCAACCCAAAGGTCTCATCAGGCCATTAATGCTTTGACCATGATTATCTCTTAAACATTTGCACAAAGTTTTATCCTTGCATTAACTCTTAATCCAGTGGGTAATCTTAATTTGGATTTGACCCTTAGCCTCTAGATAACCATGAGGTCTTCTCAGGCCTTTAATGCCTCCAACCTCTTCTCTCAACCCAATCCTATGTTGACACTTATCACCATTTTATTGGTGCCAATTGTGCACATGGATCCCCAACTTTCAAACTTGGCCCTTGATTAAACCATTCAATCTTAACCCTTCATTTCCCCATTTCTTCTATAAATAGAACCCTTCTCCTGAAGCAAAAAGAAGCATTTAGAGTATTGTTGTTATACTGGCATTAGCATAGAGCTTTTTCATAGCATCACTATCTACTCTTGCATAGTATTTGCTTATCATATTCAACCATCTTGAATCTCCATATGGCATCCATGGCTAGTGCTAAAAGCTGAGAGCTACACTCATTTGGGACTTGGAGAGGAGAGGAACAAGGGAGGAGCAACTATGAGCATCTTGATTAGCTATTTTATTCTATGTTTATATGCTTTCTATTTCATGCTTAATATCTCTCTTGATATGCCTGTTTAGGATAATCTTTTGTTGCTACCACTAACGTTTGTTTCTTGTGCTCTTGTGTGTGTTGCCATCAAACAAATTTTCTAGTCCTTTTTACAGAGCATCAGAAGGAGGCTAAGGAAATAAAGAAAATATTACAATCTTATGGGCTGGCTTTCGGATAGATGGTAAACAAGGAGAAATTGGAGATATTCTTTTTCAATATGGAGGCACAGGAAGAATAGAGAATAGCTTCATGTCTAGGGTACAAAATAGGTCATCTACCATTCTCGTATTTAGGGATACCTATGGACAAAGTTATCAGAACCAAAAAACTCTGGGATCCCTTGATTGAAAGGGTGAGGAGTAAGTTGTCATCGTGGAAAGCCTTATGGCTGATAGGGGTGGCGAGATTAACCCTCATAAAAATAGTCTTAGCAGCAATGCCTATCGATCTTCTATCATGTATATCACTTCCAAAAGGGGCCTATAAGAAATTAACTCAAACAATTAGATATTTCTATTGGAATGGTGCAGAGGATAAGAACAAAATGAAATTGATATCATGGGAAAAGATATGTCAAGAAAAGAGTGATAGAGGCATGAGAATAAGAAAATTACTATGGAAAAATAAGGCTTTAGGGGCAAAACTGGCATGGAGAATGTACACATCCTCAAAAGACAAATGGGCCAGAATCCTTAGGAGAAAATAGATATCACAAAATCAGAGAGAGGAAGTATTTAGGGAAACAAACCCACCCAAGGAATCTAGAATCTGAAATTTTATAAAAGAAAGTCGAATGATCATATCGAACCATCTATCCTGGGATATTTGCGATGGTAAATCCACCTTGTTCTAGGAAGATTCCTGGGGGGATACCCCCCAATAGATAATCTGATGAATACGACCGATATAAAGGACCAAATGAAATCTTAATGGGGTAATCATGCAAGGGATTATACAACAATGGCACCGGAATCGACAATGGGATGGAAATAGAAAAACATGCTCCCATTCTTGGTAGATAACAAAGACCAAGAATTGTTGCAAATTCTTCAATGCAGAATAATAATATTTAGACCTGGGCTAGATGAACTTATATTCTCTAGATCAAAGGATGGACAATACAACTGTAAATATGGTTTTCATAACCATATATTATGAGGAAAACACTGTCAAGGATTACATCCCTAATAAACTATGCAGGGACAAATTCTGTCTCCCAAAAGTTGGCTTCTTTGCCTAGGCAACATTTCAGGGGAAGGTCCTAACTATTGAACAATTTAAACTTAGGAGCTACGAAGGACCCTCAATCTATTTTTTATGCAAAAAATATGAGGAGACAAATGACAATATATTCACAACCTGCAATGACATATAGAAATGCTGGTATTGGCTGCTGACACAACTAGGTTGGTCAGGCACCCTTATCCCTTCCCTAAAGGAATGGCTCAGAAGTTGGCCAATTATCAAAAGGAATAGCATCTTCCACAATTTATGGATATGCATCTCAACAATAGTAATCTGGGAGGTTTGGAAGGAGAGGAACAAGAATTTTTCAAGAAACAGAAATGAAGGTAGAAAATCTTATAGAAAAAATAGAAGCCTCCAGCACAAAAATCTCCAATATTAAGAATGTGACCATGCCCCAACATGATAAGAAATTTATTCACTAGGATAACTACATCAGAAGGAAGTGGAAGGGGATTAAAATCCCTTCGTTAATTGGGAAGGGTGGCATAGACAAGACCGAAGTAAGGAAAGAATGCAAATCGGTGCCCCTAGAGGTTGTATGGTGCAAACTCAACTTTGATGGAGAATCCAAAGGTAATCTAGGGGAGGCAGGGGCAGGCTGCATAATTCACTCAGATGAAGGGATCTGTATTGGATCTAGATCCAAATATCTAGGTCATTGGACTAACAATAAGGCATAACTGTTAAGCCTAATAGAGGGTTTAAACCTATGCAAATAATTAAAAATATCCAAATTGGAAATAAAAGGGAACTCTGCCATTATAGTTAATGCAATGAGGACCAGGACAATGCCAAACTAGGAACTCAAAAGTGTATTGGATAGATCCCTATCTCTAATGGAAAGCTTCTCAGATTACACGCTCAATCACATATATAGGGAGGCTAATACATTGGCAGATAATCTAGCCAATTTAGGGGCAGATGGAACAAACAAAACCACATCATTAACACATAGGCAATCATACCAAGATACTTATAGGTAGGAAGGGGTTTAGATATAATCCCGAATAACACATTCACACACATATTGGAAGGCATGCATATATATATGCACAAATAGCGGTATATATGTACATATATATTTATACTTATATACTTATATGTGCATACACGCATATATATGGTATCTGATACATATATAGATGCACATATACATATATAGCTATATAAATAGATATATACTGACACACATACAGATATATGCATATATAAGCATATATATACCTATCAATAATAATCTTAGAGCATAGCTCATCATAACCCCTCCTTTGGCTCTTAATAGATTTCTCAATATAATAGATGTATATGATCATTTGTATACACAAAGTATGTTTGTATGCCTATATGGAACTATATACATACATATATATGCACATATATATAAACATATAAATATGTATATCTATATATGCATTTAGTTATATATGTATATACAAATAGACATTTATACATTTAAAAAGATATATATTTACACACACACACACACACACACACACACACAAATATATATATATATATATATATATATAAAGACTGAAATATGTATATATACATATAGATATATATTCAAACATATATATATATAGATATGCATAGACATCATCATATGTCAAGACCTTATCATTTAGGTACGGTTCGAACCCTTAGCAATCATGCACTGGAGATGCTAGGGTGTAAGGAAAATAGAGAATAAGGGAAAAACAATCAACATCCCTATAGTCGATATGACAAGACAGTATAGGGATGGAAATCTCTCAGATTTGTTAGAGATACACATGCTTATCTGTATACATAAAACATGTTTACATGTATACATACATACATGTGCATATATATACATACATATATATACACATGCATATGCATATATGCATATATATACATACATGTATATATATATATATATATATATATATGCTTAATTATATTTATGTCCATGTATGTATATGCTTTTTCATGTAAATATAATTAAGCATATATATATTTACACACACACACACATAGATATATATATGTGTGTGTGTGTGTGTGTGTGTGTGTGTGTGTGTGTGTGTGTGTGTGTGTGTCCACATATATATATATATACACACACATAGAAACTGAGACATATATTTATACACACACACACACACACACACACACACACACACATCTATATAGCATATATATATGTGCATACATCATATGTCAGAAATCATCATAAAGGCATTGCTCGACTGCTTGAGCAATCATTCATTGGAGAGGCTAGGGAGTAAGGCTAACAAACAATCATGAAAAAGCAATCAATGCTCCTATAGTTGATATAGTAGGGCAATATGGGGATGGAAATATGTCAAAGTTATCAGAAGATAATCATAATAATTATTAGGAGGTGAATGGGAAACCATCATGAGAAAAGCCTAGCATAACCGGAGTTACAACTTGATTTACTGATAATACCGGTTAACAAAATTAGTATATCTAAGTAGAGGCACCCACCATTTATCTCTATAAAAAGATGGACTCTGGTATTTGTCTATGCCCTGAGAAGCATGAAATGTCCTTTCTCAGAGAGATCTCTAGCAAACACTGGTCGGTTATTCTAAGATCGGAAGATGATCTTGTCATACATGCAACCAAAAGGATTATGGGCAATGAGATTATATACTCAAAACATAGGAAACAAGTCAGTAGTAGCATCCCAGCGGGGTTTGCATCAATACTACTCACAATGGGAGAAGATAAGGCAGTCACGGTCTCACTATGCAGGCTAATATTCAAAAAATAATATCTGGTTAACTTGGAAATGGCTATTAAATGCATGGATTATAAGTTATATATACCTTATCCAGAAGATTAAACCAAAGCTATGAAAGCCATAGACAAGGAAGAAACTCTCAATATAGAGTTTAAGAGGCCTATTCTCAGCAGCAAAGATCAAAAACTATGCAGCCAAAGGCAAACCGAGATAACAAGGATAATTGCATTCCTCAAACAATGGCTTAGTGTGGTAGAAGAGCCAAAAGGTGAATGGTGGGTAAGTTATATGGTAGAGGAGGGTTGGACCCTGTTCCAGGATGATAATCTCAGTGATATGGAGGCTGAGGAAACACAGGCCTCTAGCATGGAAGTCGTAGATGATAAGGAGGAATAATAAGTTTTCATAACATAGTTTTGTTTGTAGTTTACTAGTATAACTAATCTAATACACAGGGATGTAGGATCTATAGTTAGAACAAGGCACATATCAAACTGTTTATGAAAGAACTTTGATATAAGGATGACTTAGAAATGTATGACTCTGTTATAGCATAGATAACGAAGGGTAAGATACTCACTTGATGACATTTACAAAACATATAGATTTACTAAAATAAGTGAAGTTTAGAATCCAGATATTTCTTTGAGCCAGGCATATACTAAAATGCAGTAAAAGGAAGTACTCTAGTAACTCTTGTATATTGGTTTAGTTTAACATTTACATTTAGACATCTATAAGACCAAAATATCATGGTAAGATCATGAAGTACATGATAGATGGGTTGTATTATTATCAATCTCTTGTTGACTAGTGTTTATACCTCTATTATTTTTGTAGCATGGGTAATCTTTCATAGTATAGCCAACAATTTATGATGCTGACTTAATATGAAAGAAGCCTAGGCTATAATAACAATAGTGGAAAGTATGCAGAGATAAGACTAGTTCTTCTTCTTCTTGTACTAACACTTAATGAAGTGGCCTACAACAGGATTGTCTTGAGAATCTATTTTGCAGGAAAAGCAGAAGGCAGAAAATATGGCAAAAGCGTCAACAATACACAATGAAGTTTGGTAGAAGCAAGTTAATTCATGGGAAATTATAGATACTACCTATGAAGGGCTTTTTGAACAGCCAAAATGAAGAAATTGTAAAGAATTATATGTAACTCAATAAATGATATTAGATATTGTCTGGACCGATGGTCCCGAGCAAGGTTGAAGGTTTTCTCCTCTCCTCTCTTTCCTACCGGTGCTCACACTGAGCAGAGATTGCAATTTTATTTTATTAATAAAATATGTCTTAGGGCTTTTACCGAGCAAAAAGAATAAAAAATTAAATTTTTACTTAATAAATAAATAATGTTGAAAAAAAAAAGAAGTATAAGAATTAAAATAAATGAAAAAATAGAATATCTAATAAAAGAAGGTAACATTAACAATATTCTAATCAAATAAAATAGTGAATTAAGAAATATTTTAATTGTCAATATGATTATTCTACAATAACTAACATTTTGATAAGACAAATAATTATAAATTAAATTAATTTTAATATTTTTTAATTATTATTTGTATTTTCATAAAAAGATATAAATAACTAAAATAGATTTACACTTAATGAAAATGAATCATTAAAGGAAAAATGAAAAGAAGAATTAGGATACAGCTAATTACTTTTTTACATATTATTTTTTCTTTGTACACACTTAATAATATATTTATTTTCCTATTTTTTCTTTTTCTTTTTTAGAAAATTAGAAAACAAGATAGAATATCTTAATAATATATATAGTATTGAAAAAATATTTTTATTAGATTTTTTCCTTTATGAACACTCTTTTTCTAATTAATTAATATTTCAATATATATTTTTTAATTTTTATCATATAAGATATCTTTTTTAAATTTAATATAAATAAATAAAATTGGCTTATAATTAAATAAAATTGTAAAAGTGTAAAATTTAAGTGAGAATGAAAATTAAATTAAAAATTGTTTTTTTAAATGATAAAATTATAATGATAATATAATTCACATAAAATTTAAGTGAAATATTTGTAATATTTACACAACATGTAAGATCAATAAATGCTATGCCATACTAAAATAAATTGATTTATTTCTTTAATTACATTTTTTCTATTGAACTAATATGTTTAAAATTAATTATATTTCTTATACATATTTAACTATATTAATTTTATTTTTTTTAAATAATTATTTTTGTTTAATTAATTTTTTACTTAATATGGTTGATATTAATTATAATTTTTATACATATTTTATCATATCTGAATTCTAATAAGTTGAAAAAATATTATTATTATTTTTTTGACTTATACAATTATTATATACTAAGGTTTTTTTTTTTATATTTTTATATACTTTGATTTTACATTTTTGTTTATTCTATTTTAGTTTTTAAAGTAATAAAAATTTGAAATTATTTTAATTATTTATGGTTTTTTTGTGAAATTACAATGATAGATAAAATTTATTAGAATTAGTTCATTTTATAATTATTTTCCTTCTATTAAAATTTGAATTATTATAGAATAAATACTTTTTAGATCTTTATTATACAATATTTAATTTGCATATTTTATCAATTTTAAAAATATAAAATATTTATGTTCTTAGGTTGAAATCATTGGCTCACTCTTTTTATCTCTATTTCTCCCTTGCTCACTTCAACACTCTTTCCATCTCTCTCTCTCTCTCTCTCTCTCTCTCTCTCTCTCTCTCTCTCTCTCTCTCTCTCTCTCTCTCTCTCTCTCTCTCTCTCACACACACACACACACACCCTTTTCTCTCCCCTCCTATATTTATAGTTATATATGTCTCTCTATCTCTCATTTCTATCCTATCTCTCCTTTTCTCTATCCCTATCTCTCTCTCCCTCTCTATTTCTTACCCTCCCTCTTCCCTCCTCCCTCTCTTGCATTCCTTATCTTTACCTCCTCATGTCTCTCTATTTCTCTAACTCACACACACCCTCCATATTTTTATTTCTCTCTCTCCCCTCTCTCTTTCTCTATTACTTATCTCTATCACCTCCCTTATCTCTCACTCTTGCCTCCTCCATCTCTATCTTCCCATATCTCCCTACCCCCTCTCTCCTCCACTCTCTCTCTTACTCACTCCATCTCTCCTACTCTCTCCTTTATATATTAATCTCTCTAATATCTTCCTACATCTTTCTATCTCTAAATTTCCCTCTCTATAATTGTCTCTCTTTCTATTTATGTTTCTTCCTCTCCTTCCTCTCTCATTCCATCTTTCACCCCCTTTATTTTCATATAATATCTTTATCTTTCCTTTCGATCACCATCTCACCCTATCAATCCCTCTTTTTATATATAATTATCTCTCCCTCTCACTCTTATTCTCTCTATCTCTCTTATTCTAAGTTTCTCTATCTCTATTTCTCTCTATCTCTCTCTATTTACCTATTGATCCTCTCTTCGTCTCTTTTTATCCGTATCTCTTTACCTCTATCTCCTTATCTTTATCTATCAGTCTCCCTATATCTTCATCTATCTATATGACTCCATCTATCCCTTTCTCCCTCTCTATCTATTAAGAAACATGAGTCTATTGGTATATTTTCCTCTATTTGTATCTCTCTTTTTTTCTCTCCCTCTTGTTTTCTATATCCATCTCTATGAATTGAGCTCTCTCTATCTCTCTCTCTCTCTCCTCAGTTCTATCTCTCCATCACTCATTCCCCCATTTCCCCCTCCCTATCTTTATATCTCTACCTCTCTCCATTTCCCTCACAATTTATCTCTAATTCTCTCATTCTCTTCTCATATATCTCTATATATCTTTCTATATCTCTCCCTATATCTATCTCCTCTAATTCTCTCTCCCTCTCTCCCTCTCTATTTTTCTATCTCAATTTCTCCCAATCTCTTCCTCTATCCATCTCTATCTCTCTCTCCCTCTCTTCCTCTATATATATCTCCTTATATCTCTATCTTTTTATCAATTTATAATACAATCTCTCTCTCTCTCTCTCTCTCTCTCTCTCTCTCTCTCTATATATATATATATATATATATATATATATATATATTCCTCTTTAACTCTCCTCTCTAACTCTCCCTCTTTATCTCCTTATCTATCTATTTTGATTTCTTCCTCTACCTCTCTTTGTCTCTCTATATATCACACTACCACTTCATCTCTCCTCCTATATTAATCTCCATTTTCACTTCCCTCTCTTCCCCTCTATTTCTAGAAATTTCTTTTTATATCTATCCATAAACCTCTTTCCCTCTTTCTCATTCCATCTTTCTATACCTTTATATCTATATATCTCTCCATATTTCTTATTCCATGTCTCCCTCCACCTTTATCTCATTATCTCTCTCCCCCTATATCACTCCCTCTCTCTGCCTCCATATATCACTCCCTATCTCTATCTTTATCTTCCTATCTCTTGCTCTCTCATTCGCTCTCACTCTCTCTCTATATATATTTATCCTTTTCATCTCCATAAAGCCTTCTCTCATCTCTCTCTCTATCTCTCCCTCTCCTATCCATATTCATCTCCTTCTCCATCTCCATCTCCATCTCCATCCCCATCTCTCTCTCTCTATCTTCCTCTCTATTTCTATCCCCTCCCTCTATCTCCTTATTCCTCTTTCTTTCTCCTTCCCATATCTCTCCATCTTTCTATACCTATATCTCCCTCTCCATGTCTTGCTATTACAAACATAACATGAGTCTTTTAGTAGTGGAAGCTAATTATAATCCCATTTCAAATGTTCTTCCAATTGGCCTCATGTACTACACAAATGTATCCAAAAATTAGACCAAAGTCTTGGCTACTTGATCTTCCCCACCTCTTCGATGTACCCAGTCTCACAAATGTAACAATAAATTCATTAATTGGGGGCAGGTGATTCAGTTTGCTAGTTTACATAGTGGACGATTTAAGGTTCTAGATATCAAATAGGGTAAGTGGTTATAGGTAGGACAAGGCTTGTAGATGTTATAAAGTATTATGCTTTAATTTTTCTAAATGCATTCCTAATAAAACAAAAATAGCTAAAGAAAATCAATTTTTTTCATAAAGTACAATATGCATGCCCAATACTTTATTTTATATCGTTTTAATGATTCATGCCTGACACATGTGCCTTAGAATATTTTTTTATTAGAGGTTTCTCTTAAAAATATATATTGAATCAATTTAAATAAATATATAATAATCAATGTTTAAATAGTAACTTATGATATTATAATATTATATTTTAATTCTTAATAATTAAATATATTAATTTTAAATTACTTTTTATTTTTCTGATGCATTAAAAAAAATTTAAGTATTTTTTTTATGATTATTTTTGTTAAGCAAAATAATTGATAGATTAATTTTATATTTGATTTTATATATTTTAAAATAATAATTTAATTTAATAAAAAATAAAAGCATGTAAAATTCCTATTCATTTTAAGAATATAATTTTTTCCTTATTTGAATTTTATTTTGTGGTTCACCTATTTATATTTATTGTTTTTAAAAAATAATTTATTTTAATTTTTAAAATTTAAAATATTTAGGGTGAATCTAAAATTGAAAATTTTAATACAAAAAATGTTTTGGGTTGCTTTTTAGGGTACAGGGTTGGTTTGTAAAAGTTAAAATTGTATGCATTATTAATTTTTAAGCATATTTTTAAATTTCTAGTAACATATAATTAATTTGTGTTTTATAATTGTTGGCAATTGACACTCATCCGGTAAGGGTTAATGCCATTTTGGGTTGTCATTGATGGCAACTCATCATCTTAGGGTAAATGGTTTCATTGTTTGGTTAACCAAAATTCATTGCACTAGTCGGCATTGACATTGCTTTACACTGGCATTGGCACCAACATTCACTTCATACCAGCTAAATCCTAATCCCGGTAAGATGTCCTGATCCCAGTAACATGTATATGGAACCCGGTAATGGATAGGAACTGACTAAGGAAATATTTTGGTCCCGATTATTTTCTTCATGGATTTTGGTGGTAACGTGTGATGGCTGACATGGTCATTAGATTTATGTTTGGATTTCATTATGCTCTAGTAGCCGACTTGTTTATATTTCTCATTGAAGTTGACATGGTTAAGTTAGAAGGATATTTAAGAAGACCACTTCAATGATAGATCATGTATAGTATGGAATGCAAATTTTGGATTGTGAATATTTCAGTGAGTATTGGTATGCATTTTGGTCAGCGATTGGAAGAGTTTGTGTGCAATTTCACGTGCACAGCATAATCGATAGCAGAATAGAGCATTAGTAAACTAGTATACAGAGAAGGATATCAGAGCATTCACCGAAACTTGTCGAGCATGGTCAAATGCATTTTATAAGTTTATTTTCATTTGTAAACACTTTGCAATATTTTGTAGGTCAGTGTGACTTCTTATCTGTGTTTGAGTAGTGAGCTCTAGGTAGTTAGCCTTGTTGCATGTGCAAACCCTCTCATGTAATATTTGTATACCTTGATCAAGTACATTGAAATTGTGGGTATCAGCGCCACCATGGGTTTTCCCTTTGCATGGTTTTCACATATAAATCCTGGTGTTATGGTGTTTCCTTTCTATGTGTTATTTGGTACATATGCACTCTAATTTTATTTACTGTTAACCGGTTAATAAGTAATAATTTCAAAACTAACATTACCGATAGAACACTTTTTTGTTGGTATTATGGATGACTTCATCATGTGTTGCATTGGTTTTGTCATTGATGTGAACACCTATGCTTCTAGAGGTCTACATTATTGAGTTGACACTCTGGTTATATTGGTTTATTTTTGAACCGACACATTGTATTCACCAGCATGGTTAGTGGCTTATGCATAGTCACCGGTATATGTTCACCGATAGGTTATATGGTTCACCAATAGGAATGATGACTTGTTATCATCTGGAGATCATTTGAAGACATGGATTGGATGTTTGCATTTGGTGTTTTTCTCATTGGTCTAATCGGGTTAACATATTTGCTTTTACTGGCAGATAGGTCTAGGTTATGGACTAGTATAAGATATCATATTTTGGATCAACATGACAGGTTTTGGAAATTGTGTAAATACATTGAGGCTGACATATTGTATCACATCAAGACTTATTTTGTAATTGATTTAAATGTTATGTCTTTAGTGAGTTGACCTTAAAATTTGGTCTTAGGTTTTGTATAAATATAAGATCTCATTTGAGAGATGTAATCATATATGTAACATGGTAATGGTATGAGTGTATGTGCAAATATTGAAGATCATATCAGCAAATCATAGTGTAAATCATGCAAACATTATCTAGAGGTTAAAGGAAGGTTATGAAGGTGTTTGTCAAAGATTAAACCGATACTGAAAGTAGCATTGTAGATGCTACTTTGAAGCAATACATTGTTATAGGATTTAACCATCCTACTGTAGTCATTGTGACTTATTTTGTGATTGAGCAATGAGCTCTAAGCGGTTGGCCTTTCTGCATGTGCAGACCCCATTTTTATACACTTACTATCTGCAATAGTATCATCTAATTGTGGATAAGGTTTCCCACCATGGTTTTTCTCCTTACAGGGTTTCCACGTCAAAATCTATGTGTCATGTATTATGGATGTTTTTTTCCTTTCTATTTCATGCATTAAGTTACACCGGTACTGAAATAACTGATAATCTATTTTATAGACATTAAGTTTGGTTTACTAGAACTAAGTTTAAGTTGGAATAATTTGTATTTGGGTTATAATTTATTGACAACTGATTCACCCCCCCTCCCCCTCTTAGTTGTTCTTCTAGTTCCTAACAAATGGTATCAGAGCTTAGTCCTCTTTTTGCAAAAGCCTAACAGCTTGAGGAGATCCTATGGCAACAAACTTTTTTAGGAAGGATAGTCCTAAACTTGATGGAACTAATTATGGTATATGGAAGATCAGAATGGAGACACATCTGAACTGCATTGGAAGATATATATGGGAAGTTACAAAGAATGGCTATGTTGGTCCTACTCCGAATAAACCTCATCCACCGACATTGGCTAAAGACTTGGAGAATTATTGCAAAGCAAGAGAAGCACTTCTAAGCACATTATCAGATCAACAAATCATGCGATTATCAAACCGATCTACTGCTAAAGCTATTTGGGATAAACTAGAAACATTGAATGAAGGAGATACCACTGCCAAAATTGTAAAAATGGAATGTTACTGGGTTAGGTATGAAAATTTAAAAATGGAAGAAGATGAAAGAATTTCTGCATTGATGGAAAGAGTTAATGAAATTGTTTTAGGAATAAAATGTTGTGGAGGATATTTAAGTGAAGATGAAATTGTTTCCAGAGTTTTAAGAGCTTTTCCAGCATCTTACAAATTAAAGTAACTGCTATTAATGAGTTGAGAACAATGCCTAATACATCAGTATCTAGAGATACCTTGGTTGGAAAACTTTCAGCATTTGAGCTTGAGGAATTTGGTCATGTTGCTACAGTCAAGACTGAATTAGCTTTCAAAGCATCATCATCATCATCTGACAAATCTAATTGGAAATAACTTTATGCAAAAGAACTTGAAGATATCAAAAAGGAAAATGAAGAACTTGAACAACTTGAAACACTATTTGCAAGGAAGATGCCTAAAGGTCCAGTAGGAAGTAAGTATGAAGGTAAAGAACCTTTCAAATGTTTTAACTACAATAAAATTGGTCATATAGCATATAGATGTCCTGATAGACATGCAAGATTGAGAGAGGAAGCAAAGAGAACATATAAGCCTAACCTTGAATATTAAAGACACATATTTAAGAAAAACAAAGATAAATCATGTTACTATGAAGATGAAGGAGTTATAGATGATTCAGATGAAGATCTAATAGATAATGGATGGGCATTTGTTGCAATACAAGAAGATCAACCGACACCTATTGTCAAACTGGTAGAGCAGGCACTAGTAGAAAAAATTGAAGAAAAGGATGAATGGATCATTGACAGTGGATGCTCACATCATATGACTGGTGATAAAAGAAAATTCTTGTCATTCTAGGAATGTAATGGAGGTCTAGTAAGATTTGGAGATGACAAAGATTGCTTAATCAAAGGAAGAGGCACTATTTCTTTGGATGGTAAGCACAATACTAAAAATGTTTATTATGTAGAAGGTTTGAAACATAATCTTTTGAGTGTTGGTCAATTAGTGGAAAAAGGATTTCAATTATAATTCAAGAATGGAAAATGCAAAATCATAAAAAAAACTAGATTGGAGATTGTGACTGGTAATCAGACTAAAGGTAATATCTTTCATTTGAATACTAGTGATAAGACATGTTTGATTTCTCACATTGATGAAAGTTGGTTATGGCATAAGAGACTCTGTCATGGGAATTTTGATTGCATTGTAAAGATCAGTCCAACTAAGGTAGTAAGGGATTTACCTAAGATTGTGAAACCTCATAATCCAGTATGTAAGGAATGTAAAATGAGAAAGCAAGTTAGAACAAAATTTAAAAGTATTTTTGAGAAATCCAATAATATTCTTGATTTAATTCATACTGATTTGTGTGGTTCGGCAAGAACAAGAAGTCTTCAGGGAGATAGATATTTTATGCTAATAATTGATGATTATTCTAGAACTTGTTGGGTTACATTTCTCAAGGAGAAATTAGAAGCTTTTGGGAAATTAAAGTTATACAAAGCAATGGTAGAGAATGAAACTGACAAGAAAATCAAATGTTTGAGATCTAATCAAGGAGGAGAATTTACATCTAGGGAATTTAATAAATTCTATGAAATGAATGGAATCAAAAGATAACTATCAGCACCTCGAACACCTCAATAGAATGGAGTTGTGGAAAGGAAGAATAGAACTATTCTGGATGCATCAAGAACCATGATAATGGAAGCAAATATACCTCATGTGTACTGGAGAGAAGCAGTGAATACAATGGTTTACACTTTCAATAGAGTTCACATCAAAGGTGAAACCGATGAACATTTTAAAGGAGATTCAAGGTCTGTAGATTCTGAAACGGCAGTTGAATTGATCATAAATGAGCTAGCACAAATTACACCAGTATAGAATGTAGATCCAATCACACCGGTATCATCAAAAAACTCAACTGTGATTGAAGAACAACAACATGTGAATAAACCCAGGTATGTAACATTGAATCATTCAGAAAATCGGATAATTGGAAATAAAAATCAAGTTGTTATGACAATAGGAAGATTGGCAAATGAAGAGGTATGTTTAATTTCTCAAGCTGAACTAGCATCTATTATTGAAGCATGTCAAGATGAACATTGGATAAAAGAAATGGAAGATGAATTAGAACAGATTGAAAAGAACAACTCATGGACATTAGTTTCCCAGCCTAAAGACAAAAATGTAATTGGAACTAAATGGGTATTTAGGAATAAACTAAATGAATATGGTGAGGTAATTAGGAACATAGCAAGAATAGTTTGTAAAGGCTATTCTCAGAAAGAAGGAATTGATTATAATGAAACCTTTGCATTAGTAGCCATAATTGAGGTAGTTAGACTATTTCTTGCATTTGCAACTCATAAGAACTATAAAGTATATCAGATGGATTTAAAATGTGCATTTTTGAATGGTGATCTTTAAGAGGAAGTTTACATTGAACAACTTGATGGATTTTCATTGACAGATGATAAGGATATGGTTTGTAGATTAAGGAAAGCTTTATATGGATTGAAACAAGCTCCCAGAGCTTGGTATGCTAGATTGGACAAGTATCTTTTGAAGCTTGGATATACTAAAGGTAATGTTGACAGCAACTTGTATTACAAAATCACTAATGATGACATTTTAGTTATTGAAGTTTTTTTGGATGATATCATTTTTGGAGGTGAAGATGGATTGTGTTAAGACTTTTCTAACAAGATGTAGGAAGAATTTGAAATGTATATGATTGGAGAGATAAAAAATTTTCTAGGTTTGCAGATTTTACAAATAGATAAAGTGTTGGCATTTTTTATGTTTATGTTGTGATTGTCATTGATGGACACACAGTTGTATTGAGATCCCCTTTATATGTATGAGCTCATGCTCAACCGATATTTGTTGCAACTAGTATATTGCATACTAGTCTCTAGACTAGTGATTTTGTAGAAGGTGTTTCCTGGTCTGACACGGCATGTCGACCCCAAGTGGTTCACAGATCACAAGCAATATGAGGGAGCAAAGCGGCACAACACATTCTTACCAGCCTTCATTTGTGACAAATTGGCAACTGGTATTTTGTATGAACCGGTAATACTCTGTGATGAGTTACCAATCCACCGATTGTTTGACGGTGCTGACACATTGATGGTGATTCTTGTGTTGTGTTATTGAGTATGTCTAGATTCATTGAACCTAAGAAATTGTAATGTAATCCTATTGGACCGACATGAAATTAGATTCCTTTAAAAGGACATCATGTCTAGGGTTTTTAAGTTTTTGCTAAAAAGGGTTAATGTTGAGCTAGGGTTTGAGGTGGAAGTCAAGAACGATCTTATCAGAGAAGATCAAGTTGTAACTATGAGAGGGAGAGAGAAGACTGAAGTAATGCTGGGATGCATTAGCTATGAGCAATACTGGATCTAACCAAGCAGTTTGTACTATTAGATAGATCAAACACTTGTTGATTACTCACATCTTTGACAAGTCTATAGCCCTTAACTAGGTAGGCCTCAAAGCCTTTGTAAAATCTTCTAACAAGGTGGATCGCACATGTGAATCTAAAATCCTCTAACAAGGTAGTCTTTAATCAGACTTATCTCCTAACAGAGATTGAGATTCCTAACAGGATCTGTTCTGGTGAAGAACATTGTAAGACCTTAACTGGTCTGGTTTCTATTCTGCAGATAGTGACTTGTGAGTTCCATCTCACCGTGGTTTTTCCCAGTTGGGTTTCCATGTCAAATATCTTGTGTTATGGTTGTATTGCTTTTGTGGATGAATGTTTTATTCACATTTTGGTTTGCATGTGTGGTAACTGGTTTGACTGTCAGACTGTCAGAAAAGGCGATTTGAGCTTAGATTTCAAGAAATTGGATAACCTTGCAAGAGATTCAAATCTAGTTTGCAAGCAGTAGTGGAGAACACAAAGCGGTGATTTGGAATCAAACAGAGAGTGAAGTGAAGCAAAATCAGGAAGCCCTAAATTCGCATTTGAAAGGTATTTTTTGTGTTCTTGAAATACTCTTCAATGGCTTCCACATCTCATACCAGTTAAAGTACATCCATTAAGTCAAAAAGTTTCATTTAGAGGAAGTCCAAGTATAATGCTTTGTCACAAGTTCTAGCTGGAGTCATAGTCAAAGAAGGAATTTCCAATTATATTGATTGCAAAATAGAAGACCTAGGGTCTTTAGCCATTAATACTCAGTTAGGTCTATTTTGCGGAAAGGACAAAAGGATCAAATTAGAATTTAGTGTCATAGAGAAGAAGAAATTCCACAACGTAGTATATTTCCTAGAAGACTTCATAGAGGATCACATCAGGATCATCTTGAGAAAATTCCATGGTGACAAGATGTACTTGGAGAGGATGCATGATATCACACCTTAGGCAATTCATGCAGTCACCGATTTTTGCAACATAGGGGAAGTGCCAGCCCTGAGAAAAGTGAGCAAAATGGAAATGACCAAGCTCACCAGTTCAACAAGTGATTCACGGGGCATGACAGTCAATCCTATCAAGGATGATCTGGTGAAATATGCATGCATGGTGATTGGATACAAAACATTCTTCGCCAGCAAGATTAATTTTGTATCTGCTGCAGCAGTAAATGCCACTTACCGAATGATAAAAGAGGATGCATCTTTTGATTTATGCACTAGCATGCAGAGGCAACTCGTGCTAAATCTTAAGGCAATCAAGCAGGACAACTCACTAAGGTTTAAGTTTGGACAACCACTGGTAGGGTTGTTCTTTTATTTCCAAGGCTACTTTCTGGATGTAGGAGATGTCCAGTGGTCACCTGACCAACCAGTAACCAAGCAGATAAAGGAAAGCATGCAAGCCATTGGAACTGGCTACCCTGAGGTACTGAACAAATACTTTGATGAGTTTAGAAGAAAGATGAGTCAGAGGGTAATAATCTTAGGTGACATAGTGAAGAAATACGAAGATGACATCTATTTCACTATTCAGGTGGACAAATGTCTAATGGAGGCTGTTGAGCCTAGAATGGAGGAAGTGGAGCCTATGGGCTATGAGGTCATGTTTGACATGCTAGAAGGGTATGCTTCAACCCTTATTGCCTTGCCTCTTGATCCAAAGGCTAAGAGAACCGGAACCTACTTGGACAGGATTGCACCAGTCGAAGAACCATAAGTGAAGAAGGGAAAAGAACCAACAGCTAAGAAAGCTAAGGCAATGCCTGCAGCATCGGCACCGGCTACCACTACGACTCCAAGAGTGACCAAGTAGTCACCGACAAAAGTCTTCGAAAGAAAGAGGAAGACTAAGGCAAATGAACTGGACTTCGAAGAAACTGAGTCTGATGAACAGCCAAACAAGGCTAAACAGACCAAGAAGATGAAGAAAAATGAACCGGCAGCATCCGCACCAGTAAATATAGATATCTCCTCTTACAAACCTTTGACACATTGTCAAAGAAAAGTAAAGAATATTAGGAGAAAGTTACTTCATGTTTTAATACATTATTATGATGAATTCAATAGTGAGGAAAAAGATGAAGTACTATAGGAAATCATTCTTTATTTATGTAAAAATGATCGGTCACCATCAGAGATTAAATCTTAGACACCGGATTCATTATTTAAAGCATTGGATAACAAATGGTGCATTGCCATTGAAAAGGAATAGGAGATTAGGGAGAAAGTTTTTTCACAGTACTTCCCCAAACTCTCAAATTCAGAATTGTTTGATGCCCTGGATCAAAATAAAGGTCTCTTCTTCACAAGGAGAAGAAGACTCTGGTTGTTGGAGGGGAGAGTTGATGATGTAGAAAAAGATACACATCAGCACATGGCCCATGCTATCAGCTCTCACAAAGCATGAATGGGCAACCTCCAAGCGGAAAAGGAACCGGTTATTTCCAAACTGGATGAGGTCTTTGATGAGGAAGGAAACCTGGTGGAAGAACCAATCAACACCATCGATGTTGATGCCCTGGATGTAGATGATGTCACTCAGGACATACCTTCTGAGGGTACTGAATAGGGGCAATAGGCCGATTAGGGTGGTGAACAAGCTGTGGACACACAACAAGTGGCAAAAGACTAGGAAGAGAAGAGAAAAGAGGAAGAGGAGAAACAAAAAGATGAAGAAAAGAAGAAGCAAGAGGATGAAAGGAAAAAGAAAGAAGAAGAGGATAAGGAAGAAAAGAGAAAGAAGGAAGAAGAGGAGATGAAAAATAAGGAAGAGGAAGAATAGAAGAAGAAGGAAGTGGAAGAGAAGAAGAAGAAGGAAAAGGAAGCACAGAAGAAGAAGGAAGAAGAAACAAAGAAGAAAGTAGAAGCAGAGTAGAAGTAGAAAGAAGAAGAAGACAAGAAGAAGATGGAAGAGGAAGAGAAGAAAAAGAGAGAGAAAGAAAAGGAAGAGAAGGAGAAGAAAAAGAAGTAAGAAGCAGAAAAGACCATTGAAGAAATGAAGACCACATAGATGGAAATTCCTAAGGCAACCGGTAGCCAAGCCAAACCGGCTACTATCTTGAGCCCCATTGATCTCCAATCTGCAAGTGAGTCTGAGCTTATGCAGAGCATCAAGGTTGCCCAAGAGCACCTTGAAGGCTTTCGAAGGAAAAGAGAACAAGATATTATTCAAGTAGCTATAGACACACTTACCAGTTTAATCCCCAATACTAATCTTCCTGACACTAATTCATCACTAGCACAACTCAAACTTTTGTGTACTGTAGCGGATGATCAGGTGCAGAGTCTAGAAGAAGTAGCAGAGGCCAATGTAAAGAAAGAGCACCAAAAGGATCTTAATGTTGCTCTAGTGAAGAAGTTGAATGAGCTTAGGACTGAACTACTAAAGGATCAAAAGGACATAAGGAATGCCTTGGATGAAGGAAACTTGCTACTCAGCAAAATCTGTCAACCTCATCTGTTCTATGATGATGTGCTAGCCAAGAAGCAATAGCTTCGAATAGACTTACAGTCCTACTTGGGCACATTCAAGACTCCTTATGACTCCTTTGTAGCATATGGGCAAACCGTTCACTAGTTCCAGATCTAGTCAGCCAAGATGGAGCAAGAGATCAGCACACGGTCTAGGGATTTACAGGAGCTTCAAATGGTATTACTCCCATGACTACAAATTCTTCAGAAGTGTTATCTAAACCTGGAGGCCTTGACAATCACACAGGAACTGAGCACAATAGATGCCATGGAGGAACAGGTATCACAAATACAGACAAAGAAGGAAGTGGCAACCTCCTTACTTGATTCCTGGTCCCTCTCCATGAAACAATTTTTGTAGGACTATAAAGCAAATTTTTGACAAGTATTATTCATTATTGTCATAAACTCTTTTATATATGGAAACAAGTTTTTCAGTGGCACTTTGTCATTGTTGGCAAAGGGGGAGAAGTATATCTGGTTTTTGTTTTTACAATTTTGAAATTTTGATATATCAGGGGAGAAGTATATCAGGGGGAGAAGTATCTATTTTGAAATTTTGATATATGTTGTGATATATGTTATATGCTCTGATGATTATGCTCTGAATACATAATTTCTATACACTCTCTTGATTAAGGGATAGTGTATATGCTTAAGGGGAGCAATTTTGTTAATGGCAAGTTTTTTGTTGTAAAACACTTAGATGTCAAAATTTTATTTTCCTAAGTGTTGCCATCAATGCCAAAGGGGGAGATTGTTGGCATTTTTATGTTTATGTTGTGATTGTCATTGATGGACACACACTTGTATTGAGATCCCCTTTATATGTATGAGCTCATGCTCAACCAGTATTTGATGCAACTGATATATTGCATACTAGTCTCTAGACTAGTGATTTTGCAAAATGTGTTTCCCAGTCTGAAGCGGCATGTCGACCCCAAATGGTTCGCAGATCACAAGCGGTACGAGGGAGAAAATTAGCACAACACATTCTTACCAGTCTTCATTTGTGACAAATCGGAAACCAGTATTTTGTATGAACCGGTAATACTCTGTGATGAGTTACCAACCGGCATTTTGTGATGAGTTACCAATCCACCAATTGTTTGATGGTGCTGACACATTGATGGTGATTCTTGTGTTGTGTTATTGAGTATGTCTAGATTCATTGAACCTAGGAAATTATAATGTAATCCTATTGGACCGACATGAAATCAGATTCCTTTAAAAGGACATCATGTCTAGGGTTTTTAAGTTGTTGCTGAAAAGGGTTAATGTTGAGCTAGGGTTTGAGGTGGAAGTCAAAAATGATCTTATCGGAGAAGATCAAGTTGTAACTATGAGAGGGAGAGAGAAGACTGAAGTAATGCTAGAATGCATTAGCTGTGAGCAATACTAGATCTAACCAAGTAGTTTGAGCTATTAGATAGATCAAACACTTGTTGATTACTCACATCTTTGACAAGTCTGTAGCCCTTAACCGGGTATGCCTCAAAGCCTTTGTAAAATCCTCTAACAAGGTGGATCACACATGTGAATCTAAAATCCTCTAACAAGGTAGTCTTTAATCAGAATTATCTCCTAACAGAGATTGAGATTTCTAACAGGATCTGTTTTGGTGAAGAACATTGTAAGACCTTAACCGGTCTGGTTTCTATTCTGCAGATAGTGACTTGTGAGTTCCATCTCACCATGGTTTTTCCCAGTTGGGTTTCCACGTCAAATATATTGTGTTATGGTTGTATTGCTTTCGTGGGTGAATGTTTTATTCACATTTTGGTTTGCATGTGTGGTAACCAGTTTGACTGTCAGACTACTTTACTGGTTTATCTTTAGACTATGTAAGTGTTTTAGTGCAGTAGTTTTTGGCATACTAATTCACCCCCCCCCCCCTCTTAGTATTCATCATAAAGGTATATTCATATGTCAAACAAAATACTTGAAGGAAGTTTTGAAGAAATTTGGTATGGAAAACTACAAATTGATAAGTACTCCTATGACTACAACTGACAAATTGACATTGAAAGATGATTCAGCTCTTATTAATATGACAAGATAGAAATCTATGATTGGAGGTTTACTTTATTTAACACAAACGAAACCTAATATAATGAATGCAGTATGTATTGTTTCAATATTTCAAAGCAATCCTAAAGACAATCATGAATCAATAGTAAAAAGGATTTTTCAGCACCTACAAGGCACAACAAATCTTGGTTTATGGTATCCTAAGAATGATAATTTTGATTTATGTGCATATACAGATTCAAATTGGGTAGGAGACGTAGATGACAGAAAGAGTACCACTAGCGGTGTATTCTTTCTTTGCAGAAGATTGATTTCATGGATCAAAAAGAAGCAGAGTTGTACATCATTATCTACAGCTGAAGCAGAATAAGTTTCTACTGCAACTAATTGTACTCAAGTATTATGAATTAAGAAAATGTTGAAGGATATAAAGGTAAAATGCAAAGAACCGGTAATTATTTACTATGATAATTCAACACCAATTGATATATCAAAGAATCCGATATTTCACTCTAAGACAAAACATGTTTCTATTAAGTACAATTTTCTGAAAGACAATGTTGAAGCAAATGAAGTGAGATTGGTTTATGTGAATACTAAAGAGAAAATTACAGATATCTTTACAAAGCCTTTGCCTAAGGGAACTTTTGAATATCTCAGAGAGCAGCTTGGGGTAATTTCCCCACCGACAGAGACTTAGATGTTTAAGTTGACATCAAATTGATAGGGACTAATAGAGAAATGTTTTTCTAGCTTTGATGGAGGAGAGCTACTTCTCAGGGGGAGTAGTTAGTTGCATGTTATGTTATGTATTGATTCTTAACTACTTTGGCATTTGATGTCAAAGGGGGAGAGATATCTATGGAAAAACATTTGTTGTATTTTGAAAATTGGGGAGAGATATATTCTTGGAGAGATGAATTTTAGTTTTTATTTCTGGTATTGATCTATTTTGGGATATTGTTGGTTTATTTGTTTTGGCATTCTATTTTGGCACTTAGATGTTTTTCCATCTAGTGTTGCCATCAATGCCAAATGGGGAGATTGTTGGGTATTATGGATGACTTCATCATGTGTTGCATTGGTTTTGTCATTGATGTCAACACCTATCCTTCTGGAGGTCTACATTGTTGAGTTGGCACTCTGGTTATATTGGTTTATTGTTGAACTGGCACATTGTGTTCACCAACATGGTTAGTGGTGTACGTTAGGAAATAGGGAATCATCACAAACAAGAGAAACATATTTATCAATCATTATCTAATCACGAAAGGCTAGAATGCAATGAATCTATCCTAAACAACATTCAATAGAGACATGAAATAAAAGCATTCAAAAACAAAAGATTATGCAAACCATAGACATGACTTGAACGCTCCTTCATGCGGCTCCATTGTTCTTCTTTCCTCTTCAAATGGTTGGATTGTGGATCTCACCTACAAGTGCACACACACAATTGAAAGCAAGATGGATATTGATTATTGATCAAGAGTACTAGAAATTTGATAATCTGATTACCAAATTATCAATTATTAATTATTAGCCTTGATTCATGAAGATCATCCAATTTATAGATAAATTGGAGATAGGATCAAATTTAGCATGAAATGGATATTAGAAGCAATTGATTTCAAAATGGGAAAAATGAGTGAAAAGAAGAAGGTTATGAAACCTTCTATGTCATAAATTATGACATATTGCCAATGCAAAGCTTAGAGGACTAGAACCCTATGACATCTTGCTATGCCAAGAGTATGACGCATGAAGCACAAAAATAGGGAGCACTAAAGACAAGTTAATTAGGTGGAAATTAAAATTAGGAAATTAGAAAATAGGTGGAAATTAGGAATTAGGAAATAATGAAATTAGGAATTAAGAAATTGATGGAAATTAGAAATTAGTGAATTAATCAATAATTTTTCATTTATTAATTAATTCATTCACAAAGAGGAATAATTAGCCAATTAAATGAATATTTAATTGTAATGAGAAGACTTAGGATAAATAAGTAATTTATTAATCCTAAAGGAAGAAAATGATAAGAAAGGTTAAATGACTAAATCATGAAACCCTAGAAGGCAAATTAGGTCTTGAAAGATAATTGACTCGATTTGATTTGATTTTGGATTGATAAATGACCAATGTGATAAATGATTTGATTGAGAAAATGCGCCAACTGACGAGGAACAATGGCAAATTGATCCAAATTGACATAATTGAGACAGATAACGATCGATGACAAATCAATCGCAAAATGACAAGATCGACAAGAGGACAAGAATCGATGACAAAATGGATTGCAAGATGACAAGATTGATAATGACCACGATCGATGACAAGATCGAACAGTGACAACGATCGATGACAAATCGATTGCATGATGACAAGATTGAAAAGAGGACAAAACCCTAATTAGGATTGATGATGTCCAAAATGATAAGATTGATGATAAGATTTATGAGAGGACAAAACCCTAATTAGGATTGACGATGTCCAAAATGATGACAAATTAACACGCACATTGATGCAACAAGATAAAATCGATCAAAATCATGACTGGATAGTGTTGTCGACAAGACCAACTTTGAGGACGAGATGATTGAAGAATGTAGAAGAATGACTCGATGTTCACAAATGATAAAGACCAAGTGCGAATCATAGGAGAAATGTTAATGTGACGCAAAAACCTAAAATGAGGCAATGCGTAAATGTTAAAGTATGACCTCGCAAGCGTTGACCATTTTTGGGTGTCTACAAGTGGCTTATGCACAATCATCGATATATGTTCACCAACAGGAATGATGACTTGTTATCATTTGGAGATCATTTGAAGACATGGATTGGACGTTTGGATTTGGTGTTTTCCTTATTGGTCTAATCGGGTTGACATATTTGCTTTTACTGGAAGATAGGTCTAGGTTATGGACCGGTACAAGATATCATGTTCAAGATCAACACGACACATTTTAGAAATTGTGTAGATACATTGGGGCCAACATATTGTATCGTATCAAGACTTATTTTGTAATTGATTTAAATGTAATATCTTTAGTGAGCCAACCTTAACATTTGGTCTTAGGTTTTGTATAAATGTAAGATCTCATTTGAGAGATGTAGTCATATATGTAACATGATAATGGTATGAGTGTATGTGTGAATATTAAAGATCATATCAGAAGATCATAGTGTGAATCACGCAGACATTATCTAGAGGTGAAGGAAGGTTATGAAGGTGTTTGTAAGAGCTTAAACCAATACTGAATCCAACATTGCAGATGCTACTTTGAAGCAGTACATTGTTATATGATTTAACCATCCTACTGTAGTCAGTGTGACTCTTATATTGTGATTGAGAAGTGATCTCTAGGCGGTTGGCCTTTTTGCATGTGCAGACCCCATTTGTATACACTTACTATATGCAATAGTATCATCTGATTGTGGGTAAGGTTTCCCACTATGGTTTTTCCCCTTACAGGGTTTCCACATCAAAATCTCTGTGTCATGTATTGTGTATGTTGTTTTCCTTTCTGTTTCATGCATTAAGTTACACCGATACTGATATAACTGCTAATCTATTTTACCGGCATTAAGTTTGGTTTACCGACACTAAGTTTAAGTTGGAATAATTTGTATTTGGGTTACAATTTATTAGCAATTGATTCACCCCCCCGCCCCCTCTTAGTTGTTCTTTTGGTTCCTAACATGATTCACCCCCCTTCTCAATGTTCTTGGATTCCAACAATTGGTATCAGAGCTTGGTTCCTCAGAAGAAGTTTAACCACTTGAGGAAGATCCAGAATTTGGAATCAATGGAAACCAGTCTGCAATAGAAACTTTGACTTGCTCTTGAAGATCTTGATAATGAGCAGGTGGAGAACAATAAACTAAAAAATGAACTGAAGCAAGCTAGAGAACACATCATTTCATTGCAAGGAAATATTTTAGTTGTCAAGGCTAAGAGAAAGGAACTTTGTGATCAATTGCAAAATCAGAATAGTGATGACCCTATCTTGAAGAATGAGATGCAACCCCTAACCATGAGAATGTTCAAGGAGATTGAGGATAGAAAGAAAAATGAAGAAAACCTAGCTCAAGCATTGAAGGATAGATCTAAGGAATGCAATAGATTGACACATGAGAATGACATGTTGAAACTTGAATTGGTCCAATCCCGAAATAATGAATAGGAACTTAAAAGAGAGATTATAATCACGAGGGATGATTTGGTCACTGCAAATGAGTACAAGAACAAATTTAAAGCCAGCTCTACCAAACCTAATGAAATGCTAAAGAATCAGAGAGATGCTAATTACAAAAGAGATCTTGGTCGTTATGAAGAAGGAGAAAGCTCTGGTACTGCACAACAAGATCAATCATCTAGATAGAAGAAGAAACATGACAATTAGAACCAAAAATCACTGGTAAGATAGCCTAATGCTGACAAATTCAATGGTACATTCTTTATTCGCAATAAATATGGTCATATGGCTAGTCAGTGTAGAAATAGGAATAATCAAAACAATGCATTATTCACCAGTATTGGAAATGTAAGATGTCATGCATGTAGTTGATTTGGACATATGGCTAACCAATGCAGATCAAAAGGAAATCAAGGGGTTAACAAGGCAATTCAGAAAAAAACAATATTGTCTATTATGCATGCAATAAGATTGGGCATATTGCTAAATATTGCAGAAGTAAGAACCCACCGACAACTAATGGAAATGTGGATGAGTAGGGCAAGGAAAAAATGGAAGACATCAGAAAGTAGCATGAAATAAGATGGGTAAGAAGATCTAATACACCATAGGCAGAACAACCTATAGAGTCATCATGTCCTACATCGGTAGCAAATACATTTAGTAACTAAGGCACTCAGCCCTAGTCATAGGCAAATTATTGAAGATCATGCAAATACCTTAGATTATTTCTATAGTCAGAAGATTTTGATTGTGGATGGGTACTTAGGAGAATTAAGTTGTTTATAGAAACCTACTCGTAGACTATGTGAACCAGTAAAGCCTAATCAACAACATTTATGACAATAAAAAATTAGTGTTAACGATGATAAAAGAGAAAAGTTAAGTTATTTTCTTCACACAACGATCGAGCATTCAAATGAGAAAATTTTTAGAGCATTTTAGAGTTCAAAGGCGATTTGAGCAAGCACTTTCTTTCAAGGCAATTTGATCTCCTGACAACATTTTCAAGGTATTTTCGTGTTGCAAAAACCCTAGTTTCCATGTTTGGTTATAATGGCTTCATCTTCATCCAACATCGATACTCCATTGGTGGTTGAGATCAAGAACCACCCTCATCCCATTTTCAAGAAGCATCTATACAAATCTCTTTTGGATGAGCCATTAGGCACATTTTCAAAAGTGTATCATGGAGTTCTTCATACTAAGGATATTAGGGCTTATATCTACTGCGATATCAAAGAACTTGGAGGTTATGAGTTGTCATGCGTTTTCACTCAAAACCCAATTTTTGATAGCCAGCTCAAACCGAAATTTGCACACTTGGAGAGAAAGAGTTATACATAGTTCATGGATTTCCCAACCTTTGATGAGGCTGAATGGGTGTGTTATATTTTGAGCCGCATTCATGGAGAATTCATGGTTGGACCAACCGTACAAGATTACAAAGGAAGCAATCAAGAATGTTACCTGTTTGCACAAAATTAGAGGCGTTCTTGGTACAAGGTGTCAATTATCTAACACAAAGCTCAATAAAATTACTGGGGAAACTTTTGATGGTCATTCTTTAAGAGTAGATGATGTCAGAGATATAGATGTCAAATTTGCAATGATGATTATCGGATATAAAGTTTACCAGTCAAACTGGTTAAACACTATCTCTGGTAACACAATTTTGATGGCACATCATATGGTTAAGGAGGATGCCCATAATGATCTATGCAGTGTAATGTTGAAATAACTCATGACTAACCTGTAGAAGATCAAGAAAGACAAGAAGAATACCTTTCGATATGGCTCCTTCATTATCTATTTGGTATTTTACTTTTTGGGCGCTATTCCCAGTTTTGGCAAGCTTCAATGGGCTTTTGACCGCCTGGTAGCAACATAAATTGCACAAATTTTAGATAGACAAAGGGACAAGTCAAGTAAAGAAAATTTATTGGCATTTTTCAAGACATTTCAAGAGGAAATGAAGAATAGGTCTCGGATTCCCAAATCTATAATAGAAAAATATAAGGATACAATTTGTTTTATGGTTAATAAAGATGAGTGTATGATGGAGGTTGTACAACATAGAATAATTTGGATAATGCCTATGGGATATGAGGTAGACGAGGCCACACTGGATGCCTATCCACAACATCTATTACAGGCATCGGTAGATGAGAAGGAAGAAAAATTTGGCACTACCTAGGAGAAAGGACTTAAAGTTCACAAGGAATGGGTAGCTCCGACAATTTGGAAGAAGATGACCAGGGTAGCAGTAGAATCATTGATTAGTGACTAAGGTTGAGCAGAAAGCCAAAATTTTGGAAGAACAAAGGAAGGAAGAAATGAAGCAATAGAGAAAAGAGGAAAGGGAAGCCTAGAAAGCATCTCAGGCCACACCCAATGTGGTCCTAGTTACAACAAAGACTCCCAAACAACTAAAAGAATCTTCAGCTAAGCATGCTAGTCAAACACTGGTAGAGCCACCTAAGAAGAAGCAAAAGGTAACCCGACAATATATGATTGTTTATTCTGAAGAAATAGAGTCTGATATAGAAATCAAGGAGGTTCCCAAAAAGAAAGATGTTTTTATTAGAGTTGTGAGGGAGAAGAAAGAGGAACAAAAGAAAGAACCAGTCAAGGTGACCCCCCAAAAGACGAAGATTACAATTGTACATAAGAGAAAATCTAAATTAGATGAGCAGTGCAAACCTAAACCAAAAAGAAGAACCGGTAAGAAGAAGATGGACACTCAAGACTTGATTGATCAGATAATAAATGATGGTAATTTAGATAATATTTGTTCATTCTTTGATGGTTTTGATGAAAAGGACAAGAAAAAAATAGAAGAGGCTATTCTTTTATATCTTGATTCTTTTAGTAGGGCATTGATAGAATTGGATAAAATTTTGCCTAAGGAGTTATATGATAAGTTAGAAGTCAGAAAACTACACGCTCAATCTCTAGACAGGTAGATTAAGGAGACCGAATTGGTAAATCTTTGTCTCACAATAACTCCTCTGGAGATGAATGATTTGATCAATAAAATAGGGTCAGCAGAATTAAGCCCTAAGTATAGAATAGGCAGTCTTATGTTGGATAGACTAGAAGAGATTAGGAAGGAAACAATTGATATATGGGTAAGAATTATTTTAGGTCTAGGCTATTCATGAGTTGAGTTCTAGTTTTGTGCAATCCCAGAATATTCAGTTGCCTAAGGAAAAACAACCAATAGATCAACAAAATGTAGAAATTGAGAAACTGACAAGCATTCCACCGAATACCACTGTATTGGTTACTGAGTCAAATTTTGTAACAAAGGACACCCAAAAAAAATGTACAGATTGTAGAGGATATAGAGGCAGATACAGTTAAGGATTTGGAGAATAAAACTGTAAAGGATACTTAGGTTTTGGATGAGGCACCAAGTGGCGAAGTTGCTAGTGCACAAGAGCTAAAATATTCAAAAGTTCTCTCACCGGCTGATAAGGGTAAGGAGACTATGGTGGATCTCTCCTCAGGCTTGGCAATTGACACGTATGCCATAGCTAAAGGACATTTACCACAACTTTCCATCAGTTTTGACAAACCCTACCACAAAATATCATTGGTAGAGAAGATTTTGGCAACAGTAGTTCTTCAGGCATAGGCCACACAAGAACTAGCTCAAGAAGAGTCAAAGGACAAAAAATTGATTGAACACAGTTTTGAGGTTTCGAACCAGTTAGTCCCAAAATTTCAAGCTTAGGAATGCAAAAGCTCTTTGGGTAAATTAGAGGAAATTATGGATTTCATTCCCAAGCAATGTGATTCCTTATTGAAGATTTAACTAATAGAGGTGAAAGAAAATTTTGTGGCAGCCTGGAAGTTAACATTTTTGCAAATGACTGAGATTGATAAGAAGAAACTCCAAACCTGCTTGCAATCCATTGATGTAGCTTTGGCTAAAGGAGGTAATGTATATAGGACTTGTCTAGATTTTGATAAGCTCACCAGCTCCATAGACAAGCAACTATTAGACTGTAAGAAAAACTTAATTAAGATTTCTAACTCTTACAACCTCAATCTAACAAATTCTTTGGATGGTCCGATTTTGGCGGTTATGGATAAAATTTTGAGATTGGAGAAGGATGAGGATAGAATAATAAGGAGAGAAAATGAGCTTTGGAATTTGATTGGTCCCTGGATTGATAATTTGTTATTTCATAAAATAGAGTGTATTTCTAACTCGTAGAAGGAAGATCCCACTATTTCGGAAGAAATAGAGTATTATGCCAATATCTTGAATAGTTTCATCTCTATTCTTGAATCTCTTAAAAATGGTTGGGATAACTACTTTTCATTTTTGAAGAATATGTATGCAGATATTTTGAAATTTGTATAGAACCGACTCATGTTTATAACTTTATAGAATTATTTGTGGGCACCCCACTTTGTCATTGATGTCAAAGGGGGAGGAATAAGTGAAAATTGCATATATTTCTCATGGGGAGCATTTGATGTATATAGAAGATTCATGTACAAATCAGGAGGTTATGGAGATTCAGTGGTAATTTCACGGATGGTATCATTTTTCACATGAATGTTGCCATCAATGCCAAAGGGGGAGATTGTTGGCAATTGACACTCATCCGATAAGGATTAATGGCATTTTAGGTTGTCATTGATGGCAACTCATCATCTTAGGGTAAATGGTTTCATTGTTTGGTTAGCCGACATTCACATTGCTTTATAGCAACACCAGCACCAACACCGCCATTCACTTCATATCGACTAAGTCTTGATCCCGATAATATGTCCTGATCCCAGTAACGTGTATATGGAACTAGGTAATGGATAGGAACCGACTAAGGAAATATTTTGGTACTGATTATTTCCTTCATGGATTTTGGTGGTAACGTGTGATGGTCGACATGGCCATTAGATTTATGTTTGGATTTCATTAAGTTCCAGTAGTTGGCTTGTTTATATTTCTCATTGAAGCCAACATGGTTAAGTTAGAAGGATATTTAAGAAGATCACTTCAATGATAGATCATGTGTAGTATTGAATGCGAATGTCTGATTGCGAAGATTTTAGTGAGTATTGCTATGCATTTTGGTTAGCGATTGGAAGCATTTGTATGTAGTTTCACGTGCACAACATAATTGGTAGTAGAACAAAGCATCACTAAACTAGTATACAAAGAAGGATATCAGAGCATTCACCAAAAGTTATCCAGCATGGTCAGATGCAATTTATAAGTTCATTTTCATTTGTAAACACTTTGTAATATTTTGTAAGTCAATGTGACTTCTTATCTATGTTTGAGCAATAAGCTCTAGGCAGTTAGCCTTGCTGCATGTGTAGAACCTCTCATGTAATATTTTTATACCTTGATCAAGTACATAGATATTGTGGGTATCAGCCCCACTGTGGTTTTTACCTTTGCAGGGTTTTCCACGTATAAACCTTGGTGTTATGGTGTTGCCTTTCTATGTGTTATTTGGTGTATACACTCTAATTTTATTTATTGTTAACTAGTTAATAAGTAATAAGTCGAAACTAACATTATCGGTAGAACACTGATTCACCCCACTCCTCCCCCCCGCCCCCCCTAGTGTTCTTGGATTCCAACAATAATAACATATAAAAATAGACACAAATCATACCATGTTATTTATTATTTTATATTATTTGAACAATTATGTTTTTAATTATAGGTAAGAGTTCAATTATGTCATGCTTAAGATTAAGGATCATTTGATAAGATAAATATTAATGTGGGATAATATGAAATAATAACATAGATTAAGCTAAATCACCAAATCTTATATTCTCCAATATCAAAATTATAATTGTATTGTTTTAGACCTTTTACCTACAAGTTTTGAGAATTTGTCAAATACTTGTAGTTATTTAATCCTCTAATAGTTGAACTCCAAGTTTTCTTGAACATAGAAAATCTTTATTCTAAAACACCATTCATTCTATAGAAATGCACTCCAACAAAAAAACATAAAAAATCAAGAATAACAATATTTACTTTAGTAAATTTCCATTGCATAATGCCAATTATATATTTTTACCTCATTCGACTTACTCTCTAAAAGTTTTATTTTGAAGATATCACTTCTAATTATTATCACCATTATCCCTCAAATTGTTCAATTTATACCTAGAACATATCACTTAGTGGAAGCATACCGGCTTTTCTTGGGAGTCTCTCTTTGTTGAGGGAGTTAGATCTTTATAACAACCAACTTAGTGGAAGAATATCGGCTTCTCTTGGAAGTCTCTCTTTGTTGAGGTATTTACGTCTTGATAAGAACCAACTGAGCGGCATCGTTCCAGATTCATTGGGCAATCTCTCTTTACTAGAGTGGTTGGAAATTAGTGATAACCAACTGAGCGGGACCATTCCCCCTTCATTTTCTCACCTTTCCTCACTCACTCGATTAAATGCCAATGGCAATCATTTCAATGAAACCATCTCTTCTTTGCCACTTCCAGCTTCTTTACATACTCTAACCCTATCATTAAACTATTACCAGTCGATTTCAGAAACTTCCTTTCACAGCCTTACAAGATTAAGTGTTTTGTATTTATCTTATTGTGTCCTAAATATTAGCACAACTTGGATTCCACCCTTTGATTTATCTAATCTACATTTAGTGTCATGTGTGATTGATGGTGAATTCCCACCTTGGATTTCAACACAAATTTCACTTGAATGGTTGGTTATAACTAGTGCCAGTCTTGTGGGCGTAATTCCCTCTTGGCTATGGGAAACTAGTCCTCAGTTAAATTATCTAAATCTTTCAGGAAATCATTTGGAAGGAAGCATATTCTCAAATACTTCATCGTGGATGAAACTACATCGACTAGATTTGGCTAGAAATAAATTAAGTGGGTGCATCCCATCAATGTGGTCTTTTTATATGGGTATACTACTGCTCAATGACAATTTGTTCAGTGATAATATTCATCCAAACTTGGGCAAGTTATCTAATCTCAACATGTTAAATCTTGCAAACAACAAGATAACAGGATTGATCCCTATCAGTTTGTTCAGTTGTTCTTTACTTATTGTCCTAAATTTGGGAAATAATAGTTTGGAGGGAAGCTTACCACATGAGTTTAGTAATCTAAGTAGATTATATTCATGTGGCCAACCTTTTCCCATGATCTACACTTCATCTTTTGGATTTTTTCAGAGGAATCTCTTGGCAGAGACCGAGCTTGTTGGTTTTACATGTTAGGTCTTGTTCTTCAGGTTTTGATCCCTTTTTGGACCAATAGGATCATCTTGGAACATATATATCATTGTAATTGTGCATTAGAATGTAGAATCAAGTAGTTAGAATGAGCATAGAAGATAGATCTAAAGATTTAAGGTCCTGGTTATGACCTATTATGCATGTTCTAGAAGGCATGTGTACTGGTTTATGTAACCTAGTTGATTACCGGTTGATTGTATTTAGATTTCATGTTATAATTCAATTTGTTTTGCATTCCCTCCATTATATCATTGTGCTTCCATTGGGTTTACTCTTTATAATCAGTTTGGACTGATCTCTTTGAGGTTCCTCCTTATCGGTGACTGCACCAAGTGGCATCAGAGCAAGTTTTTGTTTTGGCTGTCCTAAGAGTTTTGTTGTAGGGTGGCAGACTGTGAATCTGACCTGTAGCTACAGAGGACTAGTGAAAGATGGTACAAAGAGGAACTAGGAATGGTGGAGTGCATGGGAATACAGATTATGGAGATGTTGTGAGGGATAGTAGACCAGTTGGAAGCTGCAGAGACAACACAGAGGAGAGGCCTCTATATTGAAGATGTAAGTGAAGATGAAGGAGAAGAAGCCCCGATAGAACAAGTAAACTCACCGGTAGTTTATCATGATGAAGAGAGTTTTTTGAGGGTTTTGAGTAGGGCTAATACTAAACCACATATTACCCCACCAAAATATGATGGAAAGTTATATCCTAATGAATTGATGGATTGGATCTCGGAGATGGAAAAGTATTTTGATTCTGAGAACACCGCACAAGAAAGGAAGGTGAAATATGTCTATACCCGGTTAAAAGGTCATGCATCTCTTTGGTGGGAACATTTTCAAGTTGATAGATAGAGAAGAGGTAAAGAAAAGATTAAGACTTGAGATCAAATGGTTGCTAAGTTGAAGTCAAAACTTATACCAGTTGATTATCAAGTGAATCTATTCTGGAAGTTGCAAAATTAGAGATAGAAGGAATCTAGTGTGAAGGAGTACACCGAAGCATTTTACAAGATGAATACCAGATCTGGACATGTTGATGATGAGGTTGAACAAGTTGGAAGATATTTCAATGGATTGCAGATGTCTATACAAGATGAAATCAGTTTTATTAAATTGTAGAGTGTTGAAGAGGCTTGGCAGCATGCCCTGAAGGATGAAGAAAAGTTAAACAAAAGACATGAAAAGAGGTAGAGAAGTAGAGTTGGAAGGTTTACCGGAGGTAGATTTCAAGGAGGAAGAGGATACATTGGAGGTAGAAGTACATGTACAAATCATAACAAGGACAAGGAAGTGAGCAAAGATGGTAATTCATACTAGAAAGATGATAAAAATTTCTATCAGAGGAGAGAACCAGATGGCTAACAGAATGAGAATTTTGGAACACAAGTCAAGAGAACGTTAAGAGGTACTTTCTATAAGTGTGGAGGAGAAGGGCATCATGCATTTGAATGTAAGATAAAAAAATACTGGAAGAGAAGTAGTGGTGGAAGAGAACCCCACCAAATCAACTAACAAACCAGATAGAGAACTGTTGATGATGAGGAGAGTTTTGTGTCATATTAGAGAAGATGAAGATTCCTTGCAGAGGATAAATTTGTTCAAGACTAGATGTAAGGTATCTGGTAAGTGTTGTAAATTTGTTATTGATAGTGGTAGTTCAGATAATCTTGTTTCAGAAGAGATGATGAATAAGTTAAACTTGGAAAGATTGAAACACCCTAAGCCTTATCAGATAGCATGGATTAAGGATGAACATAAGTTGTTGGTAAGTGAGAAATGTTTGGTGAAATTTAAAATTGAAAATTATCATGATATAGTCTTGTGTGATATTATTCCTATGGACATTTGTCACCTTTTGTTGGGTAGACCTTGGTAGTTTGATAGATAGGCAATACATGATGGGAGGACAAACATATACACCTTTGTAGCAAATGGAATGAAGCAAACCTTGTTACCTTTGGAGGAGCCTTTGAAGAGTGAAGTTTGTACGAATTATACGATATGTTTGGTAGATGGAAGGAAGTTCCTGGATGGAATGAGACATGAGAATATATGTTTTGCCTCTTAAGAAGACTGAGAGACCAGAATCGAATGAAGAACAATCAAAGAAGATAAAGGAATTATTGATAGAATATGAAGACATCATTTCAAATAATGTGCCTAATGGATTACCATCAGTGAGAATTATTTGTCATTGCATGGATTTGATTCTCGGAGCTAGTTTGCCTAACAAAGCTACACACCAGATGACACCGACAAAGAATGAAGAGATAAATAGACAAGTACAGGAGTTGTTGAAGAAAGGTTTGATTAGAGAACATTTGAGCCCTTGTGGAGTACTAATAGTTTTAGCACCTAAGAAGAATGGGGAATGGAGGATGTGTATTGATTCAAGAGCAATAAACAAGATCATAGTGAAATATAGGTTTCCCTTGCCTAGGATGGATGACATAATGGACTATTTGAGTGAAGTAAAATACTTTACAAAGATAGATTTGAAGAGTGGATATCATCAGATTATGATCAGAGAAGGAGATGAGAGGAAGACAACATTTAAGACAAATGAAGGACTGTATGAATGGTTGGTGATTCCTTTTGGGTTAAAAGTACTAATGCATCTAGTACTTTCATGAGGTTGATGAATGAGGTATTGAATAAATTATTGGGTAAGTTTGTTATTGTGTATTTCGATGACATTCTAATTTTTAGTAAGATAAAAGAGGAGCATTTGTTGCATTTGAGACAAGTTTTGCAGAGGTTGAGAGAAGAGAAGTTGTTGATAAATCTTAAGAAGTGTACTTTCATGAAGAAAGAGTTATTCTATTTGGGATTTATGATATCTATTGATGGACTAAAGATGGACCTTGAGAAAGTGAAAGCAATTGTTGAGTGGGTTACACCAAAAAGCATTGGAGAGGTAAGATCATTTCATGGATTAGCTAGTTTCTACCAAAAGTTTATCAGAGATTTCAGTTTAGTTTGTAACCCTATGACTAAGACAATGAGAGGAGATAAGAAGGAATTTAGGTGGACCACTGGGGCAAAAAAAAGTTTTGAGTTATTGAAACAGAAAGTGACTGAGTAGCCTGTGTTAGTTTTACTGAATTTCAACAAAGTATTTCAAGTTGATTGTGATGCAAGTGCAACAACAATATGAGAAGTCTTGATTCAAGAAGGGAGAGCAATATATTATTTCAGTGAGAAGTTGAATGATGCTAGGAAAATATATTCAGTATATGATCAGGAATTCTATGTCATAGTTCAAGCCTTGAAGAAGTGGAGACATTACTTGTTGCCTAAGGCATTTGTGTTGTATACAAATCATCAAGCTTTGCAGTATTTGAATAGTCAGATTAAGTTGAGTCAGATACATATGAGATGGGTAGAATCTTTGCAGAGTTACACCTTTGTGTTAAAGCATAGAAGTGGGAAATCTAACAAATTTACTAATGCATTGGGTAGGAGAAGGAATTTATTGACAGAGATGAGAGTGACAGTATTAGGATTTGAAGAGTTGAAGACATTGTATAATGATGACCCAAATTTTGGAGAACCTTGGAAAGCATGTAGAAAAATAGTTATGGAAGATAGGAGTAAGTGGTTGGATTATTTCATTCAGGATGAGATGTTGTTTAGAGGAATTGAGTTGTGCATACCTAAGAGTTCTATGCGGGAGAATATTTTTAAGGAGAAACATAGTGGAGGATTAGCTGGATGCTTTGGTGTTGACAAAATAGTAGCCTTGGTGAGTGAGCAATGGTTTTGGCCCTTGACTCATAAGGATGTTAGGAAATTTATGCAAAGTTGTAGAGTTTTTCACATTGCAAAAGGGAGTAGTCAAAATGTGGGATTGTATAAACCTTTGACAGTACTAGTAAGACCTTGGGAGGATATAAGCATGGATTTCATACTAGGATTACCTAAAAAATAGAGAGAGAATGATTCTATATTTGTGGTGTTGGATAGATTCTCTAAGATGGCTCATTTCATACCTTGTAAGAAGGCATTAGATGCAATGCATGTAGCAAACCTATTTTTCAAGGAAGTAGTTGGATTGCATGGGTTACCTAAGAGCATAGTTTTAGACAGAGATGCTAAGTTTGTTTGTTACTTTTGGAGAACACTTTGGAAGAAGATGAAGACAGATTTGGAATTTAGTTCTACTTTTCACCCACAGAGTGATGGACAGACAAAAGTAGTAAACTGGAGCTTGGGAAATTACTGAGATGTTTAGTTGGAGATAAAACAAGAAGTTGGGATTTGAATTTAGCATCAGAAGAGTTTGCCTACAATAATTCAGTGAATAGGAGTATTGGAAAAACACCTTTTGAGATACTTACTGGAGTGCATCCTAGACGTATATCAGAATTAAGGGATATTAGTAGTGAAGACTAGAGAAGTTCAGAAGTAGAAGACTTTGCAAATCACATGGCTGCCTTGCATATTTAGGTTAAGCAACATTTGGAGGACATGAACATCAAGTATAAGGAGAAGGGAGATGAGAAGTGGAGACATAAGGAATTTGAAGTTGGTGATGAAGTGATTGTGTATCTGAGAAAAGAAAGATTCCCGGTTGGAACCTATCACAAATTGAAGATGAAGAAGTTTGGACCCTGTAAGATCTTGAGGAAATTTAGTTCCAGAAATGTATATGAAGTGGAGTTGCCAGATGAATTGAACATATCACCTATATTCAATATTGCAGACCTTCATGAGTATCATGAACTAGAATCCAATGAAGATAGTATAGTAGACTTGGAGAAACAGTTGCCCCAGAAGGAACCAAATCAGATTGAGGACATTTTGGACAGTAGGATTGGGTGTAGTACCCAAAGAAGTCAGTATAAGGAGTACCTAGTGAAGTGGATGGGTAGACCAGTTAAAGATTCATCTTGGATTTATTAGGCAAAGGTAAACCACCTTGGTTTTCTTGTGACCCCAACAAAGTGAGAGACTCACTTTTTTTTCAACAACCCCAGATGTCTGATGCAGGAGCATCCCCAGTTCATGGAAATCTTGCATCATCCAAAAAAAAATTCCTTTTTGTTTTGTTTTATGTTTGTAGTTTCAATATTTCTTTTTATGTGTACCAGTTTTGGATAACCAAACCCTGTGGAGTTGAATTTGTTGGTATTTTGGTGGTTTCGTCATTGATGTCAACACCTACTAAATACACCTACTTTGGAGTCCAGCAACATTCACCGGCAAACAGTAAACTTTGCAATAGTTATTGGTATATGGTTCACCAGCAGGATATATTGTTCACCAGTACTTGGAATGATATGGAAGACACTTGGTAATGTCAAAGACATCATGTGGACACTTTATTTTGAAGAAATAATCATTGGTATATTCATATTTGCATATTTGCTTTTACCAGCAAATAGGTCCAGGTTATCTAGGGTTACACTAGCAGGTTTATCTTTTCCAGATCAGCATGGCACACTATGGAGATGATTTATTATTGTTGTAAATGCATTAAGCCGACATGTTCAATCGGTTATTGCATCAGATATTATATTATTTGTAAAATGTTTTTATTGTAATATCTTGTAGCAACGACCTACAAAAATTGGTCTTAGGGTATGGTATAAATGTAAGATCTTATTTGTAAGATCAAGTGTGGAATGCGAAAAAGAATTGTGTGAAGGTATATGTGAGATCAAGTAGTGGTATACATGAAGACATCATTTGAAGGTGAAGTTAGGCCTTTGTAGAAGCATATCAACATTACACCGATACTGAACCTAGCATATGAAGATGCTATTTTGTGCAGTACATTCTTATTGGATTTAACCATCCAACTATAGTCAGTGTGACTCCCATTTGTGATTGAGCAGTGAGCTCTAGGCTATTGGCCTTTCTGCATGTGCAGACCCCTTTTTGTACACTTACTATCTGCAGTAGTATCATCTGATTGTGGGTAAGGTTTCTCACCGTGGTTTTTCCCCTTATAGGGTTTCCACGTATAAATATTGGTGTCATGTGTTGTCGATGACTTTGTGTTTATATTTCATGCATTAATCCTTACCGGTATAGCAGTTTTCTATTAACTCTATTTATCGACATACTTAACTTGTTTACTGGTATTAAGCATTAAGTTGGTTAATAAGTTTTTGGTTTGAATTTATTAGACAACTAATTCACCCCCCCCTCTCAATTATCTCTAGGACCTAACAATTGGTATCAGAGCTTAGTCCTCTTTTGCAGAAGTTTAACAACTTGAGGAGATCCAATGTCTACTAATTATTTCAAAAAGGACAATCCTAAACTTGATGGAACCAACTATGGGATATGGAAGATCAGAATGGAGACACATCTAAATTGCATTGGTAAAGACATCTAGGAAGTTACTAAGAATGGTTATACTGTTGTTGTAGATGGTCAGACTGCTCCAACTACCTTAGCCAAAGATGAAGAGAATGATTGCAAAGCAAGAGAAGCACTTTTAAGCACATTATCAGATCAACAAATCATGGGATTATCAGATAGGTCTACTTCTAAAGCTATTTGGGATCATTTGGAAACACTAAATGAAGGAGATTCCATAGTCAAAATTGCAAAACTTGAAAGCTTCCAAGTGAGGTATGAACATCTGAAAATGGAAGAAGATGAAAGGATTTCTACTTTTATGGAAAGAGTAAATGAAATTGTTTTGGGTATTAAATGTTGTGGAGGAACTTTGAGTGAAGATGAAATTGTTTCAAAAATATTAAGAGGTTTTCCACTAGCATATAAAATGAAAGTTACTACTATAAATGAGTTGAGAACAATGCTTAATATATCAATAACTAGGGATACATTGATTGGAAAACTTTCAACTTTTGAAATTGAGGAATTTAGCCATGTTGCTACTATAAAGACTGATTTGGCCTTTAAAGCATCAACATCATCTGCTCCATCATTTGACAAATCAGATTGGAGAGCCTTTTATGCAAGAGAACTTGAAGAAACCAGAAAGGAGAATGAAGAGCTTGAAGAACTTGAAATGCTTTAACTGCAATAAGATTGGTCATATGGCTTCAAGATGCCCTCATAGAAATGCTAGACTAAGAGAAGAAACTAGAAGAACATACAAAAGCCTAATTCTGAATATCAGAGATATAGATTTAAGAAGAACAAAGATAAATCTTGTTACATTGCTAATGAAGGTGTGACTGATGATTCTGATGAGGATCTAGCAGACAATGGATGGGTTTTTGTTGCTATAATAGAAGATCAACCAGCACCTATTGCTCAACTAGTAGAACAAGCCCTAGCAGCTAAAGTTGAATCAAAGGATGAATGGATTATTGACTCGATGCTCACATCATATGACTGGGGACAAAGGTAAATTCTTGAACTTTCAAGAATACAATGGAGGTTTAGTAAGATTTGGAGATGATAAAGCCTGTTCAATCAAAGGCAAGGGTTCAATATCTCTTGATGGTAAACATAACACTGACAATGTCTACTATGTTGTAGGATTAAAGCATAATCTTTTAAGTGTTGGTCAATTAGTTGAGAAAGGTTTTCAATTACAATTTAAAAATGGAAAAAGCAAAATCATGAATAGAACTGGTTTAGAAATTGCAACCGGTAATTAGACTAGAGGTAATATCTTTCATTTGAATAATAGTGAAAAGGCATACTTAATTGCACATATAGATGAAAGTTGGTTATGGCACAAGAGACTATGTCATGTAAATTTTAATTGCATGGTAAAAATCAGTACTTATAAGGCAATTAGAGATATACCTAAAATTGTGAAACCTCATAATACAATTTGTAAGGAATGTCAATTTGGAAAACAAGTTAGAGCTAGTTCAAAAGTATTCCAGAAAAATCCAATAATGCTCTTGATTTAATTCACACTGATTTATGTGGCCCAGCTAGAACTAAAAGCTTACAAGGTGATAGAGATTTCATGCTAATTATTGATGATTATTCTAGAATGTGTTGGGTTACTTTTCTCAGAGAAAAATCAGAAGCACTTGGGAAGTTCAAACTATTCAAAGCAATGGTTGAAAATGAAACCGGTAAGAAAATCAAATGTTTAAGATCAGATCAAGGAGGAGAATTCACATCTAAGAACTTTAATACATTCTATGAAGTAAATGGAATCAAAAGATAGTTATTAGCACCTCGGACACAACAACAGAATGGAGTTGTTGAAAGGAAAAACAAAACTATCCTGGATGCAGCAAGAAGTATGTTATTAGAAGCAAATCTACTACATGTGTACTGGAGAGAGGCAGTAAGCACTACTGTCTATACATTCAACAAAGTTCACATCAAAGGTGAAACCGGTAAGACCCCTCATGAGCTATGGTTTGGTAATATTCCTACTCTTAAGTATTTCAGAGTTTTTGGAAGTAAATGTTATATTAGAAGAGATGAGTATATTGGCAAATTTGATCCTAGAAGTGACGAAGGAATATTTCTTGGTTATTCATTTAAGAGAAAGGCATATAGATGTTTTAATAAAAGATTGCAGAAAATTGTTGAGAGTACAAATGTAAAGATTGATGAACAATTCAGAGGAACTTCAAGGTATACAGACTCTGAACCGGCAACAGAAGTTGTGACAAATGAACCTACACAGAATCCACCGGTACAAAAAGAAGATCCAGTTACCCCGGTATCATTAGAGGATTCCACAGTATTTGAAGAACAACAGCAAACTAAGACACCCCGGTATGTAAGACTAAATCATTCTGAAGATCAGATAATTGGAAACAAATTTAAAGGAGTTATGACAAGAGGAAGATTGGCAAATGAAGAGGTATGTCTTATTTCTCAAATTGAACCATCATCTATCAATGAGGCATGTGAAGATAAATTTTGGATTAAAGCTATGGAAGAAGAACTAGGACAAATTAAGAAGAATAATAGTTGGACATTAGTTCCCCGGCCTAAAGATAAAAGTGTAATTGGAACCAAATGGGTATTTAGAAACAAACTTAATGAAGATGGAAAGGTTGTCAGAAATAAAGCAAGACTAGTGTGTAAGGGATATTCTCAGAAAGAAGGAGTTGATTACAATGAAACCTTTGCACCGGTAGCTAGAATTGAGGCAGTTAGATTATTCTTGGCTTTTGCAGCTCACAAGGATTACAAAGTTTATCAAATGGATATTAAATGTGCATTTTTGAATGGAGATCTTGAAGTGGAAGTTTATATTGAACAACTTGATGGATTTTCTTTGACAAATGACAATGATATGGTTTGCAGGTTAAGAAAAGCTCTGTATGGATTGAAACAAGCCCCAAGAGCTTGGTATGCAAGATTGGATAAGTATCTTTTAAAGATTGGTTTTACTAAAGGAAATGCAGATAGCAATTTATATTACAATGTAACTAATGATGACATCTTGATTATTGAAGTATTTGTTGATGATATAATCTTTGGAGGAGAATATGGATTATGTAAAGAATTTTCTCTTGAAATATAGCAAGAATTTGAAATGTCTATGATTGGAGAAATAAAATTCTTTTTAGGATTGCAGATTTCACAGACTGATAAAGGTATATTTTTGAGTCAATCTAAGTGCTTGAAAGAATTACTAAAGAAATTTGGGATGGAGAACTCTAAACCGGTAAGTACACCTATGACTACAAATGACAAATTATCTCAAAGGGATGAATCTACACCTGTTAATCCAATTAGATACAAATCTATGATAGGAGGTTTACTGTATTTGACACAAACCAGGCTTGATATTATGAATGAAGTATGTATTTTTTCTAGATTTCAGAGTAATCCTAGGGAAAATCATGAATCAGCAGTGAAAAGGATTTTTTGGTACTTACAAGGCATAGCAAATCTTGGATTATGGTATCCTAAAGATGAAAATTTTGATCTATGTGCATACATAGATGCAAATTGGGCAGGAGGTGTGAATGATAGAAAAAGCACCACTGGAGGAGCATTTTTTCTTGGAAAGAGATTAGTTTCTTGGTTGAGTAAGAAACAGAGTTGTACATCTTTATCAATAACAGAATTAGAATATGTTGCAGCAGCAACAAACTGTAAACAGATACTTTGGCTTAAGCAAATGTTGAAAGACATAAAGGTAAAATGCAAAGAACCTATTACTATATACTGTGATAACACTGCAGCAATTGATATATCTAAAAATCTGGTATTACATTCTAAAACAAAACATGTTTCTATCAAACTAAATTTTCTAAGGGAAAAAGTTGAAGAAAAAGAGATAAAACTAGTTTATGTGAATACTAAAGAACTACTTGCAGATATTTTCACAAAACCTTTGCCTAAGGAAGGAGACTTTTGAGTATCTCAGAGATCAGCTTGGAGTCATACCACCACCGGTAGAGACTTAGATAGTTGATGATTGTCATCAACCGACAGAATTAAATGGACAAATTTTGTATTCCGGTATTTGATGAGGAAGCTACTTCTCAAGGGGAGTAGTTGGTATATTGAATTGGTTGGTATTTTGTGACTTTTGTGACTTTGGCATTTGATGTCAAAGGGCGAGAGATATCTATGGAAAAACACATTATTTTTTTGGTGAAAGATTTCAGGGGAGAGATTTTGAAAATCACATTTAAGGAGAAATTGGTATTGTTACTCCCAGGGGGAGAAATGGAGATTGTTGGTTTTTGTATTTGGCATTTCTATTTTGGCACTTTGATGGTTTTTCCATCTTGTGTTGCCATCAATGCCAAAGGGGGAGATTGTTGGTATTTTGGTCTGGTTTTGTCATTGATGTCAACACCTACTGAATACACCTACTTTGGAGATCCAGCAACATTCATTGGCAAACAGTAAACTTTGCAACAATTATTGGTATATGGTTCACTGGTAGGATATATTGTTCACCAGTACCTGGAATGATATGGAAGACACTTGGTAATGTTGAAGACATCATGTGGACACTTTATTTTGAAGAAATAATCATTGGTATATTCATATTTGCATATTTTCTTTTACCGGCAAATAGGTCCAGGTTATCTAGGGTTACACAGCAGGTTTATCTTTTCCAGATCAGCATGGCACGCTATGGAGATGATTTATTATTGTTGTAAATGCATTAAGTTGACACGCTCAATCTGTTATTGCATTGGATATTATATTATTTGTAAAATGTTTTTATTGTAATATCTTGTAGAGCCGACCTACTAAAATTGGTCTTAAGGTATGGTATAAATGTAAGATCTTATTTGTAAGATCAAGTGTGGAATGCAAAAAAGAATTGTGTGAAGGTATATGCAAGATCAGCAGTGGTATACATGAAGACATCATTTGAAGGTGAAGTTAGGTTTTTGTAGAAGCATATCAACATTACACCGGTACTGAATCCAGCATATGAAGATGCTATTTTGTGCAGTACATTCTTATTGGATTTAACCATCCAACTGTAGTCAGTGTGACTCCCATTTGTGATTGAGCAGTGAGCTCTAGGTTGTTGGCCTTTTGGCATGTGCAGACCCCTTTTTGTACACTTACTATCTGCAGTAGTATCATCTGATTGTGGGTAAGGTTTCCCACCATGGTTTTTCCCCTTATAGGGTTTCCACGTACAAATATTGGTGTCATGTGTTGTGGATGACTTTGTGTTTATATTTCATGCATTACCGGTATAACAATTTTCTGTTAACACTGTCTATCGGCATACTTAACTGGTTTATCGGTATTAAGCATTAAGTTGGTTAATAAGTTTTTGATTTGAATTTATTAGACAACTGATTCACCCCCCCCTTCAGTTGTCTCTGGGACCTAACAGAATTCTACTTGAATACTTGATCATCTTTCTTATTTCCAGACCACGTCACATTAGATTTTAAATGATCATTTACCCTCTCATACCTTTAATGTGATTGAGACTGATCATACCTCTTTCTCTCCCTCTGATTTCACTACTATGGCTCCAAATTTGGTTAATATGGTAGAGGAGCAAGAAACACCTAAGGATCCATGTATCACATTTGAGCATAGTGAGACCATTAGAGCACCTGATGGCCCTTTATACATAGTTGTGAAGATTCAAGACAAACCTTGTTGTGGTGTGCTTATTGATCCTTCTTGTATGGTTAATGTCATCACTGAGGAATATCTTTATACTTTTCATTTACATAAACCAATTTATGGTGACACTAATGTGGTCATTAAGTTATTTGATAGATTTTCTTGTCCTACCATTGGTTCTATCACGCTCCCTATTGAGGATCACAATAAATCTATGGATGTCAACTTTGTTATCATTCTTTCATCTGAACAATTTCATGTGAAGTTAGGATATCCTTGGCTATCTTACATGAAGGCTATTGCTTCTCCAATCCATAAGTGTTTAAAGTTTCCCCACAATGGAGAAATAATAACTGTTAACCTTAGTTTATTTTGACCAATCGAAAGAAGCCCATGTATTCCTATTGATTACTTTTGGCCTCAATAGTTTCAATCTCTTCCACCAAGAAGAGATGCTCTCTTTCAATCTTATCAAAAATGGAAGAAAGATATGATCTTTTCCTTAAGACAACCTATGACTCCAAAACTTGATATCCCCATCATTCTTGAAGATGAAATTATTCCCTTAATGGATATAACTAATCTTCCTCCTAAGGAAGATTCTCAACCTATTTCTATGGATGAAACTATGCCTTCTCCTAAGAAGAACAATAATATTCCTCCTAAGGTTAGACCTATACCTCCACCTCATGATGAACCTAGCCTCCTTCCTACACCAAATAATCTTCCTTTATATGGTGTTGTTCCACCTCCTTGCTCATATAGAGAGGAGATACCTACCTCTCCTCTTGTGCAACCTAAAAGACCTCAACCTAAACCTCCAACAACCAAAGATGAGAATATTCCTCCTCCAATAAATATTCCTCCTTCTTAGCCTTCCGCTAAGACTCGATGGAATTGTTGTACAAGAGAACGTTGACGAAAGCATCGTGCTCGAGCTCATGAAGTTGTTCCTCAAAATATTCAATCTCCCAAAACTCCAATAGTTGACATGATTCCCTTTTCTCCTAAACAATATTTTGAACCTACATCTGCAACTCGTAAGTTGCAACAAACATGTGATGATTTTACTTTTATTCATGTTTGAGCTCCTCTTTCTATAAATCTTGATGAAGAAATAGGCAAATATATTATTCATGATGGAAATACAACTCCTAATGCTTTTGATAGTGAACATGGATATGTTGATGTTGACAAACATTTATCTACAAAATTTTCAAAAGCCTTAATCCTAGCTCCTACAAATGAACAAAGTGACTTAGCACATAAGCATAGACCTTGTTTGGATCTTGTTATAGCTCCATCTATTATGCTCGAGGTCTCTCCTCTAGCATGTTTCCCGCCTTCTCGAAATAGTGATCAGCAAGATCGGGAGGTAGATGCCATACTAGACTAGCTATATTAGCACCATAGATCCTCTACCTCTCTCTCTTTTCTTTCTCTTTTGTGACCATTATTCTATGTGTATCTTTGTTCTTCTATTTTTCCCTAGGAATGTCTACTTGAGGATGATGCAAAGCATTGAGATCTCTTTTGGTCTCTTTCATGTTGACTCAAAAGACACATGTGTTCCCTTTCTTCCAAGGTGGTTTCATATCTTTAAGTAATGATGACTATTCTATGCATATATATACATGATATACATGAGTTATCATATAGAATACTGACCCTGAGGAAAGCGAAGCCACCTTGTACTTCATATTTTATGTTCATTATCCTTGGATTTATTCCTCAATTGGGGGCTAAATCCTTGCGATAACATGCTCTCTCTCTTTCTCTCTTGTTTATATCCTACCTTAAATCAATCACTCTTGATAAGTCATGCACAATCACTTTAATGTCGGGGCATGCACTTCACTAATATTTTCCTTCTTGATACTTAAAGTTACTTAGCGAACTATGCTTTTCTTTGTTATTTTTGGTATCCTTTCTTTTTAATGCATACTTGCAGTCATGGTTCCTCCCTCCATATCTTCACTTTTACTTTGTCAATTAAATTCATAAGATCCTTAGTTCACTGGGGGCTTGGTGTATCTTGCCTCCTTGACGTGGTGAAAGTCTTTAAATCTTGTTTCCTAGTACTTTATCAGTAGTATTGGAGTACTCTTATACTCCCACTAAAGTGGGGGCTAAATGTAGAGTCATAAAATTATGACCTTACAATTTCTGACCACATTTGGGTCTTCACATTGGCGGTTAAATCCCTAAGCCTAACTGGAGACCCGAGACATGCTCATACCTCCTAAAACTTGCATTTTATTGCACCCCGCACTGCCTGCTCTCACTTCCTATCCTGAATTAGGGAAAGATAGGGGTGTGACACCCTTTTCCTCCTAGGATAGGGGTGTGGTGCCACTACCCCTACCCTATTTTGGGCTCCCTCCATTAAAGTCCTACATTGGGCTTGTCAATCATGAGTGGGAAATTTTTTTCCTATGTCGGCCCAAGATGGAAAATCAGTTAAAACCCCTCATTGGAAAGTATACAAGGAGAATTTTCTCATCCTATTGATAACAAGTAAGTTGATGATAAGTGAAATTGGTCACAAGAGAAATCAAGTATTAAAGCATCCAAGCATTGAACATTTCAAGTCTCCTTTCAAGGCTGGGTGTTGCATTCAAGTCAAGGATTCAACCATTGAAGAGGAGATCTCTTTCAACATTCAAAGCATTAAACTTCATATATCCTTTCAAACAACTCTATCTACATTTCAATTGCATCCTCTCTTGAGGTTAATTCTACTTCAAACATTTCCTTTCATTTACTTGCAAGTATTTTTCATCATTTGGTTAATTCCAAACTAGGGTTTAACCTAAAGGCAAACCCCCAATCCCAACAATATTTCCTCTCTTTTCTGTGTGTAGGTTGTAGGCGCACATCTATAATTGCAAGTTTAGACTTCATTTTTAGAGATTGAAAAACCCTTTTCGGCACATGGATTTTTTGGAGGACCAAGTACACTTTCAACTTGGTCCAGACAAGTTTTTCTCAAATTTGCAAGGGAGCTTCATCTCGACATTGTACTGCTAATTCTAGGTGCACAACTTCATCCCGCATCTCTATCTCAAGATATAATCATTTCTTTGTCATTGTCATGCTTAGTCTCAAATTGCTTAATTCAACCTATCTATTTTAAAAGAGGGTTGCTTTACTTTCCAAATTCATTGTCAATTCACTTAGCATTCAATCTCTTTCCATTAAGATTGGATCTAGTGAATTCAATCCCCTCTTTTAAATGTAATGTGTGTGAGAGGTTAAAGAGAATCCTTTGTGAAACTTTCACTCCTTTTTTGAAGAGGGTAAAGCTTTCAACTTGATCTCATCATCACCCTTTTCACACCCATTACAACACTAAACACAACTTCATCTCCTTCTAATTAATCATCTGTAACACCTTCATCTTCAGCATAATAATAGTTCTTCTGGTTCCTAAACTTCTGATTAAAATTATAAGGCTTATCATACTTTTCATGCTTCTGATATCTATCATTCCTATCATGCTTATCAAACTTATCATGTTGCCATACTTAGCCATTCTCTCTGGCAATCTAGAAGAAAAATGTCCTATCTTATTACAAGAAAAGCATTTCAAGGGAAACTTTCCATCATACTTATCGACACATTTAGGAAATCTTCGAGCAATTAGTGCTTCAATCTCATCAAGTTCTCTTTCTTTCTCTACTATCTCTCTTCTTTCTCTTCATATATGGATATCCTGTACTCATCATGATCATATTTGTGCTTACCAAATACCAATGTTGATGCATTGAATGTTGTCTCAAACTTTCCATGTGATTCTCCAAATTCACTCATCTCAAATGCAGCAGGTTTTCCAACCAACACATCTCTTGTCACAATAGTTACACTCTGGATCTCATAAATAGCAGCAACCATATGTTTATAAGTAGGAGGCAAAGATCTTAACACCTTAGTAACAATCTCATCTTGTTCAATCTTTCCACCGATAGATCTGATGCCAAGGACAAGCTCATTCACCTTAGCCATGTATCAATGTATGTTCTCATCATTTCCCATCTTTAATGTCTCATACTTTCCTTTTAAACTCTACAACTTAGCAACTTTCACTTGACTATCACCTTCATACAATATTTCAAGCTTCACCTAGATCTCATGTGTGGTCTGAATTTCTATAGCATTTGTCAATTCAAAATCAGTCAAGGCACTAGGCAATGCTTCCTTCTTTTTGATGTTATATTTAGCTTCCTTAACCTCATCAGGAGTGGATGGTCCATTTTGAGGAACAACATAGGCATTCTTAGTAATCTTCCAATAATCTTCTTCAAGACAATTCAAATTCACCTCCATCAGTCTCTTCAACACAATATAGTTGCTTCCATCAAACCTCAGACAATCCTTCTTGAAAAGAATACCTTGATCTACCATCTCGGATCTCCTCAAGCGATTAAGCTTCTATCGAAGGATCTAGCTCTGATACCAATTGTTAGTAGCAATCAAGAAGGGAGATAAAGAGGAGGGGGGGTGAATCAGTCTTCACCAGATATAGATAATTAAAATCCAAAATATAAACTGATAAACTACAACAACAAATAGATAAGCAAATCAACAACACAACACACAACACCAAGATTTTGAAGTGGAAAAACCGGTCAAGGGAAAAACCACGATGAGAACCTACCGATAGTAAGATGATACTCTGTAGTAATATGTGAAAATATTACAATGGGGAATGGACATGCATTCAGGCACAGTGCCTAGAGATCATTACTCAAAATATATATAATTGGAAGGCTACAACCCTGAAAGAAGTCTCACTATCTTACAATATGATTCAAACTACAATCCGAAAGGAATAAACTACAATGATAGCATCTACAAATGTCTGATGACAGTTCTGGTTAAGCATATTTGTTTGCTATGCAACACCAATCTTACCATAATACTTCATTGAATGATAACTATCTTGTTTGAACAATCACCTCTCTCTGATAATGCATAAATATAATGAAACCTAAATTACATAAGCATCTCACCTATATATACAAATCATCAACCTTGATAACAAGGTGGAGTAAACCCTCAACCTTTAACTTAGAATTAGAAAAAAATACATTGCACGATACAAAGATCAACCATCGGACCAATATTATGATTTACATTACATAGCATGGTGTAATAACCTAAAAATGGTTACCTAAACCATGGGCCCCTAATCTTGACTTCATCACCAATGTCCTAACCAAAGGAAAATTAAATCAACCTTGAGAACCTAATTAATTAATTCCCAGTCATCAATGTCACATGGTAAATAAATCACACAATATTAATCAAATATTCATTTAATTAATTAATCATTCCAAGTAAATCATTTTAATCAATTATCCTATTTATTCAACTAAATATCCTAGCATATTTAATTAATAAATCAATTTACCATTAAATCATAAAAAAGGAATTAATTTGGAAAAGAATTTTAAATTGAGAAAATAAATCAAATGGAATTAAATTGAAAAATCTCAGAAAAGCAATTAAATGAATTAAATCAATTATAAATCAAAATTGAATATCAAAATATAAAATATGAAATAAATCAGTTTTTTCTGATTTTATCTTAAAATTAGTTCAATTTTCTTTAAAGCTAAGAAAAGAAGCCAATCACATCAATTCACTTGGATTGTTCTTCCTCTTGGAGAATATCTGTTGCTCATCATTGATCAATCTTGACCGTTGGTCTCTCTCTGGATTTTCTATAAATTTAGGCCCTCATCTCTCATAAAAAAAACCTAGAGATTATTGTTATTATGTTGTTTTTGTTCTAGGCTTATTGAGATTTGTGCATTGAGATATTACATATTAGTTATTGCATATTTGTTAAATCATCTAGCTTAATGTTCATTCATATTGCTTAAATCATGTTAGGTTAATCATGCATATCTAGCATAATCTTACATCCATCTAGCTCAATTTCATACTCATATAGATTAAATCCTTCGTTTAGGTGTTGTCTAGTCACTGGTGTTGCATATGGAAATCTAAGAGAAAAACTAAACTCACATCTACTAGAAGGAAATAGGTCGCTTTGTAATGGTTTATTGTTGATTACTAATTATTGATTTACTAACCATGTATCTAATGACGTAATTGAAGTGTTTTGTATTCAGACATAGATACAGAGATACAAATCCACTTTTCACACACACATTTTTTGGCACCCATTGTGGGGCTCAAGAATTTCATTTTTGGCATTGCAAAATCCTTATTTTATTTTCATGTTTTTAATCCATATAGTCTCTGCAAAAAGGTCATACGAGTTTTTATGCAATACAAGATGAGTTCTAGGAATACTCATTTTGCTCTATGGGAATTATCGTATGAGTTCCTACTTTGTCGTCTTCTTTTGGGGTTTACTCATTCTGCGCTATGGGAATTGTCATACAAATTTATGAGTTTCTCATTCTATAAATAGTATCTTCTTAGGGTTTTCTTGACTTGACTTTGAGTTTCATTGACGCTAACCTTGAATTGTCTTATGTCTATCTGAGATTTTCATAACCTAACTAATTTTTTGTAGAACGCTTGTCAAATAATTTATCAAATCAAACTCATGCATGTCAAAGAATCGAAAACAACATTACTACTGATACGTCAGTTTTGCAGTTTGCCTAAGTAGAATCGACGAAACATCATGTATTCTTTAAATTCACTTTTAGGCACTTAAATTGCTATTTGGTTAATGAACAAATATGTCTTTTGTGTTTGAAGAAAGATCTAAGAGGTAGGAAAGTATGCTTTTCTCTGCACAGATAATCGTAAATCTAGACCCTTAAAGTTTTTTCTATGTTTGAGACTTGTACCTTTTAGCAGGCTTGTCACAGTGGGAAAAAGTAATCACCTAGTGAGAATGACCCAAGTGAGTATAGCTAAACCCAAGGATTCCAACCCACTATAATAAATAGGCCTTTCAGGATTAAAGTCTTGGGGGACAGGATTATTTGAGTTTTCTCTTTTGAGATCTCTCATATTGGGCATTTTGTAGGGCCTCGCGGTCTCAATCATGCTTGCATGACTATAACTTGTTTTGCTAACTTGTCAGGATATAGGCCTCAATTGCGCTTGTGTGACTTCAAGGGTTAATTTTGAATGAAAATCCTTACTACAAACTTTAAAATAGAAGCTACTCGATTTACCTCCAAAAGGGGGATAATCTTTGTGCAAGAGAGATAGTAACTATCCCAAGATACTTGTTATCTCATGGCCCCATTAGTGTTTGGAGTTGGCTACTACGACATTGAGAATCCATTGTGTGAGACTCAGCGACTGGGTGTGTACATAAGTCTCCAAGAAAAAGGTTTTCTCAGCCAATTTCCTTAGAATTAGTGTGTTGTGTTTGATGTCACTTTGGATCTTATTTGTTTGTTGTGTTTTTTGTCTAAACCTAAAATTGAAAATCTAAAACAAAATTGGAAAAACTCAAAAACACCAAAAAAAATCTAAATTCAATGGTAAAAAAATTCAGTCTCTTTGTCAAAAAAAATTGTCTCTGAGCATAATAGTTGTATGAGCTTCCTAATTCATCGTATGAGTTGACTACATTGTCATTTGAGTCTTCTAGTTTGTCATTTTGGCTTATTTAAATTGTCGTTCTAGTCTCAAAAGATTGTCATCTGAGCTTATAAACTCTAACGTAGGAGTTGTTCTGGTCTGTGACAAGCTATCATCAGGTAAGCATTAAACTATCGTTCTAGTATAGGCAGCAACTCATACGAGAAACTGATTGTTTCGTCTGGAGCCTATTAAATTGTCGTCTGAGTCAATATCCTTTGTCATACAAAACTCTGATTTTGTCAGTCTAGAACTTGTCTGTTGGCGTACTTTTCTAGAACTATCATACTTGCCTAATCAATCCATAGTGAGAGTAAATATGGTCATCATAATCTTGAGCATAAACAACCTTGATTGTGTACCATTTCTGTTGTGTTGCATGACTTTGTCAATTATCTCCTAGCTATTTCAAATCAATCAATTATCAAACTTATCAATCGCTTATCAAACTTAATCAACCTAGGTTGCTTAGGTCATGTCTTACATAGGATAGATCATTCTTGAAACCATACTGAGTCTTAGTCACCTCTCTCAATCAGTATGTTAAAACGCGTAACTAGATTTGATTTAATCTTGACATCTGCATCACATCTCGCTATGAGTCACGTCGGTTGTAAATGCTTGTTCGAACCAAAATCTCTTCTAAAAATTTTGATGAAAGTAAGAAGCCCATGACTACCTTGGCTCAATAAATTCAAGATCTCAAGATAGAAATATATAACATTTAAGCCCAACAAAAATATTCAATGACTCCTCTTGAAATAAAATTTCATGATATCAAGAACACTAGACTTCAAGAAATGCTAAAACAATTATACAAGGTGGAACAAAAAGTAATTGAAAATCCAAAGCCAAATCTCATGGTAGATCGCAAAACATCTTCACCAAGACAAAAAGACATCTATCCCCTAGATAGATGATTTACACCTTTGGGGCAATATGTTAAGTCAACTTTGGAAGAGCTTGTTAAGCATAACCTTATCATATTGCCTAACAAGACCACACGGGGGTGTGAATTCTTGAGTAATTATTGTGCATGGAATTAAAACATAAAATTCAAGACCTCCTTGATGATGGTGTTATTAAAATTGAAGATCATAATAATTCACCTAAGGAGAAACCAAATGACATTACCAAGCATGATCAAAATTATGAACTAGTGTCTAGAAATGGCCCACATGTAGCCTCCATCTCTTTCATGATGTCTCCATCTCCTAAGGATTCTCAACAACAATCCATACCATATCCCTCAAATAATGAATCTATTTATGAAACTTCTCATGTTGACCCTCAAGGGCTATCTCAAGGGCCATCCCATTCAATGGTTGAAAAGGATCTTACCTCCCTAGAATCCCATGATGATTCCATTATACCTTTCCATTTCTTCCAAGATGATCCCCTTCCATCTCAAGAGAAAAGCATCATTCCTAAGAAATATCATGATGCCTCTTCCACCTTTTCAAATGATCCTATTCAAAATGAAGAGTCAAACACCCATCCTACTCTATCCAATGGTCCTCTTCCACGTCAACATCAAAGTATACCTTCATCTCCTTGTCATAATCCTCCATGTTCACCTCAAGGATCCATCATGCCTACAAAGCCCTCTCATGGTCCTACAAGTCAAAATATTTATAAACGCAAAGGGGTAGACATTCACAAGCAAGAACCTCTCCATATTAAAGAAAATATTAAGGGTCATGGCCTCAGTGACATTCCTTAAGATGTTGGTATCTAGGATATTAAACCAAAATCCAAATACATGCCTTCCCCTTCATCTCTTCCATCCATTGTAGGACCCCATATCCCTCCATCCCTTATGCAGGATCAACAAAGGCATACATCTTCACGTACCTTCCATCCATCTAAATGGACACAAAGGCTCGCTAAGAGAAAAAAAATCAAAATCAAAAGTTATATGGGTTCCTAAGGCACTTGTAGAAGCAATGCGTTCCAAGGAACTAAAAAAGCATGAAAAATCAAAAACCATGTGGATCCCTAAGTGGTTCCTTGAAGCACAATAGTCTAAGGAAAAATCCAAATCAACATCCAAAATTGTTGTTCCTCCATCCCAACCTTCCAAATCTATTCCTATATCATCTCTTTCATCCATTTTGGATCCTTATATCCCAAAATCCCTAGTTGTGCCTCCATCCAAATCTCAAAATCTAAGATCCACTTTTCCTTCAGCACACCTCACCTCAAGATGTGTGCTAGTGATGATCCCGCCAACATTTCCATTCACTCATGTACCAAACTTTCAATATCTGGTCCATTATCCAACATCTCTTTTTCATCCTTCCATCCCCCTTATCCAATCCTTTGCATGAGTCTTTACCCTAGTTTCATCACAAAATCCAAAAAACTAAGGAAATCAACATTGGAAATGTTGAACATGTACACTTATATGAGTCCTTCAAGGGAAACAAGGGTCATCTCCTTTCTTAGATATTCGGACATAAAGTCTTCGAGATCCTAAGGTCATTCATTTCCAACATTACCTTGTGACGATGCTTTACTTATGGTTAGGTAGTGATTTCACTATTTGAGACTTGTTAACCCAAAATCTAATAATTGTTATATCTCAAACATATTAGTAAAATATCTAATTCATTCTAGACACCTAGTTGATCATATGACTAGTAAAAAATCTAACATTATGCTTCACCACTGCTATAATTGTCACGCCGAAGTAGGTTTCATTACTTACAAGTCAAGGCAAGAAAATAAAAAAGAGTGACAAAAAGAACAATAATATATAGTTGAAAGATCACACATACAAGTGCGACAAAAAGCTTGACTATGGGAACATGTGAGCAACTCCATCAGGATTATGAACGCTTGCTAGCAATGGAGCAATATTTAAGAAATTACAGTCTATAACCTTGTCAGAGCCCTAAAATCTTGCTAGCAATGAGGCTCTATTTAGGATGTTTTTGAAGTTAGAGTAATTCATGTAGCTAGTCATATAGGATGCTATGGATCTTTAGTGAACACAAGAGTAGGAATTAACTCATTTGCACACACATAGGCAAACGAAGATCAAAGTTTCAAGAAACAATGGGGAAGTTTTCCATGTCTCCATTTGTAAATCCTAGTCACTAAGTATGTTAATTTAGATGTTCCAAGGGACCTTAAAGATCGATTGACTACTTATCTATAAAATATTTTGTACCTCCAATTCAATTGGTGTATTACAAAGTGATAAACAAAAATAGTCATCCTTGTTCACATAGGAAATGCTTCTTCATCGTGCATATTGCATTAACATAGGTCATATCGAAAAATTATTATCTCCACATGTATTATGCAGATCATCATGTCATATAGGTCTACATACTAGGGGCATAGCTAAAAAAAATCATAAAAATCATAAAATGTCTTGAACAAAATCCTAAAAATAAAAAACTTGCAAAATCCTAAAAAATTTAAAACTGAAAAAATTAAAGCATGAAAGCATAGACCATCCATCAAACCAAATCAACAATAGACAAACTCTCAAAGTCTACAATCAAAACTTATTGCATGTCTTGTTAATCAATATATCAAACCTCTATCAAACATCAACATGTCTTATACAAGGAAGCGTACACTTGAAACTAGACAAATTGGTCTTATACGAGGTACTCACTTTTTGAAACCAGGCATTGCTATCAATGATCACAAAAATTAAAATAATGACATAGATCTGTATGGCTGCTAGATTTCATCCAAGTTAGTGTTATCTCTTGTACTGAAGTGCTACATCTTTTCGTTATCCTTAAGTCGCTTTCGTGACACCTTAGTTCTTCTTGGAACCCTCATGGCTTGAAACCGATCAATGCCATAGTCTTAGGGAACTCAACTAGTCAATTTACATGTCCTATGCAGTCCCACCAGGTCATCTTTTTGTCAGTAGTACCAGGTCATCCAATCTGAGTCAGTCACCTGTCTCCTATCCACTACTAATTTTTAACACTGAATAAACACACAAAGCAAGAACACTAAAAACAATAATTGAAAACTATTTGAGCTCTTACTACAATTTTCTTTGAATGTTGTCTTTTAACTTGATTTTCAATTATTATTCCATTTGAGTAACTTGAGGAAGTCTATCTTGACTAAGAGGAGCAAGGACTTGGGGCATAATACTTTTCTTTGTTTTATGCTTGTAGGAATAATTCTGATGATCTGAAAACATCTCATATAAGCTAGATGTCTATGATAAGTGCCTTCACATCAAGGTGAAATTGCCACACATACCTTGACTCTATTTATTTGTATGCTACAAGGAGGTTGGAATCATTTCCTTGTCTCTTTCAAGTAAATTTCTTTATTATGCAATCTAGATACATGCTTAATCTGTCCTAGGATATGAACGATACAAGGGTCATAGTAGACACAATAATCAATATTGCATATAACAAGGAAGGAACTTTGATTTGTTTGGTATGTTTGCACACAGATAACATTCAGGTCATCCTGGCTCTTTATGCCTTGGTGCTTATGTTGGCTTGCTATATTAAAATGACATGACATTCAAGTCATCCTGGCTCTTTGTGCCTTGGTGCTTATGTTTATTTCTGACATTGTACAACACTCAGTGATGATTAAAAGGAAATTAGAATCTAGTGACTCAAACCTAGTTTGCATACACATTCATTTGCATTCATACTATTGCATGAAAAACAAAAAAAATATATGATTTTACATCCTTATCTCATCATTATTATCATTTAGTGCATATGAAAAAGAAACAAAAACATTCATATTCATCTGCATTACATACATTCACATAGAAAAGAAAATGCATTCATATAGAACAAAAGCATATAGAAAGACATCTCACAAAACATCTCATGTAGCTCAGTACAAGAACAATAAGATCAAATCATGGACTCATATATATATATATATATATCATCAAAATATCAATGTCAAAGGGTATAAATGACATCAATTGTCATCTACAATGTCTATCGGAGCAAGAAATACATCAAGTACAAAAAAATGGTGTGTACAAAATAACATATAACATCAAAGTCTAACTATGACCCTCTTCCTTATCACCTGGTGGTGGACGAGATGTGTGTTGGGGATAAACTAGTATGGGTGCCTGTGCTCCCTTAGATTGAGCCATGTATTGGGAATATTGCACCACCTATCTATTTGCTGGCACTTGTGCACTGTATGCTGCCACATAATATGTTGTGTGACTCTATTCTGATGAAGGACCTCACACTGAGAAGAAACTATCTCTTCTCTCAATATTTGAAACTCTTGGTCCCTCTCTGCATCTCCTGGTCTCGCTTTGTCCTCAGGCTCTGTAGCTATTGCTCTCTCTCTATGATATGTGCCTGTACCACTGCCACCTGTGTCTGTAGACCACACACCTTCCCCCTCAAGTTACGGATGATATCTCTAGGTGTCATCATCTCCACCTCCCTACTCCTCTCTCCTCCACCGTACCTACCTAGAAGCATCATCTTTGCCAAGTCCCACTGCCTCACCCTCTATATCTACTACAACCTCTCCTCCCCTATTAGCACCTACATCTCCACCAACTACTCCCAAGGATCCACCCTCTCCCCTCCATCATTGTCAGCCTCCCATAGGTGTTTTGTTGCTACTCGTACCTAGATCTCCTCCTGCCCTCCTAGGTGTCGTCTCTCCCTAAGCTCATGCATACACCTCCTCAACCTCATCTATACAAGGCACATGCTCTCCAAGATCTGTAAATTGAGGAAAGGGGTGTCTTTGAAACCAAACTCTATACTAGGGCAATACCCTCCCATCCTCAACATCCTCCAGGTACTCCCATCTCTGCGGTTGTAAAACCGCTAACTCCAACATGTTCAAGGCATATGAGAGTCTAGGTGCCCACCCTCATCTCTCCTCATCCCCAAATCTAGCATAAGTTGTAAACTTTTGGGATATACTCTGTGGTCTCCCATACTGCCTCAAAACCCTAGACACTACAAAACACTCAATAATAGTAGACAATCTGTCGATGAGAGGTCTAGTCATAAACATATCGCTTTGTTGTATCCTCCAATCATCCCACAGCTCTAGACCCCTATATGGTCTTCATACTATAGCTATCAAATCATCTAATTGCCTCCTCCAAAAATCAGTCTTACCTAGTTGGGGTTGTGTGATATAGCTTGAATATCGGTATACAATAGGCTGATGTGCCTCCCTCGAATCATCTAAAATAGTTCTGCAAACTATATGCTCCCATGCCTATATCTGTAAAACTAGAACACCTACCGCCATACTCTTCGCCCCTTTATAGATGATCTCATGCATCTCATGATACATATGCATGAGTAAGCAAGAACCCCAACCTAATCTAATTGGATAAGTAAGCAATCTCTCTAGAATTCTACCCCATCCATATAAGAATCCATGTTGTCCTCTATCAAGCATCACGAAACAACCAATCATGCCAACCAAAATGCAAGCAAGAGGGTACTATGCACCATACCTACTCAACAAATCATCAGAACTAATAGAATGATCAAGGATAGTGTCATCATGGAAAATGTGTCTAAGAGCCTCAATGCCCGGTTGTGGAGTTGAATCATAATCTACCTTATCTTCAGTAAAAGGAATCCTCAAAATCCTATAAATATCCTCAAGAGTGATCATCATCTTTCGAGCTGGCAAATAAAATATGTTATGCTCAGAATGGAAATGGTCAACCAATGCAGTCAACAAACTGTGATTCACATGGATATCGAGCATCTGTAACAAGTATCCAAATCTTCACAACCCAAGGTGACCTCTTTGTGCATCTGATAAGTCATGCACTAAACTCATAATAGGAGGATATGTACATCTGAACTATATATCTGGCAACTGAACCTGCAAAATTGAACAAAAAAATTGTTAGTACACGATCAAATTTGTGCTAAAAATGTGTTAAACGTGCTAAAGAATCCAAATTTGTTATTTTGGTCCTTTAAAACAAAAACTCTTTTCCATACGAGTGAGTACAGTCAAGCAGCAACTCATATGACAAAACATTACGAGTTGAATGAGTAATCACTCTAATACGACAATTAGTAACATGTAGAACGATTAAATGGTCTATGAAGAACATCCTCATATGATATAAGGGTAGAAACCATACGACAAGTTACCCTATATGATCATATGATGAAACACAAATTGTCAGATACTTGTACGAGAAATAATATTGAACTGAATGATAAAACTGATAACTCAATGATGAACAGTGAGTACCAAACCGGTACTAAGAGGTGGGGGGTGAATCAGTACAGACACAAAAACTTTTCCTAAACCGGTTTGACTGCAAACAGTGCACTTGACTAGCAAACACTAACACCGGTCAAAACTAGATTACTACCAATTAAACACAATGAGACTATGAAAGACATAAACCGGCAACACTTAGCTTTCCACACAACCTACACCCTCATTTCCACTTTATCCTTATGCATAAACAGGTAATCTACCATCAAAAATATAATAACTTGCTAGTTCAACATGATTCACCACTTAACAGAAAACAACAAAGCATCACATGAAAAGGCATCACTCATGACACACATATTTTTCATTTCGAAACCCAACCGGGAAAAACCAAGGTGGGGATGAATACCCACAAGCCTTTCTTGAACTCTTTAGAAGTTCGCTCTCTTAGGAGCCTAGTCCGGTTAAAGACTGTTACAACAAGTTATTTTAGGAACCGATCCTGTTAGGGATCACCCGGTTAAGGGATGGCTAAAATACCTGGTTAAGGGTTAAACCCTGTTAAAGGTTACCTTGTTAGAGGATTTTAAGAACTCAATGGCTTTGAGTCACCCTATTAAAAGATTTACAGCAAGCAAGTTAAAGCTACCCTATTAAGGGATTTTCCAACTGTTCAAGTGGTTAGAGATCAATAGGTATTATAATGATCTAGTAATAGCACTCAATGCCAATGCAAATCCACTTTAGTTCCTTCCTTCTACACAGACACTCTGTAGGTATCAATTCTCTTATCTGGTCTAGCAAGAATCACATATCTCTCCACTTAGATTCACACACAACATTTTCCAACAACCTGAACATGAAGCACATCGACCTTATAAGAGACAGATAGGTCGATAGCATAAACCCTAAACCCTAAACATTTAGGTTTTACAAATTCAGTCAATTCAATCCTGATGTTGATTATACTACATTGAATACAACAGTATTGAACATGTCTCAAGACATTCTCCATCATTCATTCTTTGTTGCTTCAGAAAGTTGATAACCCATCACACACTCTCCACCATTTACAGAGACCTTGCACATTCTCGAGGTGGATAGGATCGATCTCCTTCATGCAAGATCCTTCACGCACACAAGGTTGGCATGGCAACATGATCTGATCTTTATTACAATACTAACTCATCGCATGATGTCATCAATTGAATCACACATGCTTGGAACACTTCAATCGGAAATGTTGAAGCTGAGACTACCAACCGGTAGTCATGCAAAACTTCCATATACCGGTTCACATACCTACACACCAGTTCACTTCAAACATACCGCTTCATTTTTTTCACACATACCGGTTCACTATGTTATATCGGTTCTCACATATACCGATTAACAGTCATATCAGTTCTCTTGAACATATTGGCATCAATGACAACATACAATATCATCATGTCATCATACTCTGCACATATGCCAACAACCTCCCCCTTTGGCATTGATGGCAATATACAAAGATATCTCTCCGCTTCAAATCTTCTCCCGCAATACTGTAGATATCTTCTTCGCTTCACATCTTCTCCCCCTTTGACAAAAATGTCAAAGTGGAGGCACAAGATTATCATGTTCCACTATGTTTCTCCCCCTAAGGAGTAGCATCCTTCAACACATGAATCTTGAAAAGATCTGACAATGCAATATCTGACTGATGTGGAGCACATACCTTTAGTTCACCTTTTGAAGGGGTAGTACCCCTAATTCACCTCTTAGATAGGTAAAGGTAGCCTTTGGTAGAGGCTTGGTGAATGTCTGCTAACTGCTCCTTACTAGAAACATGTTCCAATACAACCTCTTTGTTCTGAACCTTTTCCCTCAAGAAATGATACTTGAGCTCAAAGTGCTTGGTTCTAGCATGCAAAACCGGATTCTTGGAAATGTTAATAGCACTTGTGTTGTCACAAAATATACTTACCGGTTCAGAGACAGGAACTTTGAATCCATCTAATACATACTTCATCCAAATTGTCTGGGTGCAGTTCATAAATATTGCAACATACTCCGCTTTTGCTGTAGACTAAGAGATACAACTCTACTTCTTACTCATCCATGAGACTAGTCTACCACCAAGAAAAAATTCACCACTAGTTGTGCTTTTCCAGTTGTCCATATTACTAGCCCAATCAGCATCTATGAACACTTCCAGTTTGAAATCATCATTGTATGGATACCATAATCCATAGTCAATAGTTCCCTTCAGATATCTAAGAATCTGCTTGACTGTTACCAAGTGCGATTCTCTAGGGCTTTTCTTGAAATGTGCAGCAATGCCCACTACATGTGCAATGTCTGGTCTACTATGCACTACATAGTGCAACTTACCAACCATTGATCGGTATTCCTTCTCATTTACCAATGTTGAGTCATCCTCTTTTGATAATTTACAACCAGTCACCATTGGTGTACCAACTGGTTTGCTATCTTCCATGCCAAAAGTCTTCAACACCTCTTTGGCATACTTGGACTGAGTGATAAAGATTCCATCTTTCATTTGTTGAATCTGCAATCCAATGAAGAACTTAATCTCCCCTATGAGTGACATCTCAAATTCCTTCTTCATCTCATCTGCAAAGTCATGACTCATCTTGTCATCTCCACCAAAAATTATGTCATCTACAAATACTTCACAGATCAGAATATAATCTCCTTCTGATTTCAAGTAGATATTGCTATCTTCACTTGTTCTCTCAAATCCGATCTTCACAAGATGGGAGTGCAAGAATTCATACCATGCTCTAGGCGCCTGCTTTAGTCCATACAAGGCTTTATGTAGCCTACACACCATGTCACTGTCTTCTGATAGGGCAAACCCATCTGGTTTCTCTATATACACCTCCTCTTCAAGTATTCCATTTAGGAATTCAGATTTTACATCCATTTGATATACTTTTAATCCCTTAAAAGCTGCATATGCAAGAAGCATATGAGCTCCTTCCAATCTTTCTACTAGAGAAAAGGTTTCTCCATAGTCTTCTCCTTCTTCTTGGGCATATCCTTTACACACCAATCTAGCTTTGTTTCTTATTGTTGTGACATCCTCATTCAGCTTATTTTTGAAGACCTATTTGGTTCCAATGACATTTTTATTCTCAGGTCTAGGTACCAAAGACCATGTACCATTCTTTTCTATCTGATCAAGTTCCTCTTCCATTGCCTTGATCCAATCTTCATCTTTATGTGCCTCTTTGAATGTTTTAGTCAAAAATTCAGAGATCATACATGAGTTTTCTCTAATCTTTCTTCTTGTAAGGATTCAAGCATCCTTGTCTCCTATGATCTGCTTTGGATCATGATTGAGTTTGACATACCTAGGTATATTCTTAATAGATTCCTCTTTCTTTTCTTCTTCATCCTCATCTTCATTAGCATCAACATCCACTGTTGTAGGAGCACAATTACTGGTACTGGACTGATTTGCAACCAGTTCCTAGAAGCTTACTACCAGTTCATTTCCTACTTGCTCACTGTCAGTTTCCTTAGGTTTCTCAGAGTTTTCATCAACTCTAATTATGATGCTTTCAACAATTCTCTGAGTCCTATTGTTGAAACATTTGAGAGCTTTACTCTTGGTGGAATATCCTAGGAATATTCCCTCATCACATTTTGCTTCAAACTTGATCTGATGTTCACTCCTCTTGATATAACATTTGCTACCAAACACTCTAAAGTAGCTTACCACTAGTGTCTTACCGGTCCAATACTCATAATGAGTCGTATCCTTACCTTTCTTAATGAGTACCCAGTTCATTTTGTAGACTGCAATGCTCGTCACTTCTCTCCAAAAGGTGTGAGCAACCTTTCCTTGGATCAACATAGTTCTAGCCACTTCAACCATAGTCTGGTTGTTCCTCTCTGCTAAGCCATTCTGTTGTGCAATCTGGGGGGTAGACAGTTTCCTCCTCATGCCATTCTCTTCACAATATTTGTTGAATTCACTGGACGTGAATTCCCCTCCTTGATCAATTCTAAGGTATTTGATTCTTCTACCGCTTTCCTTTTCTACTAGTGCTCTGAAAGCTTTGAACTTTCCAAAAGCTTCAAACTTGTCCTTCAAGAATGTGACCCACATCATTCTTGAGAAATCATCTGTAAGAATCATAAAATACCTATCTCCCTGCACACTCCTAGTTTTCATAGGACCACACAAATCAGTATGCACAAGATCAAGTAAATTGTCTGCAATGAAAGATTTACCTTTGAAGGTTGAGGAAGACATTTTCCCCAGTTGACATTCTCTACACAAGATATTTTCCAGTTTGCTCAGCACAAGTAATCCTCTAACTGCCTTGATCTTACTAGCCTTCATAATGTTATCAAATTTTACTTGGCAGAGTCTCTTATGCCATATCCAGCAATCATCAAACTTAGCCATAAGACATGTACTAATATTTGCATTCAGCTGAAATAGGTTACCTTTGGTCTGCATACCGATGGCCATTAGTTCACCATTCTTTCCTTTGATTTTGCACACTCCATTTTTAAATTCCAGAGTGAGTCCACTATCATTCAGCTGGGCAACACTCAAAAGGTTGTGTCTGAGACCTTCCACCCAATACACATTGTCAGCACTGATAGTTATGATACTTAAAGATAAGTACAGATGCCTAGCTAATAAGATGAGAGGGGGGGTGAATCATCCAAACTTAATCTTTCATAAAAGCATCAGATTCAACCTTGGTAACATATACTTCAGTAATATAACCAAAACTGCTAAACATGCAAACTCAAAAGCATATAAACATCATAACACTCATAACACTAGATTTAACGTGGAAACCCAAAAAGGGAAAAACCACTGTGGGATTTCAGACCCACTAAGAAATATACTCTTCTAGAGTATGCTCAGTTAAAAGCAAATCCTGTTAAAGATTACAAAACACATTGCTAGATGTGACCCGGTTAAGGGATTTCCCTCAGATCTGTTAGGATCTTCACCTTGTTAGAAGTGACCTTGTTAAATGATTTCAAACACTCAATCAAAATGTCACCTTGCTAGAGGGTTTTACAAATAAGACTGTTAAGTCCACTTGGTTAAGAGATTTTCATTTACTTCACTAAATAATAGTAATAAAAATCTATCTGCAACTTCACATCTAAAATGCTAAAGCAGATTCTTATTTTCTCAATACAATATAGACATAGAACTAAACTTGTCCATTTGTTGGGCTCTATACTCTGTTATTCAAAACAGATCTCCAAGCTTCTGTGCTCAGTAATCACTATGTAGCATCCCTATGCATACACTTGCTTGCATACATTGTTTATCAATAGTTCCCTATTTATAAACAATTTGCCAACCATTTAATCTCCTTGATCACATTTCCCATGATCAATCATAGCCGTCAGATCTTCAAACTTTGTCCAGGTTCAATGTATCTTTCGATCTGAAAAATGTTTTACCCTGCCTTGGAACTTGCATACATTTCTTGGAACTTGTGCTAGGGTATTGTGGTTCAATCTAAGTTATAGATCTTCGTGCTGATTTTCCTTTGCCATAGATTCTTTAACAAACTTCATTCACGGCATACCAATCATTCAATCATAGCCAACACATCAGCTTCCTTCATTAAATAATGCATGTAATCATTTAATGCATTCTATTATTACTCAGTTATAACTCGGTTACAACTCAGTAAATACTAAACTTCACTCGATAGACATTCTGCCTTCATTAACCGATAGTGATAACCTTAGAGTTTACCGACTAGGTTCCTTAGGATTTACCGACTAGGTTCTTTGCTCGGTAACATAGTATAGTATTAACCTTTCAATCAATAACATATGTAGGATATCAAAACAATCTAATCATCGTGATCTCATCATTGTCTAACTCGGTAATAGTTGCCCGTTGAATAGCTTATTTCTCCCCTTAGTCATCATATTCTTTCTGTGTCTTTTATCGACATCTTTATACTCATCAAATCATACTTCTCAAGATATGGCAACATCATACTGAATTAGAAAATCAATTTCTTGACATCAATGACAAAATAATAATATTAAGACAGTAAACATCCTTAATTAGTTATATCCATAATCATCAACAACCTTCTCAATATCCTTATTGAAATGCCAACAATCTCTCCTTGTCTGCTATAATGCCAAATGCCAAATGCCAACAATCTCCCCCTTTGGCATTGATGGCAAAACCAATTGATTTGACCTTATTGATTCAGATTGCTGTGAGATTCTGAAATGATAAAATGCTCTCCTTCTGTCATCAAAATTCTCCCCCATACATTGGTCTTCTCCTCTTCCTTTTCTACTTTTCTCTAGTCTTCTCTAGTCTTCTCCCCCTTTGACAACAATGCCAAAAAGTAAAGAACTTAAAACATAATTTCTTCCTGTATGAAGTGAGTTTCTACTGTTATGTGTCAACTTTAGTCTCGGTCAGAGCATTTATGTCTTCAATTCTTGTTCCCTATATTATTTCCTGTACACCTTTAGAAAACATCCTAAAGTGTGTAAATCAACATCAACTCTTAAAAGATATTCGGTAGAGTCATCGAATTGATGCTTTCACTGAACTCGGTCAGTGAGTAGAAGATAGGGTTAGGACCCCTAACTTACTTCTGAGATACTCAAAAGTGTCACTTGGTAGTGGCTTGGTGAAGATATCTGCTATTTGTTCCTTTGTGCTAACATACTCCAACACCACTTTCTTCTCTTGAGCTTCTTCTCTAAGGTAATGATATTTCATAGAGATGTGCTTTGTCTTAGAGTGCATAACAAGATTCTTTGAAATGTTAATGGCACTAGTATTGTCATAGAATATAGTTACTGGCTTGGTAACTTTCTCATTTATACCTTCTAGCAGTTGTTTGATCCATGCTATGTTGGTGCAATTTAATGCTGCAGCAATGTATTCAGCTTCTGTTGTTGACTGTGAAACACATCCTTGTTTCTTGCTAAGCCAACTCACTAGTCTTTCTCCTAAAAAGAAAGCTCCTCCACTTGTTCTTTTTCTGTCATCAATGTTGCCTGCCCAATCAGCATCAGTATAAACTTTTAAATCAAAATCATTCCTTTTCTGATATACTAAGTCATAATCCTCAGTGCCTTTCAAGTATCTAAAAATTCTTTTGATTGTTGTCATGTGTGTTTCCTTAGGATCTGCAGAGAATCTTGCAACTATACCTACTGCATGTGCTATGTTTGGCTTGTTGTGAACAACATATTGCAACTTTCCAATCATGGATCGGTAAAGTGTCTCATCAACAGATGTAGATTCATCATTCTTTGATAGTGTACAGTTGGTAGTCATAGGAGTACTTATTGGTTTCGAACCCTCCATTCCAAATTTCTTTAAGATTTCCTTCATGTACTTGGATTGAGTAATGAAAATTTCATCTTTCATTTGCAGTATCTGTAAACCTATAAAATACTTTATCTCACCAATTAATGACATCTCAAATTCTTTTCTCATTTCATTTCCAAAGATCTTATATAGAGAGTCATTCCCACAAAATATAATATCATCAACAAATATGGCTGAGATCAGTATTCCATTTTCATCATTCTTCATGTAAATATTGTTGTTTTCACTTGTTCTTATAAAACCAATCTTGATTAAATAAGAGTGCAATCTTTCATACCATGCTCTAGGTGCTTGTTTTAGACCATATAAAGCTTTGTTCAATTTACATACCTGATCTTTATTATTGTCTTCAACAAATCCTTCAGGTTGTTCAATAAAAACTTCTTCTTCTAATATACCATTCAGGAATGCAGATTTGACATCCATTTGATATACCTTGAAATTCTTGTAAGCAACATATGCCAACAATGTTCTTACTCCTTCAAGTCTTGCTATAGGTGCAAAAGTTTCACCATAATCAATTCCTTCTTCTTGGGCATAACCTTTGCAAACTAGTCTTGCTTTATTTCGAATGACCTCTCCTTTTTCATTCAGCTTGTTTCTGAAAATCCATTTTGTACCGATTACATTTTTGTCCTTCGGTCTTGGGACTAGTGTCCATGTGTTATTATTCTTGATTTGATCAATCTCTTTTGTCATAGCATTTATCCAATTTTCACTGTTAAATGCCTCTTTCACTATTCTCGGTTCAAATTCAGATATCAGACATGTGTTTTGTCTCAGTTTGTTCCTTGTCATCACTAGATCATCCTTATCTCCTATAATCTGACTTGGTGCATGATGTCTTCTGACATACTTGGCTAATACAGGCTCGGTAGACTCTATATGTTCTTCTTCATCACTCGAGAACTGGATATTTTCTTCATTTTCTTCTGCAGGTTTCTCGGTAGGACTTGTCAGTTGAACATAGACAAATTCATCATAATCTTCTGGTTCCTTGGAATTTCCTTCATCATTTCTTTCTACAAATTCGTCAATTTTCACATTTTTACTTTCTGCTATTTTGTTAGATGATTTGATCAGACATTTAAATGCTTTACTTCTAGAAGAATAACCAAGAAATGTTCATTCTTCACTTTTCTGATCAAACTTGCCATTTCTATCATCCTTGTGTACATAGCATCTACTTCCAAAGATTTTAAAATAACTTACATTAGGTTTCTTGTCATACCAGATTTCATATGGTGTCTTCAAAGTACCTTTTTCTGTTTTACTCGGTTCATGGTGTAAAGTGCAGTGCTTATTGCTTCTCTCCAAAATGTTTGTGGCACTTTCTTTTCAATCATCAGGGTTCTGGCACAATCCATAATAGATCTGTTTCTTCTCTCAACTATTCCATTTTGCTGTGGAGTTCTCGGTGTAGAGACTTGTCTTTTTATACCATGATCATTGCAGAATAAGTTGAACTCATCAGATGTGAACTCTCCTCCTCTATCTGATCTAAGACATTTTAGTTGTCTTCCTGTTTCATTTTCAACCCTTGCCTTGTACCATTTAAACATTTGAAAAGCTTCTGATTTTTCTTTTAAAAACATTACTGACATCATCCTTGAGTAATCATCCACAAATAATATAAAGTATTTATCACCATAATAACTTTGAACTTTTATAGGACCACAAAGATCAATGTGCACAAGATCTAAAATTCCCTTAGAAGTGTAAGACTTACTTGTAAAGCTTGATCTTATCATTTTACCCATCTGGCATCCTCAGCAGATAGCATTCTCAGGTTTTTCCAAACTCAGTAGACCTCTTACTCGATGCTTCTTGCTTATTTTGATCAGATTATCAAAATTTACGTGACAAAACCTTTTACGCCATAACCAGGTATCATCTATCTTTGCATACAGACATTTATTCCAAGTTGAGTCAAGGTGAAATGTGTTAGCTTTTATTTGTGTCCCGGTAGCAGCTAACTTTCCATGCTTGTCATGAACTTTGACAATTCCTTTTTTAAATTCTATTTGGTATCTTGTATTGTTTAGCTATGCTACACTCAACAAATTGTATTTCAAACCTTCAACCCAATAAACATCATTTCATCTTGCATTGTCAAGAAGTGTTATGGATCCTTTACCTCTTATAGGACATGGTGCATCATTACCAAATCTTACATAGCCTCCATCATAGTCTTCTAACATAAAAAAATTGTGTTTATCACCTGTCATGTGATGTGAGCATCCACTATCTATGATCCAAGAATAATTAGTATTTATGTGAGATATAAGGGATTTTTCTTCATACCTTTCTTCATCTGATCCATCTTTGATAGCCACATTAACTACTTCCTCTGTATCAGTTTCATCTGATTTATCATCATTGGATTCCTCATCGGCTATTAAGCATGACTTTCTATCTCTTCTTTTGAAGTCTCAGTGCCCTCTGTAATGATTATCTTTCTATCTATCATCTTGGTAATCTCTCTTTTCATTATAATCTTTGTCAGGATAGTTAGAAGCCATATGTCCTATCTTATCACAATTGAAACATTTCAAAGGTAGTTTTCCTTTATACTTACCTTTGCCTCTCGCTAACCTTCTAGCTAATAGTGCTTCAAACTCTTCTTTCTTTTTTATTTCCTCATACAGTTTGTGTACTTTCTCCATGTTCTTGCGAAATCTTTCACTTGCTCCACTGTGATCCCCTTTAGTGTACTTACTCATTCTATCATTGTAATCATCAGATTCACCAATATGAAAAGAACTAAATGCATATTCAACTTTATTTACCAATGACCCGCTATTATCAAAGTTACTTAACTCAAATGCATGTAGCTTACCAATAGTGGCATCGAAAGAAACTGGCATATTAGGTACAGAGCTCAATTCATTGATTGCAGAGACTCAGATTGCATAAGTCGGTAGAAGGGTTCTTAACAACTTACTTGTTATATCCTTTTCTTCAATAGTTCCACCTGCTCCTTTGATTTGATTGACAATCTCTTTTAGTATTGTACTATACTGGGTTATGTTCTCACCTTCATTCATCCTCGTAGATTCAAATTGTCCTCTTAGACTATCCACTTTTTCTCTTTGAACATGTTCATCTCCTCCATACGTAGATATGAGCTTGTCCCACATTGCCTTTGCATCATTGCAGCCTTCTAGATCATTAAACTTTGAATCGGTCAATGCAGATGTTATTTCAATCATTGCTTGGATATGTTCTTGCTTTGCTTTTATCTCTTCCATAGTCAATGGATAGGTGCTTGGTGTGATGAAATCATTCTCCAAATAATATAGAGCATATTCTCCAACTCCTGATAGGTGCAGCTTCATCCTTTTCTACCATGTAGAGAAACTTGACTTGTTCAGCTTCGGTGCATCTCTCTTATACATCTTTGGATCTTTTCCTCAAGTAACTTTAAACTTTTTCCTTCTAGAGTCCAAATCTTTGATACCAATTGATAGTTCTAATACTTAAAGATAAGTACAGATGACTAGCTAATAAGATGAGAGGGGGGGGTGAATCATACAAACTTAATCTTTCATAAATACATCAGATTCAACCTCGGTAACATATACTTCAGTAATATAACCAAAATTGCTAAACATGCAAACTCAAAAGCATATAAACATCATAACACTCATAACACCAAATTTAACGTGGAAACCCAAATAGGGAAAAACCACTGTGGGATTTCAGACCCACTAAGAAATATACTCTTCTAGAGTATGCTTGGTTAAAAGAAAATCAAGTTAAAGATTACAAAACACATTGGTAGACGTGACCCGGTTAAGGGATTTCCCTCAGATCTGTTAGGATCTTCAGCTTGTTAGAAGTGACCTTGTTAAAGGATTTCAAACCCTCAATCAGAATGTCACCTTGCTAGAGGGTTTTACAAATAAGACTGTTAAGTCCACTCAGTTAAGAGATTTTCTGGTACTTCACTAAATAATAGTAATAAAAATCTATCTACAACTTCACATCTAAAATGCTAAAGTAGATTCTTATTTGCTCAATACAATATAGACATAGAACTAATCTTGTCCAACTGCTGGGCTCTATACTCTATTATTCAAAACAAGTCTCCAAGCTTCTGTGCTCGGTAATCACTATGTAGCATCCCTGTGCATACACTTGCCCGCATACATTGTTTATCAACAGTTCCCTATTTATAAACAATTCGCCAACTACGTAATCTCCTTGATCACATTTCCCATGATCAATCATAGCCATCAGATCTTCAAACTTTTTCCAGGTTCAATATATCTTTCGATCTGAAAACGTTTTACCCTGCCTTGGAACTTGCATACATTTCTTGGAACTTGTGCTAGGGTATTGCGGTTCAATCTAAGCTGTAGATCTCCCTGTCGATTTTCCTTTGCCATAGATTCTTTAACAAACTTCATTCATGACATATCAATCATTTAATCATAGTCAGCTCATCAACTTCCTTCATTAAATAATGCATGTAATCATTTAATGCATTCTGTTATTACTCAGTTACAACTCGGTTACAACTCGATAAATACTAAACTTCACTCGGTAGATATTCTGCCTTCATTAACCGATAGCGATAACCTTAGGGTTTACCGAATAGGTTCCTTAGGGTTTACTGACTAGGTTCTTTGCTCAGTAACATAGTATAGTATCAACCTTTCAATCAATAACATATGTAGGATATCAAAATAATCTAATCATCATGATCTCATCATTGTCTAACTCGGTAATAGTTGCCCATTGAATAACTTATTTCTCCCCTTATTCATCATATTCTTTCTGTGTCTTTTACCAAAATCTTTATACTCATCAAAGCATACTTCTCAAGATATGGCAACATCATACTAAATTAGAAAATCAATTTCTTGACATCAATGACAAAATAATAATATTAAGACAGTAAACATCCTTAATCAGTTATATCCATAATCATCAACAACCTTCTTAATATCCTTACTGAAATGCCAATAATCTCTCCTTGTCTATTATAATACCAAATGCCAAATTCCAACAAGCACTGCTCTTTCCATTCAGACAGATAGACCCTTTGCCTTTGACCAGACATGGTGCATCATTACCAAAATGGACAACACCGCCATCATACTCTTCTAGAGATAGAAACTTACTTTGGTCACCAGTCATATGATGAGAGTAGCCACAATCAATAATCCACTCATTGTAATTATCAAAGCAAGAGACAAGAGCCTTCTTGTCTCACACATCTTCCTTGACTGCAACAAACACAATATCTTCATTTTCATCATCTTCTAATTCCTCATCAGTGACACCTTCATCAACTGCTACAAAACAATTTCTCTAGTTTCCTCCTTTGAACTTCTTGAACTTTTCTGGTTTATCCTTATTATCACCATTAGGCCAGTTTATAGCAATGTGTCCTATCTGGTTGCAAGAAAAACATTTCAAAGGGAGCTTACCTCTGTATTTACCGATTCCCTTAGGAATTCTGTTGGCAACAAGAGCTTCAAATTCCATTAGGATCTCCTCATCATCCATTTCTCTACTTTGTCTTGATTCATAACTAGCACTGGCTTCTTTTCCTTTCCTAGAAGGTGCAACAAATTCTTTAAAAGCTGATTCAGTCTTTTGAATACTGCCATCATAATTATTTAACTCATATGCGGTCAACTTTGCAATGATGGAGTCTAGGGATACCTTTGTCTTGTCTATAGACCTCAACTCTTGAATAGCAACAACCCTTATAGCATAGACAGGTAATAAGGATCTTAAGACCTTGCTGACAATAGTGGAATCATCTATTTTGCCTCCTACACTCTTGATGTCTCCAACAACTATTTTGATTCTTATTCCATATTGTTGAATGGTCTCTCCTTCAACCATCTGCATGTCTTCAAACTTTCCCCTAAGGCTTTCTTCCTTATCTTGTTTTACATGCTCATCACTGCCATAGATATTCTCAAGAGCATCCCATACTTCTTTTGGATTATCTTTGTCCTGGACATCAATAAACTCAATCTCAAATAAACTACTGATTAGGGCTTCCATGACTTGCCCATTCTCCTAAATCTCTCTCTTCTAATCATTGGTGAGAGTACCGGTAGGAATAAAATAAGCATTCTCACCATAGTTCCAGTGTTGAGCACCCATGCTTCTGATGTATATCTTCATTCTGTCCTTCCATATTTTGAATTTATCTCTGTTGAACTTTGGACCTTCCCTCTTCATCATTAGATTAGGATCTTTCCCTCAAGCAATTAAGCTTATAACACAGAGGACTTGGAGGATGCTCTAATACTAATTGATAACTCAATGATGAACAGTGAGTACCAAACCAGTACTGAGAGGGGGGGTGAATCAGTACATGCACAAAAACTTTTCCTGAACCGGTTTGACTACAAACAGTGCACTTGACTAGCAAACACTAACACCGATCAAAACCAGATTACTACCGATTAAACACAATGAGAGTGTGAAAGACATAAATCGACAACACTTAGCTTTCCACACAACCTACACCCTCATTTCCACTTTATCCTTATGCATAGATAGGTAATCTACCATAAAAAATATAATAACTTGCTAGTTCAACATGATTCACCACTTGACAAAAAACAACAAAGCATCACATCAAAAGGCATCACACATAAAACACATATTTTTCACATGGCTACCTTGTTAGAGGGTTTTAAGAACTCAATGGCTTTGAGTCACCCTGTTAAAGGATTTACAGCAAGCTGGTTAAAGCTACCCTGTTAATGGATTTTCCAATTGTTGAAGTGGTTAGAGATCAACAGGTATTACACTGATCTGGTAATAGCACTCAATGCCAATGCAGATCCGCTTTAGTTCCTTCTGCACACACACTCTGTAGGTATCAATTCTCTTATCTAGTCTGGCAAGAATCATGTATCTCTGCACTTAGATACACACACAACATTTGTCAACAAACTCAACATGAAGCACAACATCAACCTTATAGGAGACAGATAGGTCACTAGCATAAACTCTAAACCCTAAACATATAGGTTTTACAAATTCAGTCGGTTCAATCCTGACCATTGATTATACTGCATTGAATACAATGGTCTTGAACATATCTCAAGACATTCTCCATCATTCATTCTTTGCCACTTCAAGAAGTTGATAACCCATCACGCACTCTCCACTGTTTACAGAGACTTCGCACATTCCCGAAGTGGATAGGATCGATCTCCTTCATGCAAGATCCTTCACGCGCACAAGGCTGACATGGCAACATGAGATGATCTTTATTACAATGCTAACTGATTGCACAATGTCATCGGTTGAATCACACAGGCTTGGAACACTTCAACCGAAAACCCTAAAGCTAAGACTACCAACTGGTAGTCATGCAAAACTTACATATACCGGTTCACATACCAACACACTGGTTCACTTCAAACATACCGCTTCATCTTTTTCACATATACCGGTTCACTATGTTATACCAGTTCTCACATATATCAGTCCATAGTCATACCAGTTCTCTTGAACATATTGACATCAATGACAACATACAATATCATCATGTCATCATACTCTGCACATATGCCAACAAAAATGACACATGCCAACTTATCATGAAACTAAAAATGAAACATTTAACAAAAAATCTAACAATGAGCAATGCACAAGGTTTGAGATCAATCACTTACTGTTGGGGGATAGTCCTGAGGTTGATTATGTTGTTTTTGGCACTCGAATCGATGCTCTTGAATAGGAATTTCCATTTTTCTTCACAAGAGGTTTTTCAAATTTTGAACTTTGAGAAGTAAAAATGAATTGACAAAGACACATTGAACCCCTTATATAGCCAAAACCCTAATTTTCAAACTTGGTCTAATGAACATAAAATTTGTACTCTAATCTAAATCGACTGTCCTCAATCCATTTTTGGGATTGAAATTGAAATCTGATGTCAATTTTCTAGTCAAAATTTCACAATGTTGACCACTTAGCACTTTCATCCTCAAGTCAATTTTTGAATCATTTTGCGCTCAAATCAATTTTGATCTCAAATTAATTCTTTCATCAATCTCTATGCTCAAATTATCATCAATAAAACAAATTTTTAAACAAAATTACCTATAATCATTGTAACCTTGCCATATTTCAATTTCACTCCCGAGGGGGCATCATCATTGCATCATCAAAAGTCGAGATTTTTTTTTTCAAATCTTCGTCTAAGTAGAGCAGAAATTTTTCTATTCAAAGATTAATCAAACAAAATCCTATTTTTCTTCAAAATTGAATCAATCTCTAGGGGCATATTAGTTTCATCACACCAAATCAAGCTGATATTTTCTTCATCTAAATCAGTCTCTTAACAGTAATCAGTTTCATCGCATTTCATCGAGCTGGTTATTAATTTAAACTTAATCAAGGGTTTAAAGAGTCTTTTTAGTAGTGATCACACACTCAATCCAAATAGGTGTTCAGTTTCATCGCATCAAATCAAGATGGACATTTTCTCTAATCAGTTCTTGTTCAATTAAGTTTGGAATCCGTTTTGTCTCTTGTCTCAATCTAGTTAAATCAAGTTCTAGATCGATACTTGTTTTATTAGAGTATTTGGGTATTTAATTGATTCATCAAACAATATTTGTTTAATTTTTTAAGTACCCTTTATCTCTTTTACACTTAAGCTAACTTTAGGTGCATAATAATTAATTCTTTTATTAATTATTATGTGCAAACCTAGTTTTTCCCTTTTAGGGTTTCTTGACCTATTAAAGGTTAAGTTCATTCTTTTCTTTTGAAGCAGAAGGATTATTACATTACACTTTTGGTGAATATTGAGCTCTCTCTTTTTGAGCATATTTTATGTGTATTTCTTTCTTCTGTGATTTGCTTCCTTGCTTCTCCTTGTAACAAGTTTTTCAGCTTGCAGAGATCATTTGGGCTCCTGTAGTGTTGTATTATCTCAACTCCAATATGGTATCAGAGCAAGGTTCTTCAGATTAGTAGTTATTCTTCGACAGAGTTTGCAAGTTCTTCATGCTTCAGTGGTGTTCTTTTCCATCTCTTTTTAGAGTAGAGTTTTGTTCCCATGTGGTTTTCTCTATTTCTCTAGTTCATAGAGATTTCATTGTATTTGGGTACCTAATTAGGCCTTGTTGCCAGGACCCATCTTTATTGCTTTCAATAGTTGTTCTAGGTTTTAGCTTCTCCCTAAGTTTAGCTTAAGGGGAGGTGCTAGAGTATTCAGGTATTTACTTGATTAATTAAACAATATTTGTTTAATTATTTAAGTTCCCTTTATCTCTTTTACACTTAAGCTAACTTTAGGTGCATAATAATTAATTCTTTTATTAATTATTATGTGCAAACCTAGATTTTCCCTTTTAGGGTTTTTTGACCTATTAAAGGTTAAGTTCATTCTTTTCTTTGTAAGCAAAAGGATTATTACATTACACTTTTGGTGAATATTGAGCTCTCTCTTTTTTAGCATATTTTCTGTGTATTTCTTTCTTCTATGATTTGCTTCCTTGCTTCTCCTTGTAACAAGTTTTTTAGCTTGCAGAGATCATTTGGGATCCTATGGTGTTGTATTTTCTCAATTCCAATACGTTTCTTGATCAATCAAGTTCAAGATCGGTATCTCACTCTTTGTCGGTCCTAGTTAAATCAAGTTCAAGATTGATGTTGCTTTAATCAGCCTGTTCAACTTCATCACTTCAAATCAATCTGAACATCTCGCTCTTCATTAGTTTGTGATCCATCAAGTTTAGAACTAATATTTTCTTTGATTCAATGCATTGCTTGCACATGAATTCAAAGAGGGGCAAATGTAATACCCTAAAAATGGTCACCTAAACCATGGGCCCCTAATCTCGACTACATCACAAAGGTCCTAACCAAAGGCAAATTAAACCAACCTTGAGCACCTAATTAATTAATTCTCAGTCATCAATGTCACATGGCAAATAAATCACTCAATATTAATTAAATATTCATTTAATTAATTAATCATTCCAAGTAAATCATTTTAATCAATTATCTTATTTATTCAATTAAATATCCTAGCATATTTATTTAATCAATCACTTTGCCATTAAATCATCAAAAAATAATTAATTTTGAAAAAAGGAATTGATTTGGAAAAGAATTTAAAATTGAGAAAACAAGTCAAATGGAATTAAAATGAAAAATCTCAGAAAAGCAATTAAATGAATTAAATCAATTATAAATCAAAATTGAATATCAAAATATAAACTATGAAATAAATCAGTTTTTCTGATTTTATCTTAAAATTAGTTCAATTTTCTTTAAAGTTGAGAAAAGAAGCCAATCACATCAATTCACCTAGATTGTGCTTCCTCTTGGAGAATCTCTATCGCTCATCGTTGATTGATCTTGACCATTGGTCTCTCTCTGGATTTTCTATAAATTCAGGCCCTCATCTCTCATAAAAAAAACTTGGAGATTATTGTTATTATGTTCTTTTTTCTCTAGGCTTATTGAGATTTGTGCATTGACATATTACATATTAGTTATTGCATATTTGTTAAATCATCTAGCTTAATGTTCCTTCATATTGCTTAAATCATGTTAGATTAATCATACATATCTAGCTTAATCTTACATCCATCTAGCTCAATTTCATACTCATGTAGATTAAATCCTTCATTTAGGTGTCATCTAGTCATTGGTGTTGCATATGGAAGTCTTAGAGAAAAAATAAACTCACATCTACTAGAAGGCAATAGGTCACTTTGTAATGGTTTATTGTTCATTACTAATTATTGATTTACTAACAATGCATCTAATGACTTAATTGAAATGTTGTGTATTCAAATACAAATACAGAGATACAAGTCCACTTTTCACACACACATGTGGACCTAATTCAAACTCCCAAATGCACAACGCCACTAGAAATCATGCCAAGATCAACCGCAACATGCTACACCACAAGAAAATCGCATAACATGAAAATCATCACCGGTTTATAGAAATCACCAAAAAATCGCACAATGATCGATGCAGATTGTCAAAACAAATAGGACATGACTAGGAAACACCAATAAGCATGTTAGATTCATCTGGAACATTTTCACCAACAACTCTTTTTGAAATCTTCATCGGTCAACATCTCAAAGCTCAAGAACACATCCAATCAACAACTATCATGAGGAAAGATAACTTGCGGAGCACCAAATCAAGAACCATTTGAAATGAAGATACACAAGATAATCCCAAAGAATAATCCAAAGTTTTAGCACAAGATTTGATCACCAGAATATATCGGAGGAAATACTGGATTTTGCAAAACAGTGATCATCGAAACCAAACTACAAAACTAGATTAAAAACTCTTCCCAAACTCACTTGAGTGGACCATAGGAATATGTTGACATTAATGATAACAACATATCCTAGTAGTAGCAATGATCAACCAAATCCAACAAGAACACCATATTCACATGGAGAACCCAAGGAGGAAAAAACCACGATGAGAGTAAACTCCTGCACTATATTAACAATATTTCAATTTTTTTCAAGGTTCACTACCTAAGGAAGCTCATTGCTCTTGAAAAAGACTTGCAGTTGAGGATAAATTCCTCAAGAAATGATACAAAAGACCTACTAAGAAGACTCACTATATTTGAGTAGGATACATGAATGTTTTAACTATAATGAATAAGCATTCAACATCACTACATCCAATAATCTCCCTTGAATGCAGTTGATCTTTACTCACTGCCTCAAGTGACCCTTTGACAATTCAACTCCAATACTTTCACCACACACCCTTACTACTTCAATTTCACATTTTCCATATTCCATACATCTTGTAAATGAAAACTATCTATATATATCTCCATAACATCTCAAAACTCTAATAAGGTCATCCAGAATAAGGAGAAAATAATGATCCCATCAAGTCAGTCACAAAGACATAATTGGGGTGAAAGCAATCCAAAATAGGAGATAGAGTGGACCTAAAAAATCTTATTACATCTTTTAATGTAGCCATAAGCAGCACACATGTTGGCACACACTCTCTCAAGTCGGCAACATGGTAACATGTAGATGAAATGGGTAACACATAACCAGTTGGATCAAAACACATCCTATAAATGAATTCACTCAACATGGATTACCACAAGGAATAATAGGACCAAAAAACAACTCAACACAATCTCCAATGTTGGTGCAGATCCCCAAATCATAGAAATATAAAGAGAGCAAGCCTTGTCAACCAAATAACTACAAGTTACTTAGAAAACTAACTCCAAAAAATATCCAATGGAAAAATTAATAAGCATTGTGTTGAATACATAAATACATTCCTTGAACATCTAACAAAACTTTCATATACATTTTCTCATACTGTCAAGACAAAACAAGCTAGCACAAATAAATTAATACATTCAGATGCTTAGACAACACAGTCATGAAATAGAACAATGTCACACATGCTTTTAGAACACTCCAACACCTAGAAATTAATTAGGACACTGTACATTATATTTATATCCACCAAGCTACAATAGTAGAAACATCAATGCAAAGAGATGCAAAGCATTTTCTAGACTAGACTTGTTAACCAACTAAACTACCAACACACTGTACAATTACCAAAAATATTCGCTGCAACGCGAGGGACCTATAAATATAGGATTGAAATTTCTATAAATCATACTCATTAAATCTAGAATCACAAGACCATATCTACAAATGTGGAGGAATGCAAAGAATACTTTTAAATAGTTTTGAACACACTTTCTTGCACTTTCACACTTCATCAATCTGTACTCACAAGAACAACTTTGTAGCAACATTTTCTCAGTTAAGAGAAACAAGAGAGATACTACAATTTCTTATATTATGTATAAGACCATATCAACATCACATCACTTTTTCATCATGCTTCTAATCCTCATCTCAATATGATATCATCATTATACCATCTCCAGTGATAACTTTAAGAAACCCCCTCTCAAAAATGTTTATAAAATCTTGGCGAATATTTAATTTTTGTAATAAAAATAATAATTTTTATTGGCGAATCTTTCCTTTTTTAAAAGAAATTTTTTAATTTTATTGGCAAATTTTTTTTATATCAATTTTTGTTAGTCGAAAAAAATGGTGAATCTTAGAAAATAATAAGAGTATACATTAATTAATATTGCAAATCCTTTCATTCTGAAAAAAATAGTTTTTTATAGAGACGTAGAGGCCTGAAGGTGGAAATCATTAATGAGTTTAAGGGGTAGACTCTAATTTATTTAGTTTCTACTATTAATTTAAAATAATCTAATAGCCCTCTTTGTTTATGAGATAAAATGTACCGATTATTTGTAATAATGATGGGGCCAAAAATTGCTTAGACCATTGATTTTCATTGAGGTCAACAATTCAAAAGTAGTTTGAATCCCCATTAGCATTACTTGTAGGTACAATTTACCTCATGGAATACACCTAAGGTCATTAGATTATATTTTAAATCAATGGTGGCAACTAAAATTTATTGATATAAACCTGAAATAACTGATAATTATGATATATTATTGGCAAAGTAATTTAGATTTTGACAATATATATAAAATATTGGTGAATTTGATCCAATCATGTATTGAATATTTGAGATAAAAAAATTAATAAAATAAACTCTTTGGCAATTTAAATAACACTAAAATAAAAATTTATAAAAATGTGGCGATTTGGGTTACCTTAAAGTTGAACTTATTAGCCAAATTTTGATTCCCAAATTTCAAAAAATAGCTAATTGGTGAATATTAGCCACTAAAAAAATCACTGACCGTCTCTGCTATCATTAATGAGCTTCAACATCATAATTGTTCTTCAATATCACATGTCACCATCATCATCTTCCTACATGGTAATACATCAACACTAAACTACTTGTGTGCATCCTTGCCAAGGGATTCATCAGTAACATGTAGAACACAACTTCATATCTGGTAGAGCAATCATCAATATCATCATCATGCAAGGGCAAGTATCAACACCAATTGTCTCCAAAACATATTGAGTGTAGACATTTGCAACATACTAAGTGTAGACATCTAGAACAAGAAACATCAACATATATACTCAACTCCACTTGAAACACATATTTGATAGAACAACCATCAACCATTTTCACTTCTATATTAATGACAACACCTTATCATTACTTGAGACATCAATGATAATCAATACAACAATATTCAACAATCACAATGCAGCTCTAAGGGTTAAAATCAAGGAACGCCCAACATATTCTTCCATAAAACCCATCATTGACATATCATCAATGACAATAAATACAAACAATCTCTCCCTTTTTCATTGATGACAACACTCATTGGTAATTTATACTCTATACTTTATCTCTCATTTTCATTACTATGTCTCCCCCTTCAACATCAAAGAAAAAGTGCAAAGGACTTCATTGAAACATGCATTCTTTCTTAGCTCATCTAAATTCTCTCACTTTTATCTCCCCTTTATACATCTACACCCAAGTTTCCATATTATCAATCCCACTATCAACAACAACGAATTAACTACCTACTCCCCTTAAGGAGTAGACTATGTCAATCAAGGAGACACGAATATACCTTGAATATATCCCCCAAAATGATGCATCATCTTATACATCTAGTTACAAGAAGAAGGGTCAATAACCCCTAGCTTCTTCCTAAGATAACCAAATGTATCCTTGGATAGGCCTTTTGTGAATTTTTTTGCAATCTGATCTTTTGTAGGAACACACTCTAATCTAGCCTCTTTCTTTGTAGACTTCTTTCTTAGGAAGTTATACCTTTATATTATTTAATGTCTACTTTATCCATAGCATATACTCATATTCTCTCATCTACAACATCACCTAAACCACCCTATCTTTTCATTTCACTCAATAACTTTCCCACATAGTTACTTCTAACTTTCTCATCTAAAACAATGTCAACTTTTGATCATCAAGATGATATCTTGTTGTGGTAAGGAGTGCGAACCAAAACACAATGTCTCTATCTAAGAAAATAAGTTGTTTATGTCTTAGACAACTTTTTAGAACATTCCACTAAATGTGGTACCTAATGTTGATAAAATATTACATAAAATAACTTGATGACATACTCAAACAATTGTACTCATCTCTACATCATACTTAAGCACTCAAATGTAGAATATTTTTAATAGATTGAGATTTATCAATAATATTAACTTTAGTAGGAAAGATATAGACTAGAACTTACTCCATGTCTTCACAATCACCTCAATGTAGATTTGCACCTTTTAAACATAGCCTAAACTATTACCTTCCAAAAAATAAGCCTCAAAACTCTAAGGGGGGGATGAAACATATGTAATGAATAACTCCCCTTGACTTCATGCTTTTGTTTCAATTTCTATAAGACTCTTCTACATTGGAAAGATAATTAGATCCCTTTTCTACCCTATTATCCTTCTTGAAGACTTCTTCCACATTTCTTCCATTTTCTTTTTTCCCTTTTCCAGATCAATCTTCTTTTGTGGATGAAAAGGTCTTACATTCCTCACCTTATAGAACCTTGCAATGTGTCTTAATTTATTACAATTATAGTGATTGATACTAGGCTATGAAGCATAACTACTTCTCATATTATATCTACAATTATTATCCTTATGACCAAACTTGTTGCATTTATAGCAATAACCATAGAAAGAATGATAGGTCATAACATTGTTATGATTATTCATTATCTTACTTCTACAGTTATTAGCCTTGGGACAATATTTATTAAAAACATAGAATTGATCATGAAATGGTTTTGAACTCATAACATTGTTCCTTGTAGTCCTAAATATATTCTTACTCATCTTGCTTCTACATTCAATATCCTTATGCCCAAAATTGTTGTAGGAATAAAAATTACCATTCAAGATTGAGAGTACCTAGTTGGAGCACTCTTTTTAGAGGTAGGTCTTTTGAAGTTCTTCTAGTTCTAGACTTATCTTAAAAACTTTTAATTCTTTTCTCCATTTGTCTTCTTAGATTCATCATGTGCCTTTTCTTCCTTCTTCTCACTCTTTCCTTCATCCATATTTGTTTTAGATCTTCCCCCCTTTTGAAAATCAGAATCACCCTTATCTTTTTGTGGTGTTTGACAACTGAGTACCTCATCAAGGATGTTACTATCACCTTTGAGTTTAATGATTTGTTTATATATTCTTTTTTTATTTTTCAATTATTTTCTCAAAGTGACAAGATCTCTTTATGAAGTTTTGAACATTCTACGGATTTATCACAAAGCTTGGAATCAAAACAATAAACAATCTTCTTACCTTATTTAATTTGAAATTTTATGATGACAAATTCATCAGCTACATTTTTGAGTTTGGCTTCACATTCTTTGCATCCTTCAATTTGAGCTCTCAATTTTGTAATTGTCTTCTCTACCTTATTAAATTCAATCTTGTATGCTCTATACTCTTCTCTAGAAATATCCATTTATTCAAGAGCATATGGGAGTTCTCCTTCAAGATCCACTTCACAATCATCTAGATTGAAGTTCCAACCTTCTTATTCTATTGCTTCTAGTTCTGATTTGGGGTAAATTATATCATTAGCCAATAAATTAGTTCCCATGTGTTCAATTGCAAGGTCTTCCTCAACAGTTACATTTAGAGCTATGAGAAGATTGACCTCCTTTAGGTGATAGATATTGCTTCCAATCCTAGATCTGTCTACTACCATTCTTCTAGAGCCAACTTTCATGATTTCATGATTGTTGTTATGAATAGTAACATGGTATCATTTTATTCACATTAGAATAACATTAAAAATATTATGTTTCAATCCTTTAACATAAAGAACATCCTCTATATCATGTTCTTTCCATCAATTCAAATAGTACCCTTTCCACAAATTTGGATAGAGCTTCCATCACCAAATTTCATTGATCATGCATTACACTTGGTATGACTAATAAAATTTCTCCTATTCCTAGTCATGTGATTGGAACAACCATTGTCAATCACCCAAGCATTTGATTCCTATGTTGCATGAAAGACTATGTAAAATCATTTACTTTTTATTAACTTTTCTAGCTTGCAAGGTACTAAATTTCTAGCATTTTTCAACATCATCCTTCTTGTAACTTACTTTCAAGGACATGAAAAGAGTTTCATCATTTGAATCATCACAATCCTTATCTTTAAATGAATAGATGCTTTGTTTGGAATAAAGACTTTCTTTTGGATTTTTCTCTTTTATCTCTATTTTCTCCCTTTTTATTGTTATCTTCTTTAAAAGTACTTTTGGAAGCAAATTGACCAATTCTTCCATAATTAAAACATTTGAAAGGTCACTTACCTTTGTACTTATTAGTTCCCTTCTTCAATCTTATCAAAAAGTTTGCTTCAATTTCATCATCAAACTAATCAATGTATCTTCATCTTCTACCTTCTTATTGGCTTTGAATATTGCCTCTTTCTTAAGGGCATATTTGTCAAACTATCTCATCTCAAAAGTAGTGAGAGTACCATATCAATGATTTTTTTAGTGGCTAATATTTACCAATTGGTTATTTTTTGAAACTTGGGAATCAAAATTTGGCTAATAGTTCACCTTTCAAGGTGACCTAAATTGCTACATTTTTACAAAATTTTATTTGTCTTATTTTAATCTCTAGAGATTTTTTTTAAAAAAAAAAATTGAAGTCAATGATTTGCCACAATATTCAATACATGATTGGATCGAACTTGCCAAAATTTTAAAATTTATTGTAAAAATATAAATTAATTTTCCATTAATATAATATAATTATTAGTTACTTTAGGGTTATATTAGCAATCTTTAATTGCCACTATTGATTTAAAATATAATCTAATGGTCATCATAATGATGTAAAAATGTAGCTACAAGTTATAATGCTCACGAGGGTTGAAATTGCTTTCCAATTGTTGACCTCAATGGAAATCAATGGTGTAAAAGTATGGGCTCCATGTGTATTAGAAATTGTCAATACAATTTATCTCACAAAATAAAAAGAGGGCTAAATTAGGTTATTTTAAATTAATTGTAGTAAATTAATAAACGAGAGTCTACCTCTTAAATTGATTAATGATTTCCACCTTCGGGACTATACTTTTCTAGAAGAATTCAGTTTTTAAAATGAAAGGATTTACAATAGTAGTTAATACATACTCTTATTATTTTCCAAGATTCACCAAGATCTTCTACCAAAAAAAAATTATTTTAAAAAAATTGCTAATAAAATTAATATTTTTCTTCTCAAAAAGGAAAGATTTGCTAATGATTTTTTTTTTCTTAAAAAAATTAAAGATTTGTCAAGATTTTATATCTTTTTTTGAGGGAGGGTTTCTTAAAGTCATCACTACACCATAAATTTGATCCATTGAATGTTTATCCAAGTCCTTACCTCAATAGTGAAAACTTTGCGGCTTTAAGATTTAGGAAAATATCTAAGTACCTTTTTCACAACTTCATCTTCTTCGAATTTTCCACCAATACCTCTAATTTTATTTACCACCTCAATTACACAGAGAATACAATTAGTAATTTCTTCATCTTTTGACATCCCTAAGCTCTCAAATTTTCATTTGGAGTTCTACATCTTGATCTACCTTACTTTATCATCTCCTTCATAGATTATACTATGCTTATCCCAAACAGTCATTAGCATTACTGCACATCATCACCTTGACAAGTTCTAAATTTGTTAATCCACTTAATATTGTATTCCTTTCTTTGTCATTTTTTTTGTACAACCTAATCTCACTTGCATTGGTTAGAGGAGTAGGAGAAGAAATATAACTATCTTTGAATAAGTTATAAACATCAAACCCTAAAGAGGACAAATATAATTATATTCTTACTTTCTAAAAAGTGTAGTTTGTACCATCAAAATTAGGAGCCTTGTAAGATCCATCTTGTGACATCCCAAACCTGTCTCAAGTGATTGAGCTTACTTTAGAAGAACTTGGATCTGATACAAATTGTTGAACACACCCCAAGATGAGAGGGGGTGAATTAGTATTGAGCAAAACTTAAAACTTTATAGCATAATTAAAAATTAAAAATCCAAAATCCAAATTATTTAATTTGATTAGCAAGAATGAAAGATAAAACAATGAAAACACATGCATAAGAGAACACCATATTTATGTGGAAAATCGAAGGAGGAAAAACCATGGTTAGAATAGGGAACAAGTAATAACCCCATAAAGTCAACCACAAAGAAATAATTATAGTGAAAGTGATTCAAAACAAGAGATGGAGTGGATCTACAACATCTTATTACATCTTCTAACGTAGCCACAAACAACACACATGCTAGTGCACACTCTCTCAAGTTGATCGTTGGGTAACATGTAGCACATATAACCACTCAACCCAAAACACATCCTCTAAATGAACTCACTAAATGTGGAACCATAAGTCATAGTAAGACCCAAATACAACTCAACCCAATCTCTAATGTTGGCAAAGACCCCCAAAGCATAGCACAAGCAAGAGAACAAGCCCTATTAGCAAGATAATATCAAGTTACCCAAAAAAAAAACTCCAAACAATAGACAACACCAAAATGAACAAGCATTGGCATGTGTACGACATAGAGACATCCCTTGAAAATCCAACAAAACTTTCATGTACTTCTCTCATACTGTCAAGCCAAAACAAGCTAGCGCAACCAAATTGATATATAGTTATTCATACCTAGATGCCTAAATAACATAGTCATGAAATAGAACAATGTTAAACATAGTTGTAAAATATTTCAACATATAAAAATTAAACTAGGGTGAACTCACAATACTAGTTCCCACTTGTTTGCCAACTTTGACACTGAGATTAACATTTTTAAAATAATCTTCACTTTCCGACACCTGTAACTTTTAAAACATTAAAAATTTGAATATGATGTAAATTAGTGATTTGTAACATCTTGTTTGCAAAATCTAAATATATTTTTTATTTTTTTTTTTAAAGAAAATTGTTTTTATTTTTCCATATCCCTTGAAAAGTAGTTTTTTATAGCAAACAACATTTTTTAAGAGTTATGTACCTACCGAAATGCATCTTTTTTTCTATTATTGATAAAAACTCAATTCTTTCAAATTTTGGTTTGTAACATCAATATCCAGGGCATGGAGTCGGTTTGATAGTGATATGTTGAATATTTTTCATTTATTAATTTTTTAAGCCTGACTAATTTTAATTTAGATATAGGTGTGCATTTGAACACATAACTTGCTCTATATATATCGAAACTCAATTTTTTTTATTTTTTGTTAGAAAGAAGACATCAATATGTAGGGCATAGATATTTTTTTGAATTTTTTTGAATTAGTTTACTATTTTTACCAATGCATTAAACAAAGAAGTTCATCTTCAGTGAAAAAACTATATTTAGTAAAATTTGAAAAACAAGATCATAATAAACTCACAATGTAATAAAATTATATCCGTTGGAAATCTTTCTTTGAGGAAGTTACCATCCTACATTTTGGGTTGTCAAGATTCTCTCATTTGAGCCTTGAACCAAAGGGTTGAAGGCCAAAATTTATCAGAAGTCTGAAGAGATTGGGGGGGAGATGCCTAGAAAGGGGGTTCGCTTGAACCCCCCTTCAAGTGAAGGGGGTTTGAGCGAATCCCCTTGGGTTCACTTGAATCTATGCTCGTACAAGTATGCAAAGCACAAACAATGCATTTTAGAACCACCCATGAGGTCACACATTTGAGCGAACTGGGATGTTCGCTCAAACCCCCAAGGATAGTTCATTCGAACCCCCTAGTTCGAATGAACACCCTTTAATTTTTTTTCTCACCCCCACATTTTTCCTTTTTAGGTGAAAGTGGGAACCATTATTTTGAGTTCATCCACTAAGACACTACAAAAACATTATAAGTAGTTCTACCAAGCTGCAACAATAAAAACATCAATGCGAAGAAATTTGTAAAGAATTTTTTGAACCAATCTTGTCAACTAACCAAACTACCAACACACTACAATTACTAGAGACATCAGTTGCAACACCAAGGACTTGAAAAGATATGAGTGTAATGTTTGCAGAGCATAGTCATTAAATCCATAAATGCAATAGCATATCTAAAAAACATATAGAAATACAAAGAATTCTTCCAAAAAGTGTTCAACACACTTTTCCACACTTCCACACTTCATGAAACTGGAACATGACTAGAACAACCTTGAAGAAACATGCGGTTAGTCGAGAGAAATAATCTAAAGATACTACAATGGATTGTAGTATGCACAAGACCATTAGCATCACATCACTTTATCATCATGCTTCTAATCCACATCTCAATATGATATCATCATTCAATACCATCTCTGCTATCAATCATGAGCTTCAACACAATCACTATTCTTCAATATCACATCATCATCATCTCCACACATGATAAGATATCAACACAAAAATATTGGTGCACATCCAACCAAGGGCTTCATCAGTAACATCTCTACACAACTATATATCTGATAGAACAATCATCAACATCATTCAAGGGCAAGTATCATCACCACTTGTCTCCACAAGATATTGAGTGTAGACATCCACAACAAGAAACATTAACATCTCTACTCAATTGCACATGGAACACATGTATTTTATAGAATAACCATCAGCTATATGCATTTATATATTAATGATGACACCTTATTAGGACCTAAGACATCAATGGTAATCAATACAACAATGTTCAACAATTAGAACACAACTCTAAGGGTTGACATAAATCAACACCCAACATATGCTTTTATAAATCCCATCATCAACATATCATTTTAAAGCTCACTATCACCATATCATCAATGACAACACATAAGTTGAGGGTTGACATCAATGGAAACACTTAGTCATCAATGACAAAAACTACCAATAATCTTCCCCTTTGTCATTGATGGCAACACTCATTGATCATTTGTACTGTCTACAGTCTTTTCCCCTTTCATCACTATTTCACCCCTTCAACATAAAAGACAAAGAGAAAATTACTTCATTGAAACCTGCATTCTTTCCTAACTCATCTGCACCTTATCTCATTTTCTTCTCCCCTTTATATCCCACTCTTTTCTAGAGTTATCATACTTTCTTCCCTATCAATAACAACCAATCAACTACCTATGCCCCTTAAGGAGTAGAACATATCAATTTGGGAGAAAAAGGATATAACTTGAATTTCTTCCCCAAGATAGATACACCATCTTATACATCTAGTGAGAAGAAGGACAAGGTAACCCCTAGCTTCTACTCGAGAAACAAATGTATCCTTAGACAAAGCCTTTGTGAAAAATCTATAATCTAATATTTTGTACGAACATACTCTAATCTAACCTCCTGTTCTACAATATTCCCTCTTACGAAGTGATATCTTGATATTATTTAATGCCTATATCATCTATAGAATATACTCACATGTTGTAATCTACAACATCACCTAAATCATTCTCTCTTTTTCTTTCACTCAGGAACCTACCCACCTGGTCACTTCTAAATTTTTCATCTGAAACAACCTTAACTTTTGATCTACAAGATGATATCTTGTTGTGCTAAGGAGTGCGGACTAAAACACAATGTCTTTGTCTTAGAATATAGCTTGTTTATGCCTTAGATAACTTTTTAGAAACATGCCACTAAATGTGATACACAATACTGATAAGATATTACACAAACAACTTGATGACATACTCAAACATGTGTATCCATCTCCGCATCATATTTAAGCACTCAAAAGTAGAATATCTCTAATAGATTGAGATTCATCAAGAACATAAACTTTAGTACGAAAGATACACACTAGAACTTACTCCATGTCTTCACCATCACCTCAATATAGATCTACACCTCTATAAGTAGATGTATTAGGCATGTGGAGACTATGATGCTTAATTCTTAACCACTTAATATTTTTACTATAGTTTCACATTTTACACATGAATATGATGGCAGGAATAATATAGATTTTACTATGAATGACCTCCTTAAGGTTTTCAAATTCTTTGTTGTGATAGGTTGGGTAAAACAAAATAATGTAATGTATCAACCTACTCCAAACTAATTAGCAAGGTTTATTTTTCTATTAAGTTTAGTGGGGTTGTTGCTTGTTGAAACTAATTAAAAATTGTGTCTTAATCTAGGTGTGTGGCAAAATCTAATTTTAATCAACACTATACTTTTCTTAGTAAATCAATATGTGACTCCTTAGAGAAGATGACATAAAGGACCATGCCTAACAATTAGGCACATAAGCTAGGCTCTATGTGTAAAGAAAAAAAATAAATGACATTATAAATCAATCACAAGAACATATCTCATTTATCCATCAATGGATCCATATACATCCCACATTACTTTAAAAATATACCTCATAAAAATGTTTACAAGAAAATTCTAGAGTGAAACCAAATAATTGAAATACTTGAACTAGCAATTGCAATCAAGATAACTTTCCAAACAATGAAAATAATATGAACATTCATGGAGTTATTCAAATGACCAAGGAATACACTTTATATTCATTCCGTTGGTAATTCACAAAAGCAACATCATAGTGATACAATGAAAATATGACATATGTTCATTGTTATTCAACACAATACAAGATGAAAGAGAATCTCTAAGATGAAAGAGAAACTCTAACTTGCCAAATCAAATCCAATAGCCCAACATCCAAACCATTTACTATCTAAAACACCTGAATATATAGCATTTAGGTTCGAAAGGTGGAGGAAATGTTTTTTTTTGCAATCTTATCATATCTAAACATGACAACATTCTACAAGTAGCAAGAATGTGACACCATGAATGTGACTTACCAAAACATCCATAACAAGAAAAAAGCCATAAAAGTACCAAGAAAACTAAACACTAGACACAACAATTAATCATAATAACATACAAACTCTTTGTCTCTTACAAGATGAAAACTTACAGACCCATGAAAGCGTAGGAACAAACCGATAAATTAAGGACTTGAATATTTTAAAAGACTTGCAAGCCTAGAAGCATGTACTAGACTGCCGAAGCTATTTTGGCTCCAAAACAGACCTTTCGTACAGTGTGATAGCGACATGTTAGTCAATCACAGCCGTTTATTGCAAAATCAACGGTGTAAAATGCGCGACTAACACGCGTGTTAGTCAATCCGTATTGCTGTTTTAGAGCTAACTCGGTCAAGAAGTGAAAACAATAATGGCGTAGAGAGGTTTAAATGGCGTAGAGAGGTTTAAATGTGAACGCATTGACAAACTCGGTCAAGAAGTGAAAGAAAAATTAACGTCAACATCCAGAAGTCGGAAAGAAAAACTTTCCGACATTTACTTTTGCATAACTAAGAAATTTAATAGAAACTTATGCAATTTCCACAGAAGAAAAACTTTCCGACATTTACTTTTGCATAACTAAGAAATTTAATAGAAACTTATGCAATTTCCACAGAAGAAAAACTTTCCGACATTTACTTTTGCATTGGATTAATTTTTGACCGTTCAATTTGATGCAACGTAACTAGCGTGCAGTGCAAGGCAAAGTATAAAAGTGAAATCACGTGGAGCCACCCAATTATAAAAAATCAACGTCAACCAAACGCTGGAAAGTTCTAGAAAATTGGGAGAGGAATTTATTTTTATTTTTTACATTTATTTCTAGAAAAAGGTAAAAAAATTTTAAAATTTTAGTCATTTTAATGACATCAATATAAAAAAATTCATAGAAGAAAAAATCAAATTATCAAAATTTTAATCAATTTATAAACATTTAATATTGAGAAAAGAAAAATTTCTCTGTCTTTTATCTTTGCATAATGAAGAAATTTAAGAAAAATTTGTCACATTTTTACAATGTTCACAAAAAAGACCGATCTTATACTATCCATAAAAATAAGTGTAGATACACTAAAGCCGCCTATACTTTCAAAACATACTATCTAGAATTATTAAGCACCCTTCTTCATAAGATAACAAATATGATAGTGCTTCTCAAAAAAATCTACCATTATGAAGTGGGAAGCAATTGAGCATAATTAAAAATAAGAAATTGGACATAAAATTCAATCAATGATGTACCCTTAAATAAACATTTCCAAATATAACAGACTCCAATAATTTCCTTATTTCTTCATTCGCAAAATAAGCATCTCATATATAGTTGTTTTTTTTTAAAGGCACACACTAATGAAATTTAGACATTAAACTTCCCATACATAAATGTAGAATGGTAGTTGATGTAGTCTTGTTTAAATAATTATACATCAAATATTGTAGGCTACTATCATTTTTTATAACAGTTTTGATGTGAATGAGTGGTTATATAATGTCTTTAAATGGTGTTTTCCAAGTAATCCAATCCTATAAATGTCACATTTGGAAGTGAAGGTAGACGGAAATATTTGAGTATTTGATGTAATCGTAAATTGTAAGTTATACATTGGTAGTTGAAGTTTCAACCTTACCCACTTTAATGTAATATGAAAGGAAAAGAAAGGTGAAAAGAGCCCTGTGGAAAATTTGAGAATAATACCAAAACGCATTATGAATGAAAGAGGGTGATGTTTTCATCATTTAGTTAGTGAAATTAATGGAAAGTATCATTTTGTTAATGTCATGAGAGAAAATTCAAAATCATTATTGTGTTGAAGTATGGATATGCAAATAGAAAATATTATAATCTCTACTTACACATCATCTAATTAAATGATTAAATGGTCAATTGTAATTTTACATGTTTAAGAGGAGCTAATATTATATGTCTGATATATTTTTTGTACAAAAGTTAATATTTAGTGTGAAACTTATATGGTTTTGAGTGTTTGCCTTTTTGTGATCTACATCTAATAATGTTTCTTATCTTAATTCAAAATCATCATTACAATTTTTCTTTTTTTAAATTCAAAAGCTACACATAAAATTGAATGCAAACATTTCAAATTAAATTTGATTATAAACTCATACCAACCCACTTGCTCGTAATGCTTACCTGCCAAACTAAACACAAATTAAATTTATTAAATACTATTTTAAAGAAAATCATTAAAATAATCTCAACCATAGAAATTTTCCTTGCACTTTACCTTTGTATAATGATCAAATTAAAGAATAGTGGGAGATATTGAATAGGTCGCAAAAGTCCCTTTCAAAAATATTGTACATCAACATCGAAAACAAAGATATTTAATCAACATCCATGCGATGCAACTTTCCTGCCTCTGCTAGCATTTGAATCTGCACCGTCTGTATGACTGCCTCCTCTTGGGAGATCCCCTCCTCCTTGCAAATAACACCCCCCCCCCCCCCCTCGACCCCCCGATACCACGATCATCTCACATGTTGTTGGTTCTGCTACTGGGACCCCACTATCTGCGGGTCATACGGAAAAGACCACCAAGATTGATACCCCTTCCTGCTCTTCATCTTTGGTACTGACGGACTTTGGCCTGACTGATGAAGACAAGGGGTTGGAGAACCCAAAAGAAAATAAGAAGAATATACCCCCCCTGGGCCGAAATCTGTTGCCTAATAGAAGAATGCAGAGCTTGGTAAGAAAGATTCCAAATCCAACTGGAAAAGTGTCCTTCTTGGGTCTACTAAAATGACTTTGGAAGCGGCTTTGGATAACTTTACCCAAACTGATGAAGGAATGAAGATCAAGCTCCCAGATAGTCTCGTGGATAAAATCACTTCATCTCTTCACCTAGCGATAGTTGGATGCTTCTTCTCCTTTAGGCCATCTATTGACATGATTAGGAGATGGGCTAAATCAAGATGGAAACTAAAGGGTAGTGTTGACATCTCAACAATGCCAAGAGGTCTGTTCCTTTTCAAGTTCACTATGAAGGAAGACCTGATCTTTGTCCTCTCAGGCTCTTGGGCCTATGGGAAATATTTTCTAACTCTGGCTAAGTGGAAGCTTGGTTTTGACCCTTCAGCCAAACTCAATCACATGGCTCATGTTTGGGTTAGACTCCCTGACCTCCTGCAAGAATTCTGGGATGAATAGATCTTCCGCTGGATTGGAAACTCATTTGACAACTATACTATAGCAGATTCAACCACTCTTGCTAAATCTAGGTTGGTTTTGTTAGAGTATTTGGGTATTTACTTGATTAATTAAACAATATTTGTTTAATTATTTAAGTTCCCTTTATCTCTTTTACACTTAAGCTAACTTTAGGTACATAATAATTAATTCTTTTATTAATTATTATGTGCAAACCTAGGTTTTCCCTTTTAAGGTTTCTTGACCTATTAAAGGTTGAGTTCTTTCTTTTAATTGTAAGAAGGATTATTATTGACAATACATTTTTGGAGATTATTGAGCTCTCATCTTTTGGAGCATATTTTTTCTGTGTATTTGTTCCTTTTGTGATTTGCTTCATTACTTCTCCTTGTAATAGGTTTTTTAGCTTGCAAAGATCATTTGGGCTCCTGTGGTGTTGTATTTTCTCAACTCCAACATGGTATCAGAGCTTCAGATCTGTAGCTACTTGTTCTTGTTTTAAGAATTTTTGCATTGGAAGCAAATCTGAGGTTTCAGAAAGTTTTTATACACCTAGGGTTTGACCTTTTTTTTTGAGCACTTTGAGCCTAAACAGACCTCACCATCATGCTCAAAAGGCCCAAAAACCCCTATGGTCATATAAAATTTGACCTATTTTGGTTCCTGAGCCTCTGGGAGTATTTTTTCTCCAGATCTAGGTCGTACGACCCTAGCACGCAGTTTGAGAAATTTTTATTTATTTTTTTAAATTTTTGCCTTTTTATGGCATGTAGGCCGGAATTTTGAATCAACACAAAAATCAAAAAGAAAGGGTTTTAAAAAAAAAAACATTTCTTTTGGACAAATTTTTATGGGGGGGTTCCCCATGGTACGCAGGGTACCATGGGGCTGCTGTTGCAGACCTGCAGGCCTTGGGCCCCGCGCCTCCTTACTCCAGCCCCTGCTGGCCTCGGACTCCATGGCTCCCTGTCTTTCTGGCCCCCGCGGCTCCCTATCGACCCCCGGCTCTCACGCTGTCGTCGGCCCCCTGTCGGCCCCTGGCCTCCGGTTCCCTACACCACTGCTTCCCGTTGCCCGGCCGCCACTTCTTGGTAGCCCCACCTCCCCGATCACTACTGCTCTCTAGTCGTCACTTCCTAGTAGCCCCGCCTTCCCAACCCTCGCTGCTCCCCGGCCCACCGCCTGCGCTCGGCCACCTCCGCTCTCCGGCCACCTCTTGCTGTCGTCGAAAACCACCGCCCGGCCCGCCTGCCACCCTGGTTCCACCACCCAGCCACCGAGAAACCACCTGGCCACTAGAACTCCACCAGGCCGCCACCAGAGCACCACCCATTGGCCACTGGAGCATCGCCCAGCCACCAGACTACCTTTTTTGCCTCTTTCAAGGGGGGGTTTGGTATTTTGGCCCTATCTTGGGCATATGGAGTCATTTTTTTGAAAACGAATAGGCGTCAAAAAGCTGGTTCATAGCCAGACCTTGTCATGTTGGTAATTTTTTCCATTTTTGCTGTTTGACTATGTTTTTTTTCCAGTCAAAGTGCGATCTCTTTTTTGCACTCCGGGAGCCATAGAATGAGCGTCCGACCTCCATTTTTAAAATTTTTTATATTTTTGGAAAGCATGTGCTTTGTACTTTCTAGTCAAATGAGTTTTATTTCCAGATTCTGCTCTAAGAATATTTTATTCAGTTTTTTTCTTTTCAGCACTTTGGTGGATATCTTGGTTGTTTTAGGTCCTGGGATCTCTTCTCTGAGTAGGATGTCTCTATTTTGGTTCTCGTTTCTATTTCCAATCTTTTTATCATTGTAGCATTATATATATGCAAACGCACTGAGATAAAGTACCATCATGCATTGTTTACTTGAGATCATGCACATCTTGTGCCTTGTTGTACATGCACTACTTATAAAGTGCCATGAGGGGGTTGATGTTTGCCTGTTGTTTGCCATCTTCCTTTGTCCAGTGAGTGTTCCTTCCCTGACATTCACCTCATGATGTGTGTCAAGTGAGTGTTCCTTCCATGACACCATGTACTTTTCTCCGCACCTTTTGATGTTCCTGGTTCTTTGTCATGCAGTTCTTCTTGGCTGTTCTTTTTCAGTGTTCATGTCCCTCTCCCTCTTTAGCATTATGGGGAGGTTTGTCCTATTGGTTCTAATGCTTTCATGGTTCGATTGATCAACTCTTCAGGCTTTGGTTTCTCATGCCATCTGTATCTTCGAGTTTAGTGTTGGCCTTGTTTTCCATCTGATTCGAGTAGTGTCATTTGAGAGCACTCATGCAGATTACAGTCTTCTCTACCTGGTCATGTTCTATTTCAGTGGAGGTTCTTCAGATCAACAGTTTCTCAGAGACATTGTTTGCATCTATTTCATGCTTCAGTGGTGTTCTGTTTATCTCTTTTTAGAGAGGAGTTTTTTCCCACTGGGTTTTCTCTTTTTCTCCGTTTCATAGAGATTTCATTGTATTTGGGTCCCTGATCAGGCCTTGTTGTCGGGACCCATCTTTCATGCTTTCAGTAGCTATTCTAGGTTTTAGCTTCTCTCTTAGTCTAGCTTAAGGGGGGGTGTTAGAGTATTCAGGTATTTACTTGATTAATTAAACAATATTTATTTAATTATTTAAGTTCCCTTTATCTCTTTTACACTTAAGCTAACTTTAGGTGCATAATAATTAATTCTTTTATTAATTATTATGTGCAAACCTAGGTTTTCCCTTTTAGGGTTTCTTGACCTATTAAAGGTTGAGTTCTTTCTTTTCATTGTAAGAAGGATTATTATTGACAATACATTTTTGGAGATTATTGAGCTCTCCTCTTTTGGAGCATATTTTTTTCTGTGTATTTGTTCCTTCTATTATTTGCTTCATTGCTTCTCCTTGTAATAGGTTTTTCAGCTTGCAGAGATCATTTGGGCTCCTGTGGTGTTGTATTTTCTTAACTCCAACAGGTTTATGCCCATTTTTGTGTCAATATTGTGATTAACAAAGCTCTCCCCAATTTTGTTTCTCTTAACTCGAAGTGGGAAAAATGGTCTTAGGTCGTTGTCTATGAAAATGCTACCCTTTTTTGTCACAAATGTGCTAAAATGGGCACACGTATGCTGAATGTAAGACCCAGGAGTCTGTAAAACCCAAGCTAAAAGAAAAGACTATTGTAGATGAACCCATTAGCCCCAACACTCCCTCTTCCTCAGCCCCCTTGGGACTTCCTAATGTGAATGAAATCCCTGATGATTACCCCCACACTGACAAGATCCTTGACATTTAAAAAACCCTAGTCGATCCAATGAAGAAAGCTAGCCCAGTTGTGCCCCTCGAAGAGGGGGAAATCTCCCCAGTGACAAGGATCTGCCTATCCCCCGGTCCCTCTCCCTCCCCCTCCTTGACTTTAGGAGATGACTACCTCCCCGCCAAGCCTTTGGATATTTCTATCCCCACAACCTCTCAACCCTCTAACCCCTGTGGTGTTATGACCCCCTCAGGTGAGAAAAAGTTGCTAATCACAGCGCCTCCTTGTTCCTCTAGCAAGGTGGAGTCATCTGTTGAAGTAGTGAAATCCCCCATACCGAGTTCTCCTATGAAGTTATCACCACCCGGATCTCCTCCAGTGGATAATGAGGAATGGTTGACCTAGAAGAAGAAACCCAAGGCTAAGAAGGCAAATGTGGGTAATGAAAGTAAAGTTGGAAGACCAATGAAGAGGGTGCTCAGACATAAAGTTATGGCAAGGGATATTGCAAGGGGCAGACAACTGACCCTTGATGGAATCAACAAAAATAAGAAATGAAGTTCCTCTCCTGGAGCATAAGGGGTCTTAAGAGTCCCGAAAAGCAATTTGCTATAAAACAATATATCTTGGAAATGAAACTTGATATCTGTCTTCTTCAGGAGGTTAAAATGTCCTACCAAACTTTTGCAACCATTGTTGGTAAACTTTAGCTGGGGGCTACCTTTTTGTATGTGGATACCTTAGGGGTATCTTGGGGAATTGCTACCCTCTGGGACCCCCTCAAAGTCCAAGGAAAGATTTATGTTAGCACTCAAAAACTTCCTAGTGGTTACTCTCCAATATGGTGAGCACTATTGGCACTCGTTCAATATATATGCCCCCAATTCCAAAGTGAGAAGGCGTCTGGTGTGGGGAAAATCTCTAAACTCATGCTTGTGGACCAGAAGTCTCATTACATATTGGTAGGAGACTTTAATACACCCCTCTACCCCTCTGAGAAATGTGGAGGCCTAGTGGATTTTTCTAGTAGCATGGGAGATCTCACTAACCTTATTAATGTTACTAGCCTCTTTGATCTTGATCTTCAAAGTGTCTCCTACACTTGGTCAAAGAATAGGAAAGGCAATCATCTAATTCAAGTCAAACTAGATATATTTCTTGCCTCTACCAACTGGGATATTGGTCACAACTCCTACCTAAAGACTCTCCTAAGAACTGCTTCTGATCATAGCCCACTCCTGCTCCATTGGAAGGATAGACGTAGCCTGGGTCCCCCACCTTTTTGCTATGAGATTATGTGTGCCTCCAACCCATATTTTAGAGACCTGGTCAAGGGCTAGTGGGCTACCACAATCCAAGGGACTTTAATGTTTAGAATTGCAGAGAAAATGAAGCTCATATGCAGGGAAGTTAAAGGTTGGAATAAGGCAACCTTTGGTGACATCTTCAAAAAGAAAATGGAGTTGTGCTCTAGACTAGAACAATTCTAGAGCAATATGGCTGCAGGTGACCCACCTCACTCTTTGTTGGTTGAGGAAGAAGAATATCGTAAGAATTGGAAGGAAATCCTTTCTAAGGGGGAAATCTATTGGAAACAAAGATCCAGATTTCAGTGGCTGAAAGAGGGAGATAAAAAAATGGCTTTCTTCTATCGCTCAGCGGGCATCCATAAAAGGAGAAACTTTATCAAATGTCTAAAGGATGACCTAGATTAGGAGATCACTGGAGAATTCCTAATTGGCCAAACTACCACTGACTTCTTCATCCGTATGTACACTAAATCTGGAAGAAACAATGTGTCTCTCTAGGACAAGCTTTTGAGTAAGCTCCCTAATGCCATTGGGGAGGAGGATAACTGTCAGCTCCTTGCTCCTATCTCCTCAGAGGAGGTCCACGTGGTGGTCTTTGCGATGGGTGCTTTCAAGACCCCAGGCCTAGATGGCTTCCCCCTGACGTTCTTCTAGGATTATTGGGACATCGTTAGTTATGATGTTACTAAAATGGTGAAGGACTTCTTCAAGACTGGAAAATTACTAAAAAAGTTGAATAACACCTACATTGTTCTTGTCCCTGAGTCTTCAAACCCCAGTTGCATGAAGAAATATTGGCCCATAAGCCTCTGCAATTCTATCTACAAAAAAATTTCTAATGTCTTAGTGAATAGATTTAAGCCCCTTATGGAAAAGTTTATTAGTCCCTCCTAGAAAGGTTTTGTCCCTGGTCATCAAATTTTGGATGTAGCCATTGCCACCCATGAAATAATCCACTATATGAATAGAAGCAGAATCCTAGGTATGGCTTTCAAGCTTGACATTTCAAAATCTTATGATAAAGTCAATTGGTGCTTCTTATTTAAAACTTTCTCAAAATTGGGCTTCAATCAAAGGGTTGTTGACATGATTCGGGAATGTGTTTCTATGGTCCAGTTCTCAATCTTGATCAACGAGACCCCTAGGGGCTGCTTTAAATTTTAAAAAGGTATTCAACAAGGAGACCCTCTGTCCCCTTATCTTTTCATCATGGTTGCTAAAGTCTTGAGTAGGAATTTGATTGATATGATGATCAATGGCAGACTGCAAGGATTCAAAGAAGCTTCTACTATTCCCCCCTCAGTGATCCAACAATTTGTTGATGATACCTTTCTATTTGGTATATCCTTAGTAATTGAGGCCAAACTATGGAAGAATTTACTCGCAGATTATGCCAATGCATTAGGGCAATGTATCAATTATGATAAGAGTAATCTCTTCTTCCTTAACACCTATGTCGACCTTTAGCTTAAAATCCTCTCTATACTGGGGTGTAAGTTTGTTGCTCTTCCAGGGACTTACTTGGGTCTCCCCCTCACTATTAAAGAGGTTACCCCTGCATTTTGGAATATGATCCTTGAGCGAATACAAAAGAAACTTGCTAGTTGGAAAGGGAAATTCCTTAGTAGTGCAGGAAAGCTCCAACTCCTTGATGCTTCCCTCCAGGACATCCCAGTTTACTTCCTTTCCTTGTTCAATATATCTGGTACTATGGGGGAAAAGCTTGAGAGGATCCAAAGAACCTTTCTATGGACAGGCATGGAGGAAAAGAAATGCCTCTCTCTGCTAAATTGGGACACTGTTTTCTTACCCAAATCCATGGAGGACTTGGTATCCGAAAGATAAATGCCTTGAACAAGGCTTTAATTGCAAAAGTGGGATGGACTCTAGCTAAAGGTGAGGTGGACTGGTGTAACATTATCAGGGCCAATTATCTAGAAAGGGAGCAATTCTATTGTAACTTGAATGTTGGTGACCTTCCTCATGGGTCTAAACTATGGAACAACATCTTGATACTCAAACCAGTTATCAGAGAAGGACAAAAATGGTAGGAAGATTAGGTTCTGGGAATACTCTTGGGTGGATGAAAAACCTCTGGCAGATTCTCAATTCTGCCAAATTATGTATCCCCTAAAGGAGCACTTAGGGGAGTACATTGCTGATTATATGGAGCCGGGAAGAGGAAAATGGAAGAACATAGCCTAGATCTTCTCTAATCGACCTCACTTGTTACCCACTTCTTTGGAGCTACGAGATATTATGCTAGAATGTAGAATTCCCCTAGCTCCCTACGAAGATAGATTCATTTGGAAGGGGACCCAGTTGGGGGCTTTCTCGGTCAAGTCCGCTTACAGACAGCTCCAGAGACCCATTGGCAATGTTGAGTGTTGGGGGAAGATATGGAACTCATAGCTGATCCCTAAAGTCAACTTCTTCTGGTGGTCCCTAATGCATGAAAAAATCCTAACTCGGGATAATCTAAAAAGGAGGGGTTTCCAACTTTCTAATAGATGCATTTTATGTAAATCTAAAGAGGAAACTATTGACCACCTTTTCATCTATTGCCCCTTTGTTGGACACTTGTGGACTATTACCCTTGAAAAATTTGGTTTGCAATGGGGTTTTTAGGATAGCATTAACCAATTTATCACTGGATGGACTCCTCCCTCCCACCACCCCCTGATTCTCCAATTATGGAGATAGATCCCTCCTCATATCTGTTGGGGGGTCTGGAAAGAAAGAAATAACATAATCTTTAGAGATGTTGAATCCCCCCTAGATAAAGTCTTCTACAATTGCTTCAAAATGATTTTGGATAATATATTAGTGACTAAGTGGAAAGCCCACCCCCCCCCCCAATTCTCCCAATTCGATGGAAAAAAAAATGCTGAACTACGGATGCTCCCCCCGAAGTTTGAATTTTTCAACAACAATGCAAAGATCAACAGGAAAAAGACCAAATGGTTATCCCCAAACCCCCATTGGTTCAAATTGAACTTTGATAGGTCTACGCAAAATGCCTGCCAAGCAGGAGGTGGATGTTGGATTGATGATGATTGTAATATATTCATCACTTGTTGTCATTGATGAAACACTCTCTCACACACATATGATTATATTGACTACCAATGTAACTTCAATTGTTTACACTGTCAATCGGTATGTTAGAGGTTTATCTCTAATCGGTACTTTGTGTCAACTGGTATGTGCATAAGAGACAACCTATGGTTATACTAAGTTGGCATCAAGATGAAGATCAATATGGAGATCAAGCGGAGACTCAAGGCCAATGGTTCATATGTTTTATTCAAACCAATATTAATTGTTCCAACTAGTATTTGTTAATTTTTGTGATGATTTACTAGCACCGACTACTTTGCAGTAATTTTTGTGATGAGTTACCACACAAACTACTTTGCGGTAATTTTTGTGATGAGTTACCACACAAACTACTTTGCGGTAATTTTTGTGATGAGTTACCACACCAACTAATTGGTGGTAATTTTTGTGATGAGTTATGATCACTTGTCTAGATACACTGCACCTAGGAAATTGTGTTTTGATTTCCTTGGACCGACATAAGATTTGAATGTCTATTTAAAGACATCTTAGTGAATCATTTGAGATAGATGTTATGTAACTGATGGTATGCATGAAGAGAAAAAGTTTTTGTTGAAGAGCGATAAGTGTTAAGATAAAGAGTTTTTTTAAGAGCAGTGTTGAATGTACTTAGAAGGATCTGATCAAGCAAGTGTTGTGCTACTCAGAATAGATCAAACCATTCTTGTTGTTTTCTAACCATTACAACAGAATCAAATCCCTTAACTGGGTAAGCTCTAACAAGCTTCAATGTACAAATCCTCTAACAAGGTGATCCATTAGTTTGGATTCTTAAATCCTCCAGCAAGGTTACTCCTAACAGGGTACTACTCTTAATAGGGTATAAGCTTCTAATCAAGCTTTGAGATCTCTAACAAGATTCGCTCTTAGCAGAGCACTTTGTAGACCTTAACTGGTCAGTTATCTATTATTGTAGATAGTTAACTTGTGAGTTCCATCTCACCATGGTTTTTAACTATTTGGGTTTTCCACGTATAAACACTTGTGTTATGGTGGATGTTGTTATATCTTTTTGGATTGCATGCATTATGTTTAAAAGCTTTGTTAAGGTTATCTACCGGTTAGTTTTTGAAGTAGTGGATTATTTGGTGTCACTGATTCACCCCCCCTCTCAGTTCTTTTCAAGTCCATCAATTGGTATCAAATCCTAATCTCTTAGAAGGAAGCCTTGAAACCACCATGGGGGATGGGAGCTACTTCAAGATGGCTAGAGAGCTAGAAGCTAGCACAAATGAACTTGAAACCCTTAGGGTCAAATTGAAAGCTTCTCAAGTCAAAAGGAGAGAGCTAACTGAACAACTATTAGAGATATTTGATAATAGTTCTTCAGATGAAGCCAATATTGCTGCTTTAGTAGAGGAAGTTGAAAAGTTGAATGGTGAGAAATTGAATATAAGGAGAGAGATAGAAGGTATCACTATCCGCATGAGTCAGGAACTCGAAGCCAGAAGAGCTATTGAAGATCTTATCAAGGAAAGTGATCAAGAGATTACAAAGATCAAATGGGAAAAAGGCACTATGCATGAGAATTTGATTGCTAAAAGAGAAGAAAAGGAGAACCTACAGCTAGATCTTGAGCGTGCATCATCTCTGAAAGAGAACCTGTCTAAACATAATGAAGATCTCATCAAACAACTTACTGAAGCCAATGAGAAATTGGAGAAGTTCATCAAAAGTTCTACCATGCTAGAAGAACAAATTCAATCACTAAGAATGAAGGGTGATATCTTTGGACTTGGTTTTCACACAACTGAAAAAGGTGAATCCTCCGGTACAAAGAGAAATAATCCTAAGAAAAAATCTGCTCCTAAGATCAATAAGCCTACCGGTAAGAAGGTCTTTAAACCTGTCTACTTTGTTTGCCATAAACCTGGTCACACTGCAAATGTTTGTAGAGACAAACCTAACAGAAATGTAAGTTACAATACTAATGTTAGGTATGTGTCCAAGAAATTTGAAGGTCATTGCTTCACTTGTGGAATGTATGGACATAGATCTGTTGAATGCAGATATGGAGAAAACACATGCATCCAAGACCAAATGGTGACCAAATGAGGAACTTTTATAATCGGGTAAACTTGAATTGACAAAGATCCTATGACATCTAGTTTTGTCCATTTGAGATGGAAAAGGTAACAAATTTTATTTGCACCTTCCGTAATAACTTTGGTCATGTGGCTATGAACTGCAGAAGAAGAATAGGAAGAGGAAATGCTCGACCTTGGAGATCATCTGGCATGGCTTGTTATCACTGTAACAAACCGAGGCACTTAGCAAAATTTCATAGATCTAGAAATAGCAAACCGGTCAACTCTTCCAAGGATCAGAAAGGAAAGCAGAAAGTTGATATTGAAGAAACCAAAGAGGATATGAATTAGATTTGGAAGAAGAAAAGTGATGACTCACCTAGAGAAGAAACTGTTCCTTCAACTAGTGAAGAGAACCCCACACTGGTTACTTAAGCCCTTTTAATATGGCTAAGGGGATCTTAATGGTAAAATATCTCTCGACCCCTTGTGAAAAATGAGTGGTAAAGAATTTTGAAACATGAAATTTTGGTAAATTTTTGTTAACATGTTATCAACCGGTTTTCCACTTGAGCAGTGAAATTAGGGTTTGTAACCCTAACGGGTGAGCATTTATTGTAGTAGGTAAAAAGGATAAAAGTGAGTTTTGCTTTGTCATTTTTACCCTAACTCATTCGAGAAAGAAATTTGAAGCGATTGGAGAGCTGAGTAAGATTGTCTTGTTGTTAATTGTTGAATTGTTTCATGATTTGAGAAATTAGGTTGAATTGAAGGTTGCAGAAGGTTGAATTGGTGTGTAATTGGGCATTTCAACCGGTAAACGGAGCAACATGCACAAAACAAGGTATTTCTTTGAATATACCACTTCGAATATTGTTTATCTAAAATGGAATCTACTTCAAAGTCTGTAGAGAGGTTGATGATCACTTCTGAGCCTATGGAAGCTGCAAAGGCAGAACATATTGTGTCATATAATGCATTGTCACAAGTTCCAAGTAGAGTTTTGGTCAAAGGTGATTTTTCCAGTTATATAGACTGCAAGTTAGAAGACTTAGGGTTGCTATACATCTACACGTAGTTAAAATCACTTTGTGATGAGAACGGTAAAATTAGGACACAATATTCTAGGGTTTTTGAAAAGGGTTTTCATAATGCCTCCTATTTTCTTGAAGATTTCAAAAAAGCACATATTAGAATAATTTTGAGTAGAGTTCATGGAGAAAATATGTACTTAGAAAGAACTCACACAATTACAAAGGAAGCCATTCAGACTGTGACTGGCTACTTCTCAACTGGTGAAGTACCTGAGTTAAGGAAAATTTCTAAGGACACCATATTCAACTTAACCAGTTCTACTTTTGATAAGCGTGCCTTTTCTATCAACAATATTATAGACAAACTGGCAACAATGGTGATAGGCTATCGAGTATTTTACTCCAGTAGACTTAATAGTGTTCCATCTGCAGCAATTCATACTGTTCATAGAATGATTATTGATAATGCAAATTATGATCTTTGTGAAGGCATCAGAAGGCAATTATTTCAAAATTTGCAATCAGTTAAAAAGGATAACAGTCAAAAATTCAAGTATGGTCAGCTATTGGTCGAATTATTCTTTTATTTTCAAAACTTTCTACTAGGAATTGGAGACATTGAGTGGTCAAAGGACTCATTGGTCTCTGCATAAATTAAGAACATCATCAAGGTTGTAAAGAATACTTTCCATGCTGCCCTGAATAGGTATTTTAATGAGTTTCAAAAGAAGATGAGTATGAGAATGAGGCTACCGGAAGATGTGGTAAAACACTTTGAGAAGGACACAATCTTCACCGTTACCACTAACTTTTGCTTAATGAAAGCAATTGAGCCTAGAGAAGAAGAAATGGAAGACATGAGTTATGAGGTTAACCATGATCTACTGGTTGGTTATGCTAATACCCTATTATCATCGCCATTAGACAAGAAGCAGGAAAAATTGGACATTGTGGCAATCCAAGAGGCACTTGAACAAACCAGTACTGCACCTGTTAAAAGTACAAAAGGAAAGAATAAAAAGTCTAATGAAGCATCTCCAACAAAGAGTACTAGGGTTACCAAGAGTGTCCTAATAAAAAAGGAACCAGAACCCATAGTATCTATGAAGAAAGAGACAAAGAAGAGAGGCAGAAAATTAATTTTGCAACCAGAATCTGAGGGAACGAATTCTGATGAAGAACCAAAGAAAGCAAAAACAACTGACATAATATCCAAGAAGGTTAAGGAAGTGCCAAAGGCAACTGTGCCTATTGATATAACATCCTTCAAACCTGAAACCCATTTTGAAAGGACAATGAAGACACTAAGAAGGAATAGGTTTGACCAATGTAAAGGAGCATTTTTTATTCCTTCATTGAAGATGAGAAAGAGCAAGTGATTCAATAGGTAATCACTCATCTGTGTCATTACAGTAGATATCCACATGAATTAGAAAAGGATATCTCAAATTCTTTGAATACTATTCTTTTGAATAAATGGGAGGAAGCTATTAAATTAGAAAAAGAAATCATTGATGAGGTATTTGTACAATATTTTCCCGAGGATGATATTAGTGCCTTAGTTGCTTGGTACAAATCTCAATTTACATTCAAAGCAAGAAGACTAAAGTTACTCAGTGGAAAGAGAGCAATCATTGAGACTGAGACTCATCATATAGCTTGTGACATCAAACAGATGGAAGAGCTCATCCAATCCTCTATGAATAAGGATAATGCTACTAATGATGTTACTCTACCAGAAATGGATGAAGAGGAGATTATTCAACCTGATGAGGTCTATCCACTCAAGAAGAAGGATGATTCCATTATTCTTGTTGATGATAATGTTCAGAACATAGTGGACCTATCTGAAGACAACATTGCACCAGATATGGAGCCACCAGTAATCACTAATGTATGGGTTACACTAGTTCAGCAACTGGTTACTCAACTAAAAGTGGAAAATCCACTTGCAACAGAACAACTACAGAAAGCCCAATCTCCACCAGTCAATCAAGAAATTCAGAAGGAGACTACTGAAAAATGTTGCCACACAGTCACCTGAAAAGACAATAGAGCAGAATATAGAGAAAGCTATCATTAAGGTTGTATCCCCTGAACCAGAAAAGCAGAAACAACTTGAAGATGATGATGATGATTCTTTAAGTAGTTCAGGACCTATTGATATGAACACTTTGAGCACATCATAAATGATGAAGATTGCTAATGTTATGCAATCTAGAGTGCATAAGAAGAGACTAAAAGAGAAAAGGGTTGAAGCCGAGACAATTCAAACTGCAGTAGAAATTTTGTCTATTCTACTACCGAAAACATCTATAGCACATCTTTCTACACCCATCAACAAACTTGGTTAGTTAGTTGCAAATGCATCTGATCAAATCAAGTCACTAGAAGATGTTGCTCAACTATATGCTGAAAAGAATCACAAGAAGAAGTATGGAGAAAAAATGGCAAAGGATATTGATAGTGGGAAAATGGCTCTGTCACACAATAAGGATTTGTTGAAAAATGCTATTGAAATGGGAGGAAAGTATCTTGCTTCCACCTCTAATGTTTCTTTCTTTTATTTTGACATTTCAACAAGACAAAACAGAGCAATAGCTAGAAAGGATATGCAAGGCATATGTCCCACTCCAAGACTCTATACTTAGCTTTAACATATCTATAGATGGTTTGCATAATAGACTGCATATATATGATAATGAGAAGTCTAAGAGACTCTGGTCTCTAAAGGAACTCAACAGTCTGCTCACATCACAAGTAGACATATTACAGAGAGCCTACTCCAATGCAGAAGCTATCTTAGCAACCCCTGAAACCTGCACCTTGGACTCAATGGAAAAATTCCATTCACAGCTGCTATCTACATTCGAGTATATTGAGAACGTGTTGGAGTTGTGGACAAACACTCTGTCACAATTGAAGTCAAGCTACCTGTAACGTCATAAATTGTACGCACTTGCTAGGGTGGTACAATTTCACACCTAGTTTAGCACCCGCCTTGGCACATTTCGCATTTTGCATTGCATTTCCCCTTCAGCACTTAATTAATCAAATTAATTAGGTCTAAGGTTCTATTTCATCATATTCCACATCATAAAGTTGGGCCCTTTCATTAAAGCGTGCCCTTTTCATTTTATTCCTCCAATACATAATTCAATTAAAAACCCTAATTAGGTCTTATTTCAAACTTGGGGGCTTGATTTTGGGGGTCAAAACATCTCGAAGTCACTTGTAACTTCGGGATTCTCTCTAAAATCATCATATCCGACGGTCCTGAAAATTTGGTGAAAAGTTGTTGGGACCATGGCGCCCGGAGTGCACATGGTCTCGGACATTTTTCCCAAAATTTTGGAGCACAATCCAATCATAAAATAAAGCTTAACCCCAAGAAATTGGTGGGATATTCAATCTCTAGGTCGGCCAAAAGTCAAAATTACGACCTAGGGTTTCCTATTTAAGAGCTCTCTTTCTTCATTTGAAAGGATCTGGATTTTTGGATTTCAGGGCCTCAGATGCAGTGAAAGAGCAAATCTTTGAAGACTTCAAACAACACTCAACATCCGTTTATCAAGCATTCATCCATTTCAGGGCTTTGAAGGCATTGAAGAGCAATAAGGGATCACCGACTGAAGATTGGCTTGTACCCCTCCCTTGGGGTTGGGTATGATTTCATGTTGTTTTCATGTCTTTACATAAGCTTCAACATATCATTTATATTCATGCTTTAGATCACTTTTCATCTTGATTTGGAGCATTTACATTATCATTTACAAGCAATTAGGGTTTACTTTCTAGGTTGCTCTAGTTTGCTTACTTGCATTTTAGGATCTTGCACACACACAAGGTCTGCACACACAATACTTTTACAATACAAGTTGGGTATTCGTGGAGGTGGAAATCATCAAAGTGGGGGTTTGACTAAGGCAAAACCCTATATAGCCGCCCACCATACCTTTTTAGATATAAGTGTAGGTTTCAAGATTCGGACGACGCCGCAAGTTGCAGATCTGACGGAAGCAGACCGAGACAGACTCTCATACCAAATCTCAGAGTAAAAGACCAGGACAAGGGCATGGGGTACCCTGGTCCTGCCAAGACAGGGGCACTGGGCACCCTGGTCCCTGGGACAGGGGCGCTGGGCGCCCTGGTCCTTCTGACAGATAGCATTTTTGACAATTTTCCAGAGTGCAAAACAACAGTTTCAGGAGCAGTTTCCGGCACAGTATCAGGACAGTGGCGCCCGCGTCCCCATCCTGAACATTTCCATTTCAATTTTGACTCTGGGTACGCATCTGCATTCTGGTCTTATCCTTGTGTTTACAGCTTTCCATTGTTTAAGTTCAATTCTGCAATCTTGTCATTAGTTCATACTTGCATTTTGGGGTTAGGAATTGAACTTGCATCATTTTATCTTTCTATTACAACAAAGGAATAGAAATCCTAATAGGTAGCCCATGGCTCTCTCTTTCACAAAAAAGAAGTAGCCAATTGTGTGATACCTCTAGGCTCTTTCGTATTCCGTAATGTGTGTCAAAAGGTAGGATTAGGGCATGTTAACCTAGTCTCACTTTTTCCCCTACACATTTTGGTGAACCCGACGTGAATCTTATCATTGCTTCCTCTTACATTGCATTTGTTAGATCTTGATCTAGATTTGGTGTGTTTCATTTAAGTTTCATTTTTCAAAAAAAAAAAAAAGGAAAAAAAAGAGAAAAAGAAAAAAAAATAGGGAAAAGAAAGAGTGTTTTTCTTTGCATTGAGTGTTTAAGTTTTATACAAAATGTCAGATTTTTATTTGCAAGATGTTCATGTTTATGATGATGTATGGAATTATGTTGATTATGAGTATAGCCAAGATGAACTAGATGAAGCTTTAGATGAGTTTTTGAATCCTAAAGATGTCAAACCTTCATTTTACCAAAAACTCATAAACCTTGTTACTATGCCATTTCGTTGTGATGAGAAAGATAAGTCGAATGATTCCTTTCAAGGGTACATTCCTATCAACTCTTCCACTAAATCTAGTAACATGGTTGTTTTCAATAATCCCCTGTACAAAGAGATGTCTCCTTTTGAATCAAAAGATAAACCTTTTAATAGCTATGATCATGCTTTGTTGGATGATGCTCTTGATGACTTTGTGGCTTTATCGAAATCTTTAAACAAGAACAAGACTTCTAAATTAGTTAACATGATGAACTTGAAGGAGCATAATAAGCCTCTCCTTACTGTCCAAGGAGGGTATGGTCATGATTCCTTTCTTACTTTGAATAAACCTATCATCACTGTGCAAGGAAGAAAACCTATAAGTCCTTATAGTTATGCCAAGCAATTAACTAGAGAGAGTTATCATGCGGTTGCCCATACTTATCATACTAGGAATAATAGGCAGCCCAATCCTCCTCCTGTTATTCCGGTTTCTCTTCCTAATCCTCAACCAATTCTTCCACAAGCTCCACGTATTTTACAAGTTCTGGGTAGGGAATATGATCTCATAGAACAACTTAAGGTTACCCCTGCTAAGATATACCTTTGGGATTTGATCCAAACTTCTTCTGCTCATCACGGAATGTTACAAGATGCCTTGAAAGATTTGAATGTTCCTCCACCAAATACATCTAGTAATATAGTGTCTTTGGTTAACTCTGTGATGAATCCAAAAGCTCATATTGTGTTTACTCAAGATGAGTTGCCCTCTAGTGAAATTCAACATCAATATGATCCCTTGATGATTGTGGTTATCATAAATGATACTGCTATAAGACAAACACTAGTAGATAATGGCTCTGGTCTTAATGTATGTAGCATTAATCTATTGCATAAGATGAATGTGGATACATCCCTTATTGAGCTTGACTCTCATCCCATTCGAGGCTTTGATAATGTGGCTAAGTCTTCATTAGGTACTATCACCTTACCCATCACAGTGGGGCCTATTACTTTGCCTACTCCTATCCATGTTATGTCGGGAAATCTAACATACAACTTGTTATTAGGGAGAACTTGGATTCACAGTATGCAAGTTGTCCCCTCTACATTGCATAGACAAGTTAAATTCATTTATAACAATAAGACATATACCTTGATAGGTGACACTAATCTCTAGGCTTGTTTGCAAACATCTAAACCTTCCTCTTCTAGTGATGACTCTTTAAACAAGATACCTATGGATGAATCCTCACTCTCTGATGATCAAAATTCTTTGGATGAGTCTAAAGCTCCTAAAGAAGATCCTTCTCGACTTGAGTCTACACATGAAAAGGCTTTTGATCCTGAGAAGGTTCTTGCAGAAGACGATTGGGGATCTCTTGAGTTTAATCCCACCTTTGTAGGTGAATATAGGGTTCCTCCTAGAGAGTTTAAAGTTAAAAAGAAGGAAGAAATTAAAGATCAATCAACCTTGCCTGAACCTATGAGCAACAATTTTGTGGCCACTTCTCAAACTTCTTCTCCTCACACCTCTAATTCTAAAGAATTTGATTCTTTGTCTTATGAAAAACTGCCTTCTCTTTCTGAAATGGCTGATCCTTATGGTCGTGGTTTTCACATTTTAGCTAAGCATGGGTATCATGGAAATGGTTGTGGTGCTCACGAACAAGGGATAAAGGTTCTTCTAGAGAATAATCTTCACGATTATGCCTTTGGACTTGGTTATAATCCCTGCAAGCGCACTAAAGCTTCTAAAAGACCATGCATTAGTGTAAATGTTATTTCTACATCTCTACCAATGAGACACCCTGAGTATATTGATGGGGATCCTTCATGTGCCTATGCTTTGGATGTCTTCCCTACCGATGATGCTTTAGCTGAGTTCTTGGGAGCATATGACACTCTTCCTCATTATCATCACAATAGGGGATTTCCTTATTGTTTGAACACCGAAGCTTATTTTGGAAAAGAGATTGATAATGATAAGGTAATGGAAGAATTCCCTCAGTTAAGGGATACTCCTCAACAAATTAATCTTCTTATAAGTGACACCATTGATGTGAAGATGGATCCTTGCAATGAGGAAAAAGTTATTAAAATTGGAAAGTGTTTGGATGAAGAGGAACAAAAACAGTATGAAGATTTATTGCGTGAATTCCCTAAGATCTTTGCCTGGACATATTCTGACATGCCTGGTATAGATCCTAAGATTGTCACTCATAACATTGTCTTAGTTCTTGATGCTAAGCCTGTGAAACAAAAGATTCAAAAAATGAATCCTAAGGTAGCCTTGCTTGTTAAGGCTGAGATTGAAAAATTATTGGAGGCTGGATTTATCCGCCCTATTGATTATTCCCTGTGGATTTCAAATATTGTCGTTGTGGCTAAACCAGATAATAAAATAAGAATGTGTACCGACTTTCGAGATTTAAATAAGGCTTCTTTAAAAGATGATTTCCCTCTCCCAAACATTGACATGATAGTTGATTCTACAGCAGGACATGCTTTGCTATCCTTCATGGATGGTTTTTCCAGATACAATCAAATTTTCATTAATCCTCAAGATCAATTCAAAACTACTTTCACCACTCCTTGGGGTACGTTTTGTTGGGTAATGATGCCTTTTGGACTTAAAAATGCTGATGCAACTTATCAACGAGCGATGACCCTTATCTTTCATGATTACATGCATAAGATTTTAGAAGATTATGTTGATGATATTTTAGCCACATCCATTCTCCGTATAGATCATATTAAGATCCTTCATCAAGTCTTTGAAAGAATTCATAAATATCACATGTGTTTGAATCCTCAAAAATGTGTTTTTGGTGTGGATAGTGGAAAACTATTAGGATTCATAGTTTCGCATCATGGGATTGAGGTGGACACTAAGAAAATAGATGCTATAGTCAACATGCCACCTCCTAAAGACGTGTCTCAACTCAAAAGCTTACAAGGAAAGATTCAAGCTATTCGTAGGTTCGTATCTCAACTTGCGGATCGTACTTTTCCTTTTACTCAACTTCTCAAAAAGAATATCACTTTTCAATGGAACAAAGATTGTCAGCAAGCATTTGAGGATTTAAAAGTATATTTGGCTAGTCCTCCTATCCTTCAATCTGCCGAACCTTCTAAACCCTTTCTTCTTTATACAGCTTCTTCCTCTCATGCTCTCGTAGCATTATTGGCACAGCATAATAAAGATGGTAAGGAGTGTCTAGTTTAGTATATAAGTCGCACCTTACTCAATTATGAGACCCGATATTCTACGATAGAAAGACAATGCTTGGCCTTGGTGTTTGTGACTCAAAAATTGAGACATTATCTTTTAAATTCAGAAGTCCACGTCATGGTAAAGTTTGATCCTTTGAAGCATCTTTTCTCTAAAACTGATTTATCAGGATGCCTAGCTAAGTGGGTTATGCTGTTAAATGAATTTGACCTTAAATTTGTTTCACAAAAAGCAATTAAAGGGCAAGCGTTCACCGATCACTTAGTTGAGGCCCCTTCACCTGTCTCTTTCCCTAACCCTAAGTCTTTTCTCGATGATTTCATTCTTTGTACAGAGGAAGATGAAACTTGGGAATTGTACTTTGATGGCTCTAAATGTCGTACGAGATCGGGGGCAGGTGTTGTTCTAATTTCTCCTACAAAGAAATCCATTCCCTTATCTTATCGTCTAAATTTCCTATGTACTAATAACATTGCTGAGTATGAGGCTCTTATAGCAGGAATAAAAGCAGCCTTAGCTTTGAATATAAAACACATACATATTTATGGAGATTCACAATTGATTATAAGACAAGTGACAGGACTGTATCAAGCAAAACAAGACAAACTATCACAATATAAAGACCTTGCTATCTCTTTGTTACAAAAATTTGATTCTTATACCATGGAACCTGTTCCTCGAAAAGATAATCGACATGCAGATGCAATGGCATGTGTGGCTTCTCTTGTATCTTTAGAGGACCCTGTGGTTGATCTTAAATTTGTTATTCACAATCTTATTTCTCCAGCTATTGTAGATGATTCTAGCTTGGTGACATGTTGTGACTTTATAGACTCAGATGAATGGTATTCGTATATCGTAAGATATTTGACCGATGGTACCTTTCCTGATTCCACCAATAGGAACACTAGGGCTAGAATTCGCAAGTTGTCCACTAGATATATCATTCTTTCTAATGTTCTTTACCGAAGGGGTTATAACGGTCTTCTCCTTCGTTGTCTTAACAAATCAAAAATCCCCGTTGCTCTTGAAGAGGCACATTCAGGTGCCTGTGGGGGGCATTTTGGAGGCAAATCCTTGGTTCAAAGATTGCTTCATATGGGATACTATTGGCAAACTATGCAGAAGGATTCTTTTTCATTTATTAAGAAATGTCATCAATGTCAAAAACACAATAATCTGATTCATGCTCCTGCCCAAGAACTTCGTTCTCATGTAGCTTCTTGGCCTTTCTTCGCATGGGGGTTGGATCTCATCGGTAAAATATCTCCTCCTTCATCTCAAGGACACACTTTCATTATAACCGCAACAGATTACTTTACAAAGTGGGTAGAAGCTGTTCCCCTTTGTTCTACTACTGCTGAAGTGATTTGTCAATTTCTTCTAGAAAACATTATTTCTCGATTCAGGATACCTTCCACTATAATCTCGGATAATGGAACATCATTTAAGAACAAGGACGTGAAGAAATTCCTCGAGAAATATCATATCAAACATCGATTTTCTACACCATACTATCCTCAATCAAATGGTCAAGCCGAATCATCCAATAAGATAATTGAACAAGTTCTTCGCAAAACCGTGAATAAGCATGGTAAGGATTGGAGTACTCAGCTAATCTATGCTCTTTGGGCCTACCGAATGAGTGTACGAATTGCTACAGGAACTACCTCTTATAACCTTGTTTATGGTGTTGATGCTATTATGCCTTTAGAGTTAGAGATTCCATCACTTAGAGTTTCTCTCAAAGGTATAGTAGATGATGACTCTTATAGAGAACAAAGACTTCAACAGCTTGAGATGCTTGATGAACAGCGTATAAATTCTCTTGAGCATATTCAAGCGTATCACAAAACTCTACAACGAAGCTATAATGATAAGGTTATTCAATGTTCCTTCTTAGTAGGTGACTTAGTTCTATATGAGAATCAGCGCAATGTGAATGCCTTACCTGCAGAAAAAGGAAAATTTAGTCCTAATTGGCTTGGACCGTACATTGTTATTGAAGATTATGGATCAGGTGCTTACAAAATAGCGGATGTAGATGGTACGGCTCTTAAAGAACCTATAAATGCTATGCATTTGCATAGATACTATGCTTAATTCGTCATTCCTTATCTTTCATTTCATCTATCTCTTTTCAGTTCTTCAAAATTGGGTAATATGTTAGCATATCTTGATTAGAGCAAATAGGGTTAAATCATATTGTGTTTAATCTATATTGCTTTGTTCTTGACAAGCGTGTTTCTTCACTTTATAGTTTGTCTTGAATTCATTTATGCAAATTGTAAAAGATTTACATTTCCATTATGCTAGCATATTATACAATGTCTTTATGTGTTAAGTAGAATCATATCATGTTGTGTTTAAGTTTAAAATTAAATCACATTAGTTATATGATTCTTAGGCTTAATGCATATTTCTTCTCTATCATCAATGTAGTACTTGATTAAATATTTTTATTAAGTCACACATGTATCAATTTAATCATGGAGCATTGAGAAATCAATCACATGGAAATTAAATTTGGAACATACATGTACATCTACCAAATGTATTAACTTTAATCAAAATATACATTGTTCTAGGCATTAAAGATAACACATTTGAGACAAAAAGAAGCATGTATATATATATATATATATATATGTGGATCATGATTTCATACACAAAAGTAGGTCACTATACATCCAAAATGTGACCTATCCTACATCATGAGATCATCTTCTATCCGTAGGGCTGGTGGCTGGAGAGTGACGACTAGATGCTCCCTCCTGATCTGGCCATGCAGGTGGACCCATAGGTGTATAGCGTGATATAGACCATGAATGGCTCTGAGAGGAACTCCTACGATCACTATCCATAAGGATTGCGTGATACGAGGTAGCCTCGGCCTGAGTTGCTGCTAGATCACGCTGTGCCCGCTGAAGGTTCTCTAATAGAACCCTCTCTCTCTCCCTCCATATCTCCACCTATACTCGAAATGGGGAAAATAAGTCATCATGCCGACCCACATTCCCTTGAAGCCTATAGGCAACCTGTGAGGAACTAGGGATCTGTGTTGTCATGGAAATGTCTGTCACTGCTTGCTGAATCAAGGAACGCCACTTTTGCACATTAGCTATAGCAGTAGAATAGATTCTGTATTAGTACCATTCTATATCATCAAAACATTAATCAATCAATATAAACCTACTATACCTGGATCTCCCTCGCACCAGTAGGGATCATGATATGGTAGCATCTGTGACTGGGAACTACTAGGCTCCCCACGCTCAAATAATCTGTGCACGATGGGTGTAGGCTGGCCCGTACTAGAAACAGGTCTCTGTATCACCTCATGTTCCCCCTTTTGGGGAATAAGAGGAGGATCCAGGGCTATGGTATCATCTCCTGAATGGTAGGGAGCTGCATCTGACTCCTCCTCATCATCTCTATCCTCCTCCCCCTCATCATCCTCATCCTTGTCTGCATCCTCACCTGCATCCTCATTCTCCTCATCTCTATCTATGTCACCCTCCTCTCCCTCCTCTTCCTCCTTGGCACTAGGTTGATCTCCTATGGGTGGATCGGGATCTCCTGCCTCCTCATGACCCTCTCCCTCCTCTGGCTCCTCCGATCCTTGATCCTCATCTCGGTCTCCATGTCTCCATGGGCATGGATGGCCTGTTGGGTAATCTGGTGGAAAGATAGGCCCTGGGTATGACCTCACAAACTATGAGAGATACCTGCACTGTGCTCCGGGCTCTGCGGAGTAATTAGTGACCACATCCTAATCGGATCCCTCTATATCTGTGAGCTCGATATCATCTATCATAGGTCTTCCTACTTCTTTGGGTCTGGGAAGGACTCGTGAATGTCGAGTGTAGATGGGTACGTTGGCTGGAACACACTGCTCTAGCCCAAACTGCCTCTGTACTCGGTCAAAGTAGAATGGGACTATGATATGTGAATATCATCCTCGCAGTAGGCAGTTCCTCTGTAAGCATGCTAGTTGCCTCTCCATCCCATCCCATCTGTGCATCCGTAGATATGGTCTCCATACTATAACCTCAGCTGTCAATCTATCAAATATCACTCTCCAATATAGCAGATCCCCAAATCTCCACTCGCTGGTAAGTGGATAAGCAAACACCCTGGGTCGCTCGCTAGTCATACTCATCGGATAGCCGACAGGCCTGGTGCATGTGAAGTGCTCAAATATCCACACCTGCAAAAGTGTGCATGTCATCAAGCTGCAACCCTGTCCAAAAAAATACTCCTTGAGGTCGTGATAGAGATGTACAAGCATACTCTGACCCCAGGCGTATACTCTCCTATGTCTCTCCATAGCTCTGATGCACCATGTGAGACCCCCATGCATGTGCGTACCTCACCCATTAGGGCAGATGGATAGTGCAATGATGGCAATCATAAGGCGTCTCACAAGGGGCACCTCTCCTGTAGGATGTAAGAGCTAGCTAACCATGATGCGACCTCTCGTCTCACTCGGCATGACTCTCCCTATGCAGTATACCTGCTCCCTCTAATGGTCCTCTGCTGACCGATCGGTCGCGTATGTCATAGTGGCTCCTCTAATAGGTAGATGAAGTATGCGGTACACATCCTCGAGTGTAACTATCATCTCTCCTACTGGTAGATGAAATGTACATGTGTCAGGATCCCATCGCTCCATAAGAGCCATCAGCATAGCAGGATGGAATCGAATGGCCACCATAAGGATCGCATACCATAGACCCATGATCAATAATGTATCCCTCTCTACCTATGTCAGCCGAGGAATCTGATCTCGTAGACTGCAAAGAATCTATCCCGCCATGTGCTCTCTCATGTATGGGAGACCCTACAATACAAAAACATCAGTGTAATCAGTACTCAATCGTCAAAATCATTCACGCAAACTGTCGAACATCGTATGCTAACCCTAACATCCCTCACCAAGTCCTGGTTGGGACCATGGTGCCCTGAAGAGGACCATGGTGCCCTTTCAGGGACCATGGCGCCCTGAAGAGGACCATGGCACCCTTTCAGGGACCATGGCGCCCTGAAGGGGACCATGGCACCCCACAGGGACCATGGCACCCTGAAGGGACCATGGCGCCCTGAAAGGACCATGGCGCCCCACAAGGACCATGGCGCCCTGGGTGGGACCCAGGGTCAAATTCCAGGGCTCGCAAACGATCACAGAAACTCAAAGTCAACAGAAATGTAGAAAGTCAAAGTCAAAGTTCAGTCAACTCACCTCGTCCAGCGGCTTGTCATCGATCACGGCCTGTCGCATGATCTCAATCCTCATGGGATGCTCCAGTCATCGTGAAGGCATGATGATAGCTATGTGGGCTCCATTGCAATAAACAATACTCAAAAATCAACAAAGTGACAAATGCAATTGTCACTTTCAAGGTATATATTTTCATTTTGGTTTCAAAACCCTAATTTTCCTCTATTACTCATTTCATCATAACTTGAGTTTGGGAGATGCGATTTTCGTACCATTTGTTGCATAGGAATCATATTTTCATTCCCTTACTCCCTGGATTTTCCAAAATGTGCTATAATGAAGCCTCTTTAGTGAACATCTCTCATCATCATCTCTCACACAATTTGTCGTAAGTAAACATGCTATCCTGTTTCACCTCCCTAATAAGCAAGCTAAAATAGGGGGGGCATATAGCTACTCGCAAATTTCATCACCTTCCTTAGTAAGCATTAGGTTATTTTGTGATCTAACATGTGTTTTGTAGGGTGCGGTTCCTAACTGTGTACTGCAGATACCGCTGGGGGCTTCGTTCGACAGACTTATAGATATATCCTTTTTCAAATAATGTTTACTTTCCTATACTTTAGCTTGCATATGCACGTAGTACTCATATGACTGCTAAAGTGGGGGCTAAATGTAACGTCATAAATTGTACGCACTTGCTAGGGTGGTACAATTTCACACCTAGTTTAGCACCCGCCTTGGCGCATTTCGCATTTTGCATTGCATTTCCCCTTCAACACTTAATTAATCAAATTAATTAGGTCTAAGGTTCTATTTCATCATATTCCACATCATAAAGTTGGGCCCTTTCATTAAAGCGTGTCCTTTTAATTTTATTCCTCCAATACATCATTCAATTAAAAACCCTAATTAGGCCCTATTTCGAACTTGGGGGCTTGATTTCGGGGGTCAAAACATCTCGAAGTCACTTGTAACTTCGAGATTCTCTCTAAAATCATCATATCCAACGGTCCTAAAAATTTGGTGAAAAGTTGTCGGGACCGTGGCGCCCGGAGTGCACATGGTCTCAGACATTTTTCTCGAAATTTTGGGAGCACAATCCAATCATAAAATAAAGCTTAACCCCAAGAAATTGGCGGGATATTCAATCTCTAGGTTGGCCAAAAGTCAAAATTACAACCTAGGGTTTCCTATATAAGAGCTCTCTTTCTTCATTTGAAAGGATCTAGATTTTTGGATTTCAGGACCTCAGATGCAGTGAAAGAGCAGATCTTTGAAGACTTCAAACAACACTCAACATCCGTCTATCAAGCATTCATCAATTTCATTCATCCATTTTAGGGCTTTGAAGGCATTGAAGAGCAATAAGGGATCACCGACTGAAGATTGGCTTGTACCCCTCCCTTGGGGTTGGGTATGATTTCATGTTGTTTTCATGTCTTTACATAAGCTTCAACATATCATTTATATTCATGCTTTAGATCACTTTGCATCTTGATTTGGAGCATTTACATTATCATTTACAAGCAATTAGGGTTTACTTTCTAGGTTGCTCTAGTTTGCTTACTTGCATTTTAGGATCTTGCACACACACAAGGTCTGCACACACAATACTTTTACAATACAACTTGGCTATTCGTGGAGGTGGAAATCATTGAAGCAGGGGTTTGACTAAGGCAAAACCCTATATAGCCGCCCACCATACCTTTTCAGATATAAGTGCAGGTTTCAAGATTTGGACGACGCCGCAAGTTGCAGATCCGACGGAAGCAGACTGGGACAGACTCTCATACCAAATCTTAGAGAAAAAGACCAGGACAGGGGCGGGGGGTGCCCTGGTCCCTAGGACAGGGGTGCTGGGCGCCCTAGTCCTTCTGATAGACAGCATTTTCGATAGTTTTCCAGAGTGCAAAACAGTAGTTTCAGGAGAAGTTTCCAGCACAGTATCAGGACAGTGGTGCCCGCACCCCCGTCTCGAACATTTTCATTCCGATTTTGACTCTAGGTACACATCTGCATTCTGGTCTTATCCTTGTGTTTACATCTTTCCATTGTTTAAGTTCAATTCTGCAATCTTGTCATTAGTTCATACTTGCATTTTGGGGTTAGGAATTTAACTTGCATCATTTTATCTTTCTATTACAACAAAGGAATAGAAATCCTAATAGGTAGCTCGTGGCTCTCTCCTTCACAAAAAAGAAGTAGCCAATTGTGTGATACCTCTAGGCTCTTTCGTATTCTGTAATGTGTGTCAAAAGGTAGGATTAGGGTATGTTAGCCTAGTCTCGCTTTTTCCCCTACACACTACCATGTTATTTTCATTAGACTTGCTTATGCTTGAAATTCGATACAGTTTTTTTGTTACTGCTGTATATGCTAAACACTATGATACAAATTGTCTATATATATATATATATTTTGATTTTTCAATTTGCAATTTTTGTCAAAGGGGGAGTAGAAATATGTATGTGTGTTTCTGAAAATTTTGTATAATGTATGCATTAAGGGGGAGCATGAGTAAATGTATAAATTTGTTGTGCATACACACTTAGTGGTATTACCGTAAAATTTTCTAAGTGTTGCCATCAATGCCAAAGGGGGAGATTGTTGGCTTGATGATGATTGTAATGTATTCATCACTTGTTGTCATTGATGAAACACTCTCACACACACATATGATTATATTGACTACCAGTGTAACTTCAATTGTTTACACTGTTAATCGATATGTTAGAGGTTTATCTCTAATTGGTACTTTGTGTCAACCGGTATGTGCATAAGAGATAACCTATGGTTATACTAAGTTGACATCAAGATGAAGATAAATATGGAGATCAAGCAGAGACTCAAGGAAAATAGTTCATATGTTTTATTCAAACCGGTATTAATTATTCCAACTGGTATTTGTTAATTTTTTTGATGAGTTACCAGCACCGACTACTTGGCGGTAATTTTTGTGATGAGTTATGATCACTTTTCTAGATACACTGCACCTAGGATTTTGATTTCCTTGGACCGACATAAGAGTTGAATGTCTATTTTAAGACATCTTAGTGGATCATTTGAGACAGATGTTATGTAACTGATGGTATGCATGAAGAGAAAAAGTTTTTTTTGAAGAGCGATAAGTGTTAAGATGAAGAGTTTGTTGAAGAGTAGTGTTGTATGTACTTAGAAGGATCTGATCAAGCAAGTATTGTGCTACTCAGAATAGATCAAACCATTCTTGTTGTTTTCTAACCATTACAATAAAATCAAATCCCTTAACTGGGTAAGATCTAACAAGATTCAATGTACAAATCCTCTAAAAAGGTGATCCATTAGTTTGGATTCTTAAATCCTCCAGGGAGGTTACTCCTAACAAGGTACTACTCTTAACAGGGTAAAGCTTCTAATCAAGCTTTGGGATCTCTAACAAGATTCGCTCCTAGCAGAGCACTTTGTAGACCTTAACCGGCCACTTATCTATTACTGCAAATAGTTAACTTGTGAGTTCCATCTCACTATGGTTTTTATCTATTTGGGTTTTCCATGTAGAAACACTTGTGTTATGGTGGATGCTTTACTTTTTGTGGATGCTGTTATATCTTTTTGGATTGAATGCATTGTGTTTAAAATCTTTGTTAAGTTTATCTACCAGTTGGTGTTTGAAGTAGTGGATTATTTGGTGTCATTGATTCACCCCCCCTCTTAGTGCTTTTCAAGTCCATCAGTGGAGTCATCCGTGACCACCTAGGAAATACTGTTGGAGCCTATGCGAGCAACCTAAAGAACCATACTATCACTCAGGCCAAGGGAATGGCTCTTCTCTAGGGTCTGAGAATTGCTACTACTATTGGCATTAAACATCTAGAAATTGAAAGTGACTCACAGACCATTGTAGAAGTGGTTAGTGGTAGATTTGCTACTGGCTGGAAAGTGGATTCCATTTTGAGGGATGCTAGGATGCTTTTGGCTTACCTTGATGGTTTCACCATCCACCATATCTTCAAAGAAGGGAATGTTGTTGCAGACTCTATGGTGGTAGTGGGAATGCTGCAAAACGGCTTACGATGCTGCAAAAACCCTAATTTGCTGCCAATGATCACCTAGGAGATCTTGGAGACAGAAAAAACCAAGTCTAATGATGAACCCATATAACTATCACCAGATGAAGAGCCGAATTTCAAATTTTGAATTTGGAGGGGAAACCCGCCCATCATGGGTTGGGCCCTCCATGTAGCTAGATATGGCCTTGTCATCACCTTCAAAGGGAGTATAATAATGATGATAGTTATTGTTATAGTACTGATATCGGGAATGGTAATTTCCAATTATTATCCGGACAAATATAATTAGTGGCAATAAAAGTGACAGTTGGGATCGGCTAAATCACATTGGTTGGATTGAGAGTTCGCATGAGTGTAGTAGATATCATGAAAGTGAAATCTGCTTAGGCACAACTTGTAATAATCACACCATTTATTGTATGATTTTATCACAGAACTGGCTAAGTTTTTATCTCAACTCTGCCTCTGCTCTAGTTCAGCTTTTTTGTTTTGATACCCTATTTCTCTTTTGCTTTGCTAAGCTGGAAGAAATGACCATGGGGGGTGACAAGCTAGGACTAGAACCTGACAAAACTGATGAATTTAAAGCCAAGCTGATGGTGTGGTTGTCTGTTCGGAAGGAGGGATTGATAAATTTATGGAAAACCTGAAAGGGAATGATGAGAGATTGTCTAAGCAGTTCATGGCTTCTTGGGAGGATACAAGGGTTACCATGGGGGGTATTTCCTTTGAAATAAATGAAGAGGTGATTTCCCAAGCAATGAGTCTATCCATGGAGGGGAGGAAATGGAAGAAACAAAGCCACATTTTGGATACTACCAGCTTAAACTAGTTTTTTCATGAATGGGAGAACCCTGTGAAGAGGGTGAGCGACTTCATCCAGGAGGAGCTTCTACCACCATGGGACGAGGTCTTCTATATCATTATGAAATACTTCACTTTGGTAGGATGGTATGGAGTCTTTTACTATTATCACATCCCTTTCCCTAACCATCTTAGAAATAAAGATCATATCTCCATTCCATTTTTTCTGCTACACTCATTGGACTTCAATGTTAAGGATATTGCCAAAGCCAAGAAAAAAGGAAAAGACTTCCCCATTTTGCACCAAGGCCTCATCTCATGCCTCTACAATTTCAATTTAGCCCTTTGCCCACCCCACATAATCTCTATCCAAAATGTAGCTGAAAACCATCCCCTAGCCATTACTACCGATAAACCTGATACAAGCCCTCCTCGGTTGCCTGAAATTGGCTCCTGCAGTAAGAAAAACAAAAAGCGCCTTCCTGAGGATGCTAGAACCCCTAAGAAAGTTAGAATTCAGGAGATTGATTCTGATGTGGAAATTACAGATGAGGCCAACACCCCTTGCCGTTCTATGAGACTGGCCTCCAAACGCCCTGAAAAATCCTTAAGAGACCCCTCCTCATCCCATGAAACTCAGAATTCCATCCCCTTCAAGAATGTGGCCCTGTTTTAGTCTACCTCGACCCCCCATTCTGTTAGCTCCACCCATGCTTCTGAGAGCCCAAAAAATTCCATGAATCTAGAGGCCAGCCCCAAATCCTAGACAAACTCTCCCTCCCTGACTCTTAGGTTCAAGAAGATGATGGTGGTGGAGAAAGTGAGTAGCATAAAGGAGGAAGAGGACAATAGCCTAGCGGAGTTGGGTAAGAAAGTGGAGGGTTTGTTTGATAATTTGTAGGAAATCACCAGCAAAATGGAGGCCATGGAAAACAAGTTGCAGGATGTCTCCAGGTTTGCTTTAAACATTATGCATTGCTCGGCGACCACTTTGTGTCTTTTGCAGGAAAGTACTATTAAAGGCAAAGGCAAGGAGGATGATGACTACAAGGCTCTATTCAAATTCCTCACCAAGGAATGGGCTAGGAAGCTCCTCTCCAAGAGGAGCCATGGGAAAAAGAAATAGTTTTCTTCTATTTCTCAGACCTCTGGTTATTTATTCAGCCCTAGTAGCCTCTGGACTTATAGTTTTAATTTATTTTTATGTTTGAACTTATCTACCTATTGCCCTGCATGGCAAATGTTTAAAATGTTTATTAAGACTTTTATATATCTGATGAACATGCATAGAATGATTATTGTTTTTAATAGAGGAAAGTTGAGAGGGCTGTAATTTTGTTGTTGCTCTGCTGATAGTTGGCTTGCCACTATTTCTTTGTTTTGTTCCTAGGTCAGCTCCCTTGTTTTGGCTTCTTTTAATATAAAAAACAATGATATTTACGCCGAAGGCGTGCATTATATGAAATCAATGAGCTGTTAGAGAACATCCACAACTGATATTACACCCGTAACCATGCAAGACAATTGAAAAAATGTTGACCATTCATTTGGTCTTCGCCATTTTCTTTTCAGATTTTTGCAAAATATTGTTTTACTCGTCAACGTGTTTCACAGTTTCGGGTTGCCTAGATACTGCTACCATTTTACTTTCTTGTGAATGTGAATGGTACAGTCGTTCGTTGGCTTCTTCATACCTTCCTATCGGTAAGATATCAATATTCAATATAAATATTCTTTATCACTACCAGATTTTGATTTTTAAAAATCTCTTGGACACTTTAATTTTTTTTATGTCGGAATGGTTACGTTGGATATTTCATATGTTGAATATGTTTTTAACTTATTCGAAATATTTCAATAATAGTTATTTTATAATATATAAAGTTAATTTTGTTTTCAAATAACAAATAATATATAAATAATAAATTATACATTTCATCTTTTTAAATATTTATTTTTTATTTTTTATAATTACCATATTATATATGTATATATGAATTTTTATATTATTATATATAAAAAAATTGTAATAAGTTTTTAAGTTTTTTAAAATAATTAATAAAATATTAGTTATATCTCATACACTTGTAATGTTCAACATAAAACTAAACAATTTAATATTTTAATATTAATATGGTTTATTTTTATTTTTAATATTTTTATTAGAATGACAATTTTATTTTTTAAAATTTCACTATATTTATGTTCAATCTTGTAATAATTTAATATTTGCTAATTTATTTAAGAAGTTAACTATAATCATTCTCAATATTATAATTTTTATTTTTATTTTCAATTAATTAATAAATATGGTCAAAAGGTGCATTGGATATTGTTCAATTTTGTGCGTATACCTATTTTTTTGTCTAATCCATTGAACGGCATGAGTATTCCACATAAATACAAATAGTCTTGGATAAGGTAAACTAAAGCCTAATGAAACACATACAATAAATTTTCTAATATTAACATAGAAATTTGGAAGGGCTCTTGAAGTAAAATATAATTATATCTCGTGGCTTTTAATTGTTCGCATTAAGATAATTATCTCTTTAAACCTACCCACATTAGGGCCTATATTTTTTCTAAATATTAAGGCATATTAAATTATTTTTAAAATTATATGTATACAAATTAATTATATATAAGATTAATTTTATAAAATTTTGATAATTTTCTTAAGTTATTTTTATATGATACTTTTTAAATTATTTTATTGTAGTATATAATCAATTTTGAATTTAATTATATAATAAAATTATATTTATTATTGTATACAATATTTGAAATAATATAAATTATCTTTCTTTTTTAAATATAAGCACTACCATAAAAGGTATCTCCTTGTATTCATAAAAATAGATTACAAAGATGTCCATATACAAATAATTGTGTAGGAGAAAGCCTATTCTGGCACCAATCTCTATCATCCTATCTACTTTGGCTAGATTAAGAAGATCTTTCTTGTTGCCCATGAAATCTTAAATTCCTCCAAGTTGTTCTTCTTCTCTACACTAGTCCTGAACAAATGCCATGCCTCTACATTCGTTTCATACTCTTTTCTTCCCTCACATATATTGTATTCAACATCATGCATGACTCAGGGACTTCTAGAAATAGATTTATTTCTCCATCAATAGCACCCTACCGCTCCTGCCAGATAATGTGTTTTGCAATTTGTATCACCCAAAAGTTGCTAAGGACTTGAACCATGGGCTCAAACATAGCTCAAAAGTCATTGCATTGTGTTTGTGTCATTTTTGACACGTTGCAACACCTAGAATGCATATTACCACATCCCATGCCTCATTGTATCTCAACTAAAATATGGCTCATCCTTGTTCTTCCCTGATCACCTCTATGAATGGATAATGGGTGCCAAAGTGTAAGCCATTTCAAATGTGATTTTTTATCCTTGCAAACCACCAAGTTGCCACTTCTATCACATGTCCCACTAAAAAATAGTCTCTCATTCAGGAAGAGTACTATCTTTGCCATTCTAACTTGTCACTTTTTAATCACCAATGTTAGTCAAGAAAGATCCACTACAATGCATCTTATGGCTATCTAAATGTGGCGAGATATCCCTGTAACCATACATGGGCAAAGGATCATCCCAGACTTGTGTCTTTGAAAATTACTTCGTTCAACCCATCCCATTTCTTGAAGGAGTCCATGATCTCCTCCACATCACTATATTTTTGTATCTTCCAGCTCTATCTATTCCTCTCTCCTCTCTCTATCTTTATCTTTCCCATCCTCTCCATATTTTTCTCCTTCTCCAAATCCATCTCTATCTTCCTCTTTATCTTTATAAGATCATACTTGTAATAGAATCTAATTATCTTTGACCTCATGTACTACACAAATACATACCAAAATATACTTTAATTTTTCTATTTTTCCTTCTACATCTCCTCAGTGTACCCATTGCACACCGAGGTCACTGAAGAAAAAGTACAACTAATAAACAACATAAGAAAATTATTAACCCTGTTGGGTCATTAATTAATAAATGATAATTGACCCGTTGACCTCCATGTAGGATAAGAATAGCCCACCCTAAGAACAACCACAATTCCATCTTTCCCTCTATGTGATCCCAAATGGCGATCTCTTACCACAAGCTCTATATTGTTTTTATTTAATTTTTTCTTCCCACGAATCCCAAGCTCTGCTCCTCTTCAAAGCAACCCTGAATGACTTTGAGGTCTCTCTCAGTTCATGGGTAAATGGAACGGATAGTTGTACCTCCGAGATTGGCATTTCCTACGACAATCACACCAACCACGTTGTCCCTCTCTATGTATTAGGTGCAATCTATCCCTCTTCTCCCCAAGGTGTGATATCTGAGAGCTTGTGCCAACTTCATTTTCTCACATCACTTACATTATATGGAGTATCAGGTACTACCATTCCTCCCTATTTAGGAAATCTTTCTTATATTCACTCTTTACATTTACCTTATATTGGCTTAAGTGGTAAGATTCTACCTTTTGTTTGTTTGCTCACTCACCTTAAAATCCTTGATCTTTAGAGAAATAACTTGAATGGAAGCATACCTTCCTCCCTTGGAAATCTTCCCTATATTGAGGCTTTAGTTTTATCTGATAATAGCTTTAGTGGGATGATTCTACCTCTTGTTTGTTTCACTCACCCACCTTACATTCCTTGATCTTTCAGACAATTACTTCAATGGAGGCATACCTTCTTGTTCGCTCACCTGCCTTACATTCCTTGATCTTTCAAACAATTACTTCAATGGAAGCATACCTTCCTGCCTTGGCAATCTTGCTTCTTTAACTCAACTTCACCTGGGTAACAACCAACTTAGTGAAAGCATACATCTTCTCTTGGAAGTCTCTCTTTATTGAAGAAATTGGATCTTTCATACAATCAGCTAAGCAGTATCATTCTAGATTCATTGGGCAATCTCTCTTTACTAGAGTTGTTGGAAATTAATGATAACCAACTGAGCGGGACCGTTCCCCCTTCATTTGCTCGTCTTTCCTCACTCACTCACTTGTATGCTGATGGCCATCATTTCAAAGAAATGGTCTCTTCTTTGTCACTTCCAACTTCTTTACATACTCTACGCGTATCATTAAACCATTACCAGTCGATTTTAGAAACTTTCTTTCACAACCTTACAAGATTAAGTGATTTGTATATATTTGATTGTGTCCTAAATATTAGCACAACTTGGATTTCACCCTTTTATTTATCTTATCTACGTTTAGTGTCATGTATGATTGACAGTAAATTTCCACCTTGGATTTCAACACAATTCTCACTTGAATCATTGGGTATAACTAATACCAGTCTTGTGGGCGTAATTCCCTCTTGGCTATGGGAAAATAGTCCTCTATTGTTTCATCTAAATCTTTCAGGAAATCATTTGGAAGGAAACCTATCCTCAAATACTTCATTATGGATGCATATAGAACAACTAGATTTGGTTAGAAATAGATTGAGTGGGCACATCCCATCAATGTGGTTGCCTAAGATAAAAATATTGCTACTCAATGATAATTTGTTCAGTGGCAATATTCCTCAGAGTTTGGGCAAATTAACCTAGCTTGAAATGTTAAATCTTGCAAACAACGAGATGACAAGAGTGATCCCTACCAGTTTGTCCAATTGTTCTTCCCTTAGGTCTTGAATTTGTGGAAATAATAGTTTGGAGGGAAGCTTACCACATGATTTTTGTAAGCTAAGTGAATTATATTCATTAGTTGTTCACAATAATAATTTGGATGGATCATTCCCTCCTTCAATAGCAAATTGTTCAAAGCTACAGGTTCTTGATATTGGAAATAATTTGTTTGAAGGTGAAATACCAACATTAATTGGAAATATCTCAGAGCTAAAAGTATTGATAATGAAGGAGAACAAATTTATAGGTAATATTCCTTTAGAGATAGGTCAATTAAAGCACCTCCAGATCTTGCTCCTTTCTTCCAATCATGTCTCAGGTTCAATTCCACACATAATTGTATTCTTGCAAGCAATGGCAAATGAAAGTCAAAATGGTTTTGTATTATCCATTGATACTATCAGGCCATTATATCAAGATGGATTGAATATGACTTTAAAAGGTACAAATCAACACTACCAATATATTCTTTCCACACTCACATCCATAGATCTCTCAAGCTATGAATTGGAGGGAAAAGTTCCTTCCGATTTTGGGAATTTGAAGGGGCTAAGGGTCCAAAACCTCTCAATGAACAACTTGAATCAGACCATTCCAAAAATTCTTGGAGAAATGCATCAATTGGAATAATTAGACCTTTCAAGAAATCATTTTTCAGGACAAATCCCTATAGAGCTTGAATCTCTAAGCTATATAGGCTCATTGGATCTATCAAACAACAATCATTCAGGAAGCATACCACAAGGAACACATATGATTGGATTGGAGAATCCTCTTATTCAAGGAATCCTAATTTATGGGGGTGTCCCCTACCCAAAAATTGTTGTTGGCCACAATTTGTTCCTTCTCCTCCGCCAATTTCCATTAATAAAATAAAGAAAAGCACTAAATATCCATGGTATAGGATATCACTGGGATTGTCCTATGTAATGGATTTTGGGGGGACAATATCATTGATGGTGATAAATATCAAATGGAGAAGCAAATACTTCAACAAAGTTGATTCAATCCTAAAGTTTTTTTTTCCATGGATGAAGAATTTGACATTGTAAAGATATACATCTACAAGTCATTCAAGGGTGAGTTTTTTTTGTTCTTTGAAGTATATATGACAATTCTAAATATTGAACTACACAAATTCAAAAGGAAATTAGTACATTTTTTAGATAAAAAATTTATTGGCTATTTATAAATTTTAGATTGTTTGTAGTTCTTTTAAATTAAATAATATAATCTTTTAGTTGTTACTAATATATCACTTTCTTTATAGGATGACGGTTTCTTGGTGTATCTAAAGACTTTATTCTTGGTCACAAAAATTTCATTACACATGCTTTTGGGAAAGACCTACATGCAATAGAAAGCTCATATACTTCTATGGAAGATAGATTCGAAAATATGAACAGCATATACGTTGTGTACTAATGGAAACTTTTATTTAAGATAATGGTATATGCATGGTAGTCTTTAATAATTTTTTCCTTGAATTTGGTTGTATAGTGCTTTTGTATCTCCTCCATCCCTAAAAAGGAGAACAATATGGGTGGATAAATGTAGAGCGGCCATACTTGCAAAAATTTCTTAAAAATGATAACAACACTTGTGTGTCTTTCAATGCAGAGAATGTGGCATAGACTTGTGGATTTTTTTTTTGTTTTGATGGATATAGGTAGAGTGACAATGCTTAGATTATATGCTTGAACTTGGTTTCATAGTATTGTAGTAACTAGAATCTCAAAATAACATGGAATATGTAAACAAAATGGTCAAAATTTTCATTTCCAAATGAAAATATACAGAATGTTGATGCTTAAAAATTATTTTAATTTTTTTAAAATATTGCATTTACGGCTTCAAAACTCATTTTCTCTAGATTGGCATTATTATCTCAAGGATTAGTGTTGTAAGATTCCCTTTTTCTGTGAGAATGCTTGTAATAATCAAGTTAAATCTGGTACTTTTCTCTATCTATTTTGGAGGAGTTGATGTTATTACGCCAAGTTGTCATTGGAGTATGTATTTTATGTCATTAGAGGTTTCTGCAAACAATGGACTTGCAGTAGTTGTCATACTGTGCATTTTTTCACTCCCATTTGTGTAGATTGGTAATATGAAATATCAAGCCAAGAGTTAACATCTTGAGCATTTTGCTTTAATCAATTCAGATTTTGATGTTTTCTGCTTTTTTGGTGGCTAGTGGCAAATAATGTGAGCTTTTGAATTGTTGTTGACATGTTATTGCATTTTTTCTTGAATTTGGCTGTGTAGAACACCTCTTCCTTAGAGTAACATTGAAAATGTGAACAATTAGTGTGGAATTTTCTATTTATGGTAAGAATTTGGCTATGTAGAACATCTTTTCCTCATAGTAACATGGAAAATGTGAAGAATTACTGTGAAAATTTCTATTTTACATAGATGCAAGAGTTTATCCAGCTTAATTAGCATCTTGCAATTTTTAAATGAATATGGTTGTGTAGTCCTTTTCATTCATGCCTGTAGGACATAAAATATGAACTTTATGAACATTCTCTTCAAACCAATTTTTCTAAAGCCACGGGTGGTCTTACATTTCTCTATGCTCGACTTTGGATGGATCTCTTTAAAAGAAAATTGAATAGTTTTTTCCTTTTCTTTTTGGACTATAATTTTAAGATAAAAAGGGAAAAGTTATAGCATATGTAGGCATCATGAATTTTTGCTACATCCACCTAGAAGAAAGAAAGATGTAGATTTTGGTGCATATGCAGATGTACGCATGTTTTTGTGGTTCAAGCAAGTGTGGTACTTGCCATTTGAGAGATTTACCAATTTAACCTACCATACTTGCCTCCTTACCATTTTTCATCTTGAATAAAAATTAATGGTGATCCAAGAGACTAGATCTGAAAGATTCTTGAATCAAACATAGACATGCCAATGATTCATTATCTTTTGGTGTAATATTAAAAATATTGGATATTAAATCAATGATTGTGGGTATTAAATTAACAAATACTATCACAAACATTGGAACATGCTCAACTACTGAATATTTTCTCCTATTTCCTTAAGTTTGATATAAGACCAAGAACACCACATTGTAAATCGGTTTATATTTTCAATATATGAATGCAAAATATTTGTAACAAAAAGTTTCTTCTCACTGTCATTTTTATTTCTGCTACCTTTTCTCTCTATTTAATTTTGTATTCTCCTCTACCTCTGTCTATCAATAAATCCAACATAGAAATTCCAATGGGAGACATAACCGGTAAATAATCTAGTGTGAGGCATCATGTAATTTAGGTGGGCATTCTCACCAAATATAGATTATTGACTAATTATGAAGGTACTTTGAAAGTAGAAAATCTAAACTGTTTTATGAGACAAGGTTGAATAAAAGTGTGAACTTTTTTTTCAAGATCTACTATAAAATTATCATGGTTGGGTGTGGATGTTATTACATTGTGGTTACTCTTGGTAACATAGCTAATTTGGTCCTACATATATTACAAAAATCTATTTCATTTCATTTAGCCATGTTGATGCCATGTGCTAAGATGGCATTGAAGTGGCTACCCACATGTTATAAAAAAAAAATTGTTGATGGCTCAATTATATGTTGCATCATAGTTTGAGTCCATGTACCCCATAGATACTTTCATAGTCACACTTAAAAGCATGTAACAACTCATATGAGCTACGAAGAATTGTAAGATTGTTTCACCATAAATACATGTATCAACATTATTTATTTTCTAGGATTGTACGTGCGAAATATGCCTAATCACTATGTTGTGCACTATGCTTGATATAATGGACCCATCATCAAATACACACTATGATAATCAAGCTTTTAATTTAATTTGGGGCATGCAAAGAGAGTTAAATTTGCATGATACATCTATATGTGAATTAAGACTATAAATTGTATTAATACTTACATATTAGCATGAATAATTGAATCATTGATAAAATAAAACATATTATAAAAGAGTTTTACATCAATTGAGATGAAGCAAAATAAATAACTTATAATAGAGTTTCAAGAGAAGTGTCAATCAAGAACAAGTGCTTTTAAAATAATTTCATTACATTGGCCACAAAGGATATGAAAGAATAAGATGGTGCAAAGCCATAAAAATTACCAAAGTTTATTAAAAATGAAGTGGTCACAAGGACCTTTTTATCAATACTTTAGAGAGATAGAAATTTGGTTAGACATGGTACATCACCATTCAATATGCAATTTGAACTATGGGTAAATATACCCATTCAATCAAAATCTATTTTGATCAAAATAACATCTTGTCTTATTTTCTGAGCCCATTCACAAGTTTTCCATGCTATAATAAGATTGTCAAGAATAAACCTTCCAGCAATAAAACCATTTTGCTCGGTTCTAACAATTCCTTGCATAATAAGCTTAATCTGTATGGCCAAAGCCTTAGCAATGATTTTATAGGAAATATTAAGAAGAGTAATAGGCCACCAACTAGAAATAGTTGATGAATAGTGATGAACAACTAATACCCTAACCGGTACTGAGAGGGGGGGGTGTGAATCAGTAGATACAAAAACTTGATTCACAACTTTGACACTTTCTAAACATAGATAACCAGTTATCTATACCACTATACCCAACTATAGCAATACCGGTTAACAAAAATACTTCAGACAACTAAACCGGTTAAACAAGAGTACTTCAAATAGCATACAACAAGTCTCAAATCTAGATAGCTATTTTACTAGTTTGATCATGCATGAGCTGCATTAGTAATACCACCACGATTATCTTTGCATGCATATTCAACTATACAAAAACTAGTCAATCATGAAATGAAAAATACACAGCCCATGACACAGATTTTTCACGTGGAAACCCAAATGGGAAAAACCATGATGGGGATGAATACCCACAATCTTTTTTTTGAACTCTTTTGAAGTTCGCTATGTTAGGAGCCTAGTCCGGTTAAAGACTTTACAATAAGGTTCTGTTAGGAACCGATCCTATTAGGGATCACCCGGTTAAGGGATGGCTATAAACCCTATTAAAGGTTACCTTGCTAGAGGATTTAAAGAACTCAATGAACTTGAGTCACCTAGATAGTGGATTTACAACAAGCATGTTAAAGCTACCCGGTCAAGGGATTTTCCTTCTGTTGAAATGGTTAGAAGTAAACGGGTAAAGCTTTGATCTAATAACAACACTCCTTGCTAGGGCAGATCCTTTTCAGTTTCTCACTTCTGCAATCACACTCTGTAGATTCCTTACTCTGGTTTGGTAAGTATCAAGTCTCCAACACATAGACATAAACACAACTTTTGCCAAAACAAACAATAATAGACATCATTGACCTTATAGACAACAATTAGGTCGGTAGCATAAACCCTAAACCCTAAAATATTTAGGTTTATAATTACAAGCGGCCTGATCCTGACTGTCAAAATGCATTGCATAGAATAAAACAATCTGAGTTAGATCTCAAGTTATTATGCATTTTCCAATCTTCACTACATCTAGAATTAATTAACCCATCACGCATTCTTCACACATCGCTAAGAAAAATGCACATTCCCGAGGTAGACATTCAATGCATTCACTCATCATGCACAAGATCCTCAAAGAGATTCTTCACATGCACATAGCTAACGTGGCATCTCGATCTCATCCTTAACTCTTAACTAACTCATCACATAATATCATAGGTTGCACTGCACAAGCCAGATCGCCAAACTGCAAACCCTCAAACTGAACTAAGACTACAAACTGATAGTCATACTGTGAACGCTGACACTAGTTCACTCCATCCCAGTTGACTATAGCTGCTTCTAGTCTTTACACCAGTTCACTTATTGACATCAATGACAACATACATTATCATTGGTTCATCATATGCCAACAATATCCCCCTTTGGGATTGATGGCAATACTTAGTGAATCATTGCTCAATAAAATATATATCGGTTGATACTATACCTATGCAACTTAAAGGAACACCATCACCTGGACTGGTCAGTGTGTACATGCTCAATATCTTCTCCCCAAATAATATATCTTCTCCCCCTTTGACAACAATGCCAAAGTGGAGGCATAAGCTTCCAAGATCCACTATGATGCTCCCCCTATGGAGTAGCATCCTTCAACACATCAATCCTATAAGATTTGTCACTACAGTACCTGACTGATGTGGAGCACACATCTTTAATTTATTTCATGATGGGTCAGAACCCCTAATTCACCTCTCAAATAGGTAAATGTAGTCTTTAGTAAGGGCTTAGTGAATATATCTGCTAGCTACTCCTTACTGGAAAAATGTCTTAATACCACCTCTTTATTCTAAACTTTCTTTCTCAAGAAATGATACTTGAGCTCAAAATGCTTGGTCCTAGCATGCAATACCGGATTTTTGGAAATATTGATTGTACTAGTATTATCACAGAAAATACTCACCAGTTCAGATACAGTTACTTTGAAGCCATTCAGTACATCCTTCATCCAAAATGTTTGAGTGCAGTTCATAAATGCTGTAGACTGGGAGATATAACTTTGCTTCTTACTCATCCATGAGACTAGTCTCCCACCAAGGAACAACGCTCCACCGTTTGTGCTCTTTCGGTCGTCCACATTACCTACCCAATCTACATCGGTAAAGACTTTGAGATCAAAGTCACCATTATATGGATACCACAATCCATAATAAACTATTCCCTTCAGATATCTAAGAATCCTCTTTACAACTACCAAGTGGGATTCTCTTGGATTCTTCTAAAAATGTGCAACTATGCCTACTGCATGAGCAATATTTGATCTGTTGGGCACCACATAGTGTAGCTTACTGATCACTGACCGGTACTCCTTCTCATTCACCAACACTAAATCATCCTCCTTAGTCAGTTTGAATCTGGTCACCATTGGTGTTCCAACCGATTTTCTCTCCTCCATGCCAAAGGTCTTTAATACCTCTTTGATGTATCTAGACTGGGTAATGAAGATACCCTCCTTCATTTGCTAAATTTGTAGACCAATGAAGAACTTTATCTCTCCAATGAGAGACATTTCAAACTCCTTCTTCATTTCATCTACAAATGCATGACTCATTTCATCATCTCCTTTGAAGATTATGTCATCTACAAATACTTCACAAATCAGAATCTGATCACCTTCAAATTTTAGGTAGATGTTGTTGTCCTCACTAGTTCTCTGAAATCCTATGTTCACAAGATGAGAGTGTACTCCTGATCACTGACCGGTACTCCTTCTCATTCACCAACACTAAATCATCCTCCTTAGTTAGTTTGAATCTGGTCACCATTGGTGTTCCAACCGATTTTCTCTCCTCCATGCCAAAGGTCTTTAATACCTCTTTGATGTATCTGGACTGGGTAATGAAGATACCCTCCTTCATCTGCTAAATTTGTAGACCAATGAAGAACTTTATCTCTCCAATGAGAGACATTTCAAACTCCTTCTTCATTTCATCTACAAATGCATGACTCATTTCATCATCTCCTTCGAAGATTATGTCATCTACAAATACTTCACAAATCAAAATCTGATCACCTTCAAATTTTAGTTTGAATCTGATCACTGACCGGTACTCCTTCTCATTCACCAACACTAAATCATCCTCCTTAGTCAGTTTGAATCTGGTCACCATTGGTGTTCCAACCGATTTTCTCTCCTCCATGCCAAAGGTCTTTAATACCTCTTTGATGTATCTGGACTGGGTAATGAAGATACCCTCCTTCATCTACTAAATTTGTAGACCAATGAAGAACTTTATCTCTCCAATGAGAGACATTTCAAACTCCTTCTTCATTTCATCTACAAATGCATGACTCATTTCATCATCTCCTTCGAAGATTATGTCATCTACAAATACTTCACAAATCAGAATCTGATCACCTTCAAATTTCAGGTAGATGTTGTTGTCCTCACTAGTTCTCTAAAATCCTATGTTCACAAGATGAGAGTGTAACCATTCATACCATGCCCTTGGTGCTTGTTTCAATCCATACAGGGCCTTGTGTAATATACACACCATGTCACTATCTTCTGATAGAGAAAACCCATCTGGTTTCTCAATGTACACTTCTTCTTCTAGGATCCCATTCAAGAATGCTGACTTTACATCCATCTGGTACACCTTGAATCCCTTGAATGCAGCAAAGACAAGTGGCATTCAGACACCTTCTAGTCTAGCCACTGGGGCAAAGGTTTCTCCATAGTCTTCTCCTTCTTCCTGAGCATATCCTTTGCATACAAGTCTTGCCTTGTTTCTTACAACTATGTCTTCTTCATTCAACTTATTCCTGAAGACCCATTTGGTACCTATTACATTCTTGTGTTCCAATTTGGGTACCAAGGACCATGTTGCATTCTTCTCTATATGGTCCACCTCCTCTTCCATTGCCTTTATCCAGTCTTCATCGATAAGTGCCTCTCTAGTTGTCTTAGGCTCAAATTTAGAGATCATGCAAGATTTTTCTTTCACCTTTCTACTTGTGAGTATCCCTACATCTTTGTCATCAATGATCTACTACGGATCATGATGCAGTTTTACATACCTAGGATGACCCTAGCTGGTTTCGCTTGCTTTTCCTCTTCTTCTTCCGCTTCATCTTCTTCTTCACCTACTGCAACTTCTACCTGTATAGAAACACTAGGATCTTTCTGGTGTTTGTCACCTATTTCCTTCTTAACTGATTCCCAGAAGGCTACATCTGGTTAATCTTCTACTTGCTTGTTTTTGGTTGCCTTAGATTTCTTAGGGGATTCATCAACCCTGACATTGATACTCTCAATAATTTTGTGAGTCCTATTGTTGTAGCATTTGAGAGCTTTTCTTTTGGTGGAATATCCCAAAAATATTCCTTCATCACACTTAGCATCAAACTTGCTTAGCTGCTCACCTCTTCTGATATAGCACTTACTACCAAATACTTTGAAATAACTCACATTAGGAGTTCTCCCGTTCCAGTACTCATAGGGGGTTTTGTCTTTACCTCTCTTGATGAGTACCCGGTTCATGATATAGACTACAGTGCTCACCGCTTCTCTCCAAAATGTGTGAGCTACCTTTCCTTGGATCAGCATAATTATGGCTGCTTCCACTATAGTCCTGTTATTTCTTTCTGCTATGTCATTCTACTATGGCGTCCTTGGGGCAGACAACTTCCTCTTGATCTCGTTCTCTTCGTAGTACTTTTTGAATTCCTTAGAAGTGAATTCACCTCCGTGATTGGTTCTTAGGCATTTTATTCTTCTGCTGCTTTCCTTCTCCACCAATGCTCTAAAGGCTTTGAATTTTCCAAATGCCTCAGAATTGTCTTTCAAGAATGCGACCCACATCATTCTTGAGCAATCATCGGTAAGACTCATGAAATACTGATATCCTTGAATACTTCTTGTTTTTATTGCACCACACAGATCGGTGTGCACTAGATCAAGTAAGTTCTCTGCTGAAAAATACTTACCTTTGAATGTTGAGGAAGACATCTTCCCAAGTTGACATTCTCTGCACAAAGCATTCTTCGGTTTGTTTAGCAAAGGCAGTCCTCTTAGGGCCTTGATCTTACTGGCCTTTACTATATTATCAAATTTTATATGAGAGAGTCTCCTATGCCATATCCAACTATCATCAAACTTCACCATTAGACACCGACTGATCTGGTCATTCAGCTGAAACAAGTTTCCTTTGGTTTGTTTGCCGGTGGCAATAAGTTCACCACTCTTTCTAATTATTTTACAAACCCTACCTTTGAACTCTAGAATAAGTCCTTTGTCATTCAGCTAAGCAACACTCAAAAGGTTGTTCTTAAAGCCTTCCACCCAGTAGACATCATCCGCATTGTTCTTTCCATTCAGTGAGATGGAACCTTTTCCTTTTACCATGCAAGGTGCATCGTTGCCAAACTAGACAACACCTCCATCATATTCTTCCAGAGTCATAAAATTCTTTGATCACCAGTCATGTGGTGAGAACACCCGCTATCAATGATCCACTCATTAGAGTTGTCAATGCAAGAGACAAGGGCTTTCTGGTCAGACACCTCTTCCTTGACAACTACAAACACTATGTCCTCACTCTCTTCAACCTCAGATTCTTCATCGGTAACACCTTCATCCACTACAACAAGACAATCTATCCCACCTCCTCATTTATACTTTCTAAACCTTTCCAATTTATCCTTATTGCCATTGTTAGGATAGTTAACAACAATATGTCCTATCTTATTGGAGGAAAAACACTTCAAAGGAAGCTTACCTCTATATTTTCTTGTGCCTTTTGGGAGTCTCTTAGCGAGAAGAGCTTCAAACTCCATCAGAATCTCCTCATTGTCCATATCTCTGCTTGGCCTGTACTCATAGCTGGTACTAACCTCTTTTCCTCTCCTGGTCAGTGCGAAGGAAGCAGATGCTCTAAAGGATGACTCAGTCTTTTTAACACTACCGTCATAGCCATTCAATTCATATGCAGTTAGTTTAGCAATGATAGAGTCTAGAGATACCTTTGGCTTGTCGATATATCTTAGCTCGTAAATAGCGGCAACCCTGATTGCATAGATCGATAACAATGATTTCAGAACTTTACTTACAATGGTGACATCATCAATTGTTCCACCAGTGCTTTTGATATCACCAACCATAGTATTGATCCTTATGCCATATTGCTGAATGGTCTCACCTTCAACCATCCTCATGTCTTCAAATTTTCCTTTGAGGATGTCTTCCTTAGCCTACTTGACATGCTCATCACTGCCATAAATGGTTTCCAGTGTGTCCCATACATCCTTAGGGTTGTCCTTATCTTGTACATCAATAAACTCAATATCGGACAAGCTGCTAATAAGGGTTTCCATGACTTGCCCATTCTCTTGAATCTCTCTTTTTTGATAATCGATTAGAGTGCCAGAAGGAATTACATAGGCATTCTCAACATAGCTCCAGTGTTGAGCGCCCAAACTCTTGATATAAATCTTCATTATGTCCTTTCATATTTTGAAGTTATCCCTATTGAACTTAGGACCTTCTCTCTTCATCATTAAAGAAGGATCTTTTGCCTCAAGTAGTTAAGCTTATATCATCGAGGACTTGGAGGCACTCTAATACCAATTGATGAATAATGATGAACAAATAATACCCTAACCAGTACTGAGAGGGGGGGGAGGTGAATCAATACATACAAAAACTTGCTTCATAACTTTGACACTCTTTGAACATAGATAACCGGTTGTCTATACCACTGTACCCAACTATAGCAATACCAGTTAATAGAAATACTTCAGACAGCTAAACCAGTTAAACAAAAGTACTTAAAATAGCATACAACAAGTCTCAAATCTAGATAGCTATTTTACCAATTTGATCACGTATGAGTTACATTAGTAATACCACCACCATTAGCTTTGCATGCATATTCAATTGAACAAAAAATACTCAATCACCACATGAAAAATGCATAGCCCATGACACACAGATTAATCATGTGGAAACCCAAATGGGAAAAACCACGATGGGGATGAATACCCACAAGCTTGTTTTTGAACTCTTTTGAAGTCCGCTATGTTAGGAGCCTAGTCCGGTTAAAGACTTTACAATAAGGTTCTGTTACGAACCGATCCTATTAGGGATCACCCGGTAAAGGGATGGCTATAAACCCTGTTAAAGGTTGAAACCCTATTAAAGGTTACCTCGCTAAAGGATTTAAAGAACTCAATGAACTTGAGTGACCTGGTTAGAGGATTTGCAACAAGCCTGTTAAAGCTACCTGGTTAAGGGATTTTTCTTCTGTTGAAATGGTTAGAAGTCAATAGGTAAAGCTCCGATCTAATAACAACACTCCTTGCTAGGGCAGATACTTTTCAGTTTCTCACTTCTACAATCACACTCTGCAGATTCCTTACTCTGGTTTGGCAAGTATCAAGTCTCCAACACACAGACATAAACACAACTTTTGTCAACACAAACAATAACATACATCATTGACCTTATAGACAAAAATTAGGTCAGTAGCATAAACCCTAAACCCTAAAACATTTAGGTTTACAATTACAAGCAGTCCGATCCTAACCGTAAAAATGCATTGCATAGGATAAAACAATCTGAGATAGATCTCAAGTTATTCTGAATCATCCAATCTTCACCACATCTAGAAATCAGTAACCCATCACATGTTCTTCACACAAATTTAAGAAAAGTGCACATTCCCAAGGTAGACATTCAATGCATTCGCTCATCAGGCGCAAGATCCTCAAAGAGATTCTTCACATGCACATAGCTGACGTGGCATCTTGATCTCATCCTTAACTCTTAACTAACTCATCATAGAATATCATCGGTTGCACCGCACAAGCTAGATTGCCAAACCAGAAACCTTGAAACTGAACTGAGACTACAAACTAGTAGTCATACTATGAACCCCAACACCAACTCACTCCATCCCGGCTGACTATAGCTGCTTCCAGTCTTTACATTGGTTCATACTGGTTCACCTGCTTGAGAAGTAGATATCAGTTCACTTAAGCACCATATACTGGTTCACTTATTGACATCAACATCATATACTAGTTTACTTATTGACATCAATGACAATATACATTATCACCAATTCATAATATGCCAATAATAGTATCCTTTGTTTTTCCTTTGGTGAGAAGATTGATTATGCCACCATTAATAATAGATCCTAAAGATCCTTTCTTAAAGGCCTCTAATTATAAGGAGTAAAATTCATCCTTAATATGCTACCACATAGCCTAGTAGAATTCGATAGGAAGCCCATCGCTGCTTGGACTTTTGCTAGGGGCCATAGAGAAGAGAGCATCTTCTAGCTCCTCCAAAGAAAGGATTATATCTAGATAATGGCTATATTTAGGATCTATTTTGTTAGGAATACAATCCTTAACCATGTCTTAAGGGGTTTGTTGAATGTCTTTCCATTGATCATCCGTGAACAAATTTTCATAAAAGCATTTGAAAAGATAACAAATATTTGAAGGATCATGGTGAAGAACATCAAATTCATCTCTAATACCACCAATATTTTCTTTGTGTTTATAATTTAGATAATTAAAAACATATTTGGTGCCCCTGTTTCCTTCTTTTATCCAATGTATCCTACCCTTGACTTTAGCCCCTTGTTCTTTGTAACAATCAATTTTGTGTAGTTGAGTTTCAATAATTGCAATGGAAGTTTGAATCGTAATATTATTAGGATCTTCATTGAGGAGTTTCCTGTCATGAACAAGTTTGCCCTGAAGAGATTTTTCTTTTCATTTATGTTGTCAAGCCATTTGTTTACCAAATGAGCATAAGAAAGAGGTGCATTGAGAAATTACAACACACCACCAATTAATCCATGAAACTTCTTTGTGTGGCTTAGGCAGAGAATTCCAAATCCTATCAAGGGTAGATAAATAGACAGGGTTTTTTAAATGCAAAACATTGAGCTTGAAGGGGAGAGAATTTTCAATATTAAGATTTGGAGACAAGCTAATGCTGCAAAGAATACTGTAATGATCAGATAGGACCTAGTAGAGAGGTCCACATTAAAACAAAAACCCAATTGATCACAAACCAATTGCAACATATGAGAGATATAAAATCTATCTAGTCTGCTTTGTTTTCTATCACCTCCCATTCTACAGTTAGACCAAGTATACCAATTATTGGAATGGCTAGAGATTTTATCATGAATAAGATCAATTACTCTCAATGAATTTTGACAAAATAGCCAACCATTAAATTCATCCTTGCTAAGACTGAATTTTTTGACCATCTATGGTTTTGAGAATGCTCAACCATGTTAAAGTCTTCCCCAAGAACCCAATCAGCAGTTGGTAAATAATTGGACATCCAATTCCAAAGTTTAGTTCATGCTTTAGTATAGTTAGGGGCATAAATAGAATAAAATTTAATGAGTTGTCTATTAATAAAGGTGAGGACCCAAACACAACAATGAGAATGGTCCTCACCCTCATCGATGACATATTTAGAGATCCATGGTGCAACCCCTATAGCAGCACCACCTTTACCATCAGTATAAGAGGTATGAAAAAAGGTAGCGTCTCTTCAAACATTGCATAAAGAAACTTCAAGTCCTATGCTACTAAGATTAACTTCATAAAGAAAGATAGTATTTGGCTTCCATTTCATAACAACCTCTTTAAATTTAAATTTGCAGTGAGGGAGTGAAATCCCTTTGACATTCCAAGAAAAGATCCTATACTTCATGGCAAGGAGTGGAAGAAGCATCCTTTTGAGTCAACACATTGAGCTTATTGTCAAAATTGAGCTCACTATCTTTAAGGCCAATGGAGGAGGGACGAGACCTATGATGAGATAAAGGAGGAGAAATGGAATCACCCATCTATTCACTATCCCTTTTAACAGAGGAAGCGGATCTAGATCTAGGATGAGAAGGGGAAGAAGAATCATGAGGTTGAGGAGAAGAATGGTGAGAGGGGAAGATAGAATCAATGACAGGGGGATTGGGAGAGAGAGGGGAGGAGGAGATGAAGGTTGAGGAGAAGGAGCAGAAGGCTCTTTCCGCTTCTTCACCAATCTCCACCCATCTGACATGATGAAATATTTGAAAGAGGAAGATTGAGGAGACGGATTCAGTGAAGAAGGAAGAGGAGATTGGAAAGAAGCAGTGGGAGGAGTAGTAGGCTGAACAGTAGATGAAGAAACATTCAAAGGGGGCTGAACTGACCTGTTCTTTTCGATAGGGCATTAACAAATCAAATGTCCTTCTTTCTTGTAGTAAAAACATGTGTTGGGTTTGTTTAGATAGACAATTGGTTGATCAATTTCAAAATATGGTCCAAATAATTTAAGATTTTTTGGTAAAGGCTTTGTCAAGTCTATTTCTACATAGGCCCTTGGTTGCACCTGCAAACTTAAAAATTTATCAAAATTAAGCTTGCACCAAATAGCACGTCCTAATTGGGCCACAATGTTTTTTAAAAATGTCCTGAAAGCTAAGTTGACATAAGCCAACTCTACTCACATGGGATAATGAGAGGGAGAAGGCCCTTTAGGGTTGAAATTAAAGTGTCAAGCTTGTAAGTAATATATTTGTCCACAAATGATCCAAGTATTGTATTATAAAACCACCTGGGCAGGGTCTAAAGATTTAAACAGGCATTAAACATATCCCTTTCCAAGACCTTGTATAGATTCAATCTCCCATCCCCAATTCTCCCAATTCAGCCGAGCCCATTTATAAAAATCAGATTCAACAGGAATGCCCTTTAAAAAAAAAGATAACAATACAATTTTGATGCTAAAAAATGACATCTACAATACCATGAGAGAGCTACATTTCTAGGGTTTTACTAGTATTGATGGGTTGCTGATCTTCTGGCATCATTTCTTCCCCTCCATCACCCATTTTAGCTTCATTCTTTTCAGAGCTGGTTTGAACTACATCACCATTGGCAACTTTAGCATTCTTTTCTTCATCTTTTTCATCTGCCTCTGAAATAGAGGGTTCCCCAACCTGTCTAGCCACTGATTTTAGATGCATGGTGGCACTAGGGTTTGAGGAGAATACTCTAGAAGGTCGACGTGCTTCATTCGCTAGGGTTTGTTGTGGTTTGTTCACTAGGGATCTTGTAATCGTAGAGCCTTGTCACTTTCATTGTCAGTTTAGGGATGTTATGTGTCACTAATTAACATTTATGTTTAGATTTTTATTAAAAATATATTTTGGAGGGAAAATGATTTTTTTTTTATGTGTTTTTATCACTACATATAGCATAGAAGACAATGGTGTTATATTCATGAGACCACCATATTTCATAGCTTAAATTTTTAATTTGCACTCCACTACAAAATTCATGGGACTAGCAGCTTTAAAATTTTCTCAAAAATTCTCAACAAGCCCAACTCTATTTTTAAGGAAGCCCACCTCCATGGGACTCGAGCCTTAGGGTGGGGTCCCCTAAGGGGGGGTTGAGGATCTAATTTTAAGGAGTGGGAGGTCCCATGAAGTAAAAAATATAAAATCCTACAATATTAATTGGAATCCTTTCTTGAAAAATAGCAGCCCATACTTTTTAGGGCTGCAAGTTTAAGTTGGTGGAAAAGGTGGGGGCCTAGAAATTGCCCCACCAGCTTAGGCTTTTTTCTCCACTTGTCAAGTTCTACAAAATTCATGGGACCAACCACTTAAAATAATCCTAAAATATCTCAACAACTAAACTTTTTTAGGAAGCCCCACTCCATGAGACCCCAACCTTAACATTTACTTGAGAACTATTTTGTTTTAATAATTTCATTTTTTAACTTCCTAGATTTCATTAAAATTTTGTTTCAACAATTGTGATGCATTTTTTAACAATCACCTCATTACATCCACCACTTTGTTTCTAGTGTAGATTAGTCTCTAATGCAATTTTAAAAAACATATAGTGGTACAATGAGAATATGACATAGGCACTTTATATGCACTTTATATGCATTCCTCTCATAACTCACAAAATACAAGATGAAAGAGAAACTCTAGTACACAAAATCAAACCCAATAGTCTAACATTCAAACCATTTTCCTCCTCAAACACATGAATATGTAACACTTAGATCTCAAAGGTGGATGAAAGATTTTTTTTTTGCCATCTTATCATTTCTAAATATAGACAATATAATACAAGTAGGGAGGATGTGAGACCATAAATATGACTAAGACATTCATAACAAAAAAAAAACTTAAAAATATAAAAAACCAAACACTAAACACAACAATCAATCATAATAACATTTACCTTTTTTTTTTTAATATGAAAACTCTTAACATTCAAATCAACCAATAATATGCATAGAGATCAAGAAAGAAACTCAACCCTCAACCCATATTGAATCGAATATTTGAAAGACTAGTAGACAATGGGTTAGGTAAGTAAACATCAGATGGTAGACAAGCGTGTTGGATGGGTTTAAATTTGATCCGTTGTCCAGCTGTAATCATCGGAAGAAAAACATATATATTTCCTATGCACCGAGAAACTCGGTCAAAAGTGAAAGAAAAATCAATGTCAATGTCCAGAAGTCTGGTATTTTGTGGAAAAGTGACAGAAGAAAAATCGCATGCTGAAAATACGACCTGTTCAATGAACATCAACACATAAAAGTTTTGCCTGTATTTTATAGAAATCTTCCACTTTTTACGTTACCTAGTTCTAAGTTCTTTATTCAGCCTTATTTTCATAAGTGAACTGTGCTTTACAATTTTTCCAATGGGGATGGCATCCTGAATTTTGTTATGGTCTCTTAACTATTGTAAAGGTTGTCTATTATTCTTGGTACTTTTATAACAACTTTATCAATCTCATTTGTGCTGCAAGTTGAAAAGCTTGACCTTTATATTATTATCATAACTCAGAGATACTTGCATATTTGTTTTATGTGCTTCTTTTACTTCCTTAGAGGCTATTTAATAGAGTTGGTTTTTGGTAGAGAGAAGGTTCAAACCTTCAAACACTTATCAATACATTTTGGAAGGTTGTTGTACCATATTGGACATCTGATGATAAAGTTCAAGATAGATTAAGACTTGGTAGTGTATTTTCTCTCACCTTGGTTGGGTTCAATTTTCTTGGACGAGATTTTTACAATGCTCTAGCCAGTGAGTAACCGATGTTTCACACTCTTTTACTCCTTATTCTTTCAATTCTTTCTTCTCCTATTTTTAATTACTTATGTCTATGTAAGCACACATGTACTATGTGCCTGCAATGAGCATATGATTCAAAAGACATGCATTTAGATGGTGGGCTTATGATACCACATTTATTTTGCATACATTGGGCTATATTCTTGTCCATGTTAAAATATCCTAATCAGATGTTGATTGAATTCATGTTTTGGTTTACATTTGTTAATGTCATATATATTCTTAAGGAACTATTAAATCCAAACTAAAGTATCTGTGAACAAATTTTATACTGATTGACCGTATGGTGGTGAACAAGGCATGAGACAGATATGAACCAAAGAATTCCTCAAATAATGACAAATCTCAAGGAAATGCAACTTCATTTTTGATCCCTTATGTGTCTTTAGGTAAAAACACTTTCCTTTACATTTCTAATTGTCAAATGGACTTTATCCTATTATAATTCGAGTCCATCCATAAATTTTAGTACATTGATGTGCAATTACTTTTAGCATTGTTTCCATGTTCTTCAATACATGCTTCCTTCCTTTTGTATTCTGAGCTCAATTTCTTTGTCTGTTCCAATATGCAATGTTCCATGTATATTATATTGTAATGTTGTTGTTTGGTTCAAAGCTTGCTTGTGAAGGTGTTTATGCTTTTCTCGCTGAATGCTGCAATCAGATGGTTGACTCTAGTGCTCAAGGGAACACTAATAACCCTAAACATGCTTTTCCCACTGAATACTACAATCAGATGGCTAACTCCAGCGCTCAAGGAACCACCAATCACACTAAAAAAATGCAAGATCAAAAAGAACTAAATCAAAAAAGAAGTTGAACATATTATGCTAGTCATAAGGAGCAAATAGCTATACGTAGGCATTTGAGAAGAAAAGAACAAAATGAAACTAACCCTGTGAACAGAAAATCTTCAAATGTGACAAATCCTCAAGCCCACCAAAAACTACAAGTACAAGAACGATATCAAACAAAGCAAACAATGGGGTTGAATGCTAAGGCTAGATTCATGACAAGAAAAGCTTTCGTAGGAAAATAGACGTCCTTTCTAAATTGGAAGTATGTAACATATGCAAAGAGTCATACCTTGGTATGCTTTCACACTCATCATGCCAAACCCCTACCTGTAGGAGATGCATTAATGAAAATGGCGTACACCAGTTCTCACTACACAATAACATCATGGACCTAGGGGATCAACCTATTATGTTGAAGATATTTACGCAAGTAGAAGAAATGCTCATTCCTAGAGTGAACCCAATATTAAAGGTAACCCATACTATTGGAGGTCAATATAAATATAGTGGCCATACAATTAGCTTCCCACAAGACATACAAAACATTTCAAGTGTGCTCCCACGTAAATTGGGAGAGATAGATGTCCTTATAGTTTGCAGACCCTAGGCTCAAGGAAACTACTATGACTGTTACGTAAGCAGGGGTCATGTTATGGATGCATTGCAACACAAAGTGAAATATGACTCATACTATAAAGATGTGTCAATAGATTATAACAATCTAAACCAAATCCCCGAGGAAAGAATAGACGTATCAAGCATGCTTCACACCATTAAAGCAAACGATGATGTAATGGTAGCAAACAATGAAGATGTTGATGAAGACCAAGTTGAGGGTACGATAACCAATTCATCATCATTTATATTCCACCTACCGAACGAACACCGTGAACTACAGATAATCAAGAAAACACTAGAGATAAAGGACACCACAGATAACATCATTGATTGGCCAGAAATAGGCTTAACCCCAATTAATGAATATAATATAGAGGACCTACTAGATATGGCATTTCCAACACTCTTCCCAAACGGAATTGGATTAAAAATACAACCAAGAACTAGGGAAATAAAGATGCATGAATATGTACTACACTTGATGCAATTCCATGATCAAATATTTGGACAACATCCAAGATTCTGATATTATGTCTATAACCTTATGATGCGTCATTGGAGCCAATCGCTCGCAACAGTTTTCATGAAAAAAAATGTAGAAGAGCACTTACCAGCCACTATTGAGAATTTACGCACACACCTGAAAGAACTCCCTAACACACAACTAGCTGTGGAATTACTGCACTTTGGCTCTACCATGAGAGGAACCAAACCATATTGGAACAAGTGTCATTTAAAATTAACAAACATGATAAACCAAAAAGGATCTCCCACCCTCTTCTTCACACTAAGCACAGCCGATACAAAGTGGCTAGACCTCCAATAACTCCTCACAAATAATATGGAGCTTTCCATGCATTCAAATAAGCATCGTCTTGAAAATGTTATTAATAACCCGCATTAAACATTATTATACCTACATCAAAGATTCACCATATTTTGTGAAGAATTTATTGAGAAACTCATTGGTGTGACAGATTATTGGTACAAATATGAATGGCAACACTGAGGAACTGCACACATTCATGGGTTCTTGTGGCTCCAAGATGTGCCAGACATGGACAAGCTAGATTGGGAAAATAACACAGATGTTGATAAAGCAAAAAACAAAATTGATAAGTACGTAAGCACTTGGAACCCTCGTGCAGCAACACATAGGAACAACCAAATATACTGATCTCGATGTGACGATCCCTACCTCCTAAACACAATAGACATAGTAGCCACAAATCCATTGGATGATTATGAAGAGTTAGTGAACCGTGTGCAAAGACACACAAAATGTAGAGACAACACATGCTTACGGAAGAAGGGTAGAAAACTAGAATGTCGATATAAAGCTCCATGGAAAGAACAACGTACCTCTATCTTATTATGCGATGAAACAGGCACAAAGAAATATGAACCTGCAAGAAACGATGATAGACTCAACATCCACAACCCAGAAATGATTTCAATATGGAGAGCTAATATCAATTACCAACCTATCATATCACGTGAACATGTACTGAAATACATTGCCAAATATGCATCAAAAGAAAAGAGAACATCTGAAAGTTGTACTGCTATGCTAACAAGAATATCCACAACTTAAAAAAGAGATGACCCAATAGTACTAGCATATCGAAGATTCATGATAGAGATTATAGCAAAATGTGACATTGGTGTGCAAGAAACTTGCCATATGCTACAAAAATTACCCCTTGTTGTTTGTAACAAACCATTTACAACTTTAAATGTTGGACGGAAAGTGCTACACCGATTAACTAAAACATAAAATGAGACTATCGTAGAAAACAGTTACTTATGCTCCTAAATGGGCTGCCCTCCAGAGCTAGAGACAATCACATTACTCGAATCTACAAGATCTTACACCTACATTCCAACTCGTAAATCATGCAAATGGAAAGAGAGAACAATACAAGCCATTGTTAATGTTTACCGAAAATTCCATAGTATACCCAACGAAGAGTCAGAACACTTTGAAACATTTTTTTGGAGTGAATTGCTCCTATATAAACACTTTCGAAATATTATGACTGATATAGGAGTTACCAAGGACACAATAATCACCAATTGGCATCAAATGCATGTAAACAAATATGATGTATTGCATATCATCTGACACATCGAAGAAAATGCTAGCCCCCAAGAAGAAGAAAACAAAAAAGATGAAAGGAATATAACTATCACATCAGAGATGAATGAGTGGGAACTACTTTCGAGAATGAGGCATACAGTCAACAACAATTTGGATGAACTTGAATTACTAGGCCAATGTGAATTTGACACCAACTATAATTGGGCTGAAACCAAAATACCACATGAATTGCACGATACTGCATAACAATTTATAAATATAAAGAAAATAGCTACCCAAGACGAACATGTACCAACAAGAAAGTATACACCCACCAATACCCTATCAACAGACCAAAAGAAAGCACTTTTGATAGTCTCAAATCATAACACCAGTGTGTTCAACAAACCATTACACATGATCATACAAGGAACTGCGAGTACAAGAAAATCATACTTGATCAGTTGTATAAAAAATATGTTACACAAAAATTCACCACAACAAAACCCAATACTCGTACTAGCTTCTACTAGAATTGCTGGATTTAACATTCATGCAACAACTATTCATTCAACAATACAAATCCCCATCAAAGAAATGCAACCACTACATGGCCAAGCACTAACAATGTTCTAAGAAAAGTTGAAGGACATAAGATATATACTCATTGATGAGATGAGCTTTATAGGTCTAAAACTATTGTTGAAAATAGATAGCCGACTTCACAAAGATTTCCTTCATCATAAACATTCATACTTTGGAGGCGTATCTATGATTTTCATTGGAGACATCACCCAACTACCACCTATAATGGATAAACCAATATACACATCGCACTCAAATGCCATAACACTTTGGAACCAATTTACAACAATTATCACCCTAAAAATGATGTTTCGCCAACAAGGGGAATCTCTAAAGCAATCACAATTCTGCCAAACACTCTTAAACATACGTAGTGCACACTTGACCCAAGAATATTGGCAGAGCTTGATGACACGAACAAAAGACCAACTATCGCCAGTTGTGAATAAGCAATTTGATACTGCAGTCTACCTCTTTGCTACTAATGATATGGTAACCCTTCAAAATAAATGAATGCTAAAGGAATTAAATCATCCAATTGCAATAAGTAGAGATACAACAACTACAAGCAAAACAGCTATTGATGCTGAAAATGAACAACTTGAAAAGCAAGTCCTATTGTCACCAGGCCAGCGAATAATGCTCACAACTAACTTATGGACACAAATAGGACTTGTCAATGGAGCTCTTGGTGAGATAATTGAAATAATTTATAGCTCTGATTCCAAGCCACCTGACATGCCAATGTATATCATGGTCAAATTTGATAACTAAAGTGGTTCCTAGTGGCACCCAAACGACCCAAAACTTGTACCCATAACACCAATATCACTAGGCAACCTTAGGCAACTACCAATAAAAATGGCATGGGCTATGACCATACATAAAGCTCAAGGTTTAATACTATAGAAGGCAACCATCAATATTGGTGCAATAGAAAGACAAGGTCTAACATTTACTGCAGTCTCCAAAGTGAAATCCTTATAAGACCTCTGGATTGACCAAGCATTCTCCTACGAGTGGTATGCAAAAATGGAAAACAATCCATACATGGTCCTAAGGAAAAAAGAAGAAGCTCGACTACAATAACTATTCGGATAAAAAAAAAGTATGCTTCGTGAATCATTTTCAGATAATTATGCACTGCTTTAGCTGAGCCAAATAGCAAAACTCCTGTAGTAACAAGAATATTTGGGCATGTTTCTCAGGGTTTGTTTATCTTGCAGGTGTCATCGGTTTTGGTCAATAAAATCTTCATTCAAATATTTGCATTCATCAATGTACAACTTTACAAAAGGTTAGAATATATCTGCACAAGAAATGTTGTTAGACTATTGTATGTTATTTTGTATTTTTGGACTTGTAAAACCTTACTGAAAATTGAAAGTTTGTAACACTACAGTATGCTAGTTCAACTTGAAATAAACACATGCATATCAGACAACCAGTGGGATTTTTGGTAAGCAACAAGTGATAAATGTTTCCAAAAAACAATGCCCTAGGATGCATCTCGAGTTCCCTGTTTATGTCAGGAAATATCTTTGGTACAAAGTTAATATACATATCAATTGAAATTTTGATATTTTAGATGTTAATATACATCTTGACCAAAATCCTATGTCAATTATGTCTTGATGGAGGTTCATACCCTGTTCTAAAGCTCCAATTTTTGTACAGGTTGGGACGAGGCTACACAAGGTTGTGGAATTCGGCTTTACACCTGCCAACTACATTTTCTAAAAAGTTCATCCAACAGTTCGAATGCCTTGTACATGCTTCCACATTTTGCATACATGTCAACCAATGCACTTCCAACTATAACATCTAAACATACTCTTTTAATTATGTTTTGATGGATTACTCTACCCAGTTCCAAAATTCCAAATTGAACACAGGCTACCAGAATGGTGGTAAAGGTTGAGGAGTTTGGCTTTACAAGCAAATGTTAGATGCCTTACTTGGAAATCTCTTGTATGTGGGCGTTTGACATTCATGGAGGATGTTAGAGATTATCTGAGTGCTAGGGTAGTGAAATCTCTATGTCTATTCTAGGGCTACTATTAACTTACTTCTTTTTGAGCAAATGTTTTATTTGAGTTTCTTATTATGTTATCAACAATAGCTATCCTATTCATATCATTTTTGCATGGTTAACTCTCAATATATTGATCAACTTACAATGAGACTTGAAATCCTTCAAACAAAATAATACCAAATTTCTTAATACATCTCTTCAAAACCAAAGCCCTGCTTACAATATAGAGATATCAGTTTTTGGGAAGAACAAATCTAAAACACGGGTATTGCAAACATAAACATCTCACATTACACAAGCTATATGAAGAAATGTTGCAAAAAATTGGGAGATACTAGTGAGGGATCTTATATCTGCAATACCAATGATTATGGATTGCTACATGTTGTGGTCTTCATTTTATTTCTGATCAGTTATTAACTTGAGTGATCGTGTGGCCAAACTCAAGTTTGCTGATGAGTAATTTGAAATTTAGAGATTCAGGAACACTAATATCTATTGTTTTGCATCAAAATTACAAAGGTTTATGACAACAGTTATCATTTGTACTTGCAGAGATGTTCATTGAGATTAAATTTGAATCATTCCATACTGGTTATTTTGGTGATTTACAACTGGACCATATATTCCAAGTTGTGTATTTAATCAATATTAATTTGTCTTGCTCTATACAATTCTCCCCCAAATTAAGTTTGAACTTGTCATTATTCTAGAAGTCTTGCTGCAGAATCAGTTTCCAATCATTTTCAAATATAGATTTTCTAATTACACTAAAATGATTACTTATTTTATTTACTTAAATTTATTCTTTTTTCTAATTTGTGGATGATCTTTGACATTTGCAGCCCACTCGCAAGTGATCTAAGTATCTTGTTTTCAAATATAGATTTTCTGATTATACTAAAATGATGCTTACTTCCAGTATTTGTAATTGTAAGTTGTGTGGTTTTCTGCCAACAACCATATTAATTCAGTCTAAAAAATGATTACTTATTTTATTTACTTAAATTTATTCTTTTTTCTATTATGTGGATGATCTTTAACATTTGCAACGCACTCACATGCGATCTAAGTATCTTGTCTTAAATGCATGCATTTTCAGCCATGATGTTCTTCATCTTCGTCTGAGAAACTGCTATTGGCAGTACAAATTGGACCTTTCTAAGGTCCAACCACTAGTATAGTATATACTATCAATTGCATCTTAGTGTGCAATGGGTATGCCGAAAGAGGTGTTTAAGGTGAATTAGGAAAAACATTGGTCTATTTTTTTGCATATATTTGGGTAATACATGAGGTCACTTTGTAGGCCATAATGTTGTTTGTGCAACAAAGTTCTCATTAGAAAAGTGATAGCTTCAAATTAACTATGCATCCACTTACAATGATCCAATCATAATTGAAACAAAACCTTTAAATTGAGAAGAAAATCAAGTTTCATTACCAACAAAATATGGTGAGCGAGAGATAGATGGGGGAAGAGTGAGAGAGAGATGGGTAAATAGATAAAGATAGAGATAGAGAAGAAGAAGATAGGGATATAAATAGAGTTAGAGACATAGCTGGAGAATAAGGAGAGGAATATGGAGAGGAGGAGAGAGATTTGGAGAGATAAAAGAGAGAGAGAGAGGAGAGGAATAGATAAAGATGGAAAAGAAAAATAAAAGGAGAGAAAGGGGGAGATTAAAAGATAGAGATAGTAAGTGATATATAAAAGAGGGAGAGATATAGTGGTAGAGATAGATAAAGATAACAAGATAGAGTTAGAGGGATAGGTGAAAGAAGTGATAAGGAGAGATAAATATAGAGAGGAAAAGAGATACAAATAAATAGAGGTCTAAAAAGAGGGAGGAAAGAGAGAGAGAGAGGGAGATGGATGGATAAAAGGAGAAATGTCTAGAGATATAGGGGAGAGAGGAGGATATGGGTAGAGATGAAGATAGAGTGAGAGAAGAAGAGGGAAAATAGATAGAGAGATAGAGAGAGGTAGAGGGAGATAGAGAGATATGGGGTAAGAGTTAGAGAGAGATCTATAAATGAAGAGGGAGAGATACATATAAATCGATGGTGAGATAGAGTGAGAGATAGATATCTAAGGACATTTAGCGAAAGGGGGAGAGGGAGAGAGATAAAGAGATTGACAAACAAAGAGATCTAGGGATAGACAAATAGAGATGGAAAGAGGGTGAGAGAAATAGGGGGAGATAGAGTGAGAGATGAACATATATTGGAAGAGAAATAGAGAGATGTAGTGATATATAGAGAGGGGGGGGGAGAGAGAGAGAGAGAGAGAGAGAGAGAGAGAGAGAGAGAGAGAGATAATGATATATAGATTTAGAAGGGGATATAGATGTGTGGAGATAGAGATAGAGGGGGAAAGAGTGAAAGAGAAAGAACGTGACAAAGACAAGTAATAGACAAAAAAGGTTTAAACTTTAGAAAGAGGGAGAGTGATAGGGAGGGGGGAATATAGAGAGATAAATATAATAGAAATAGGAAGGGAGAAATAGGGAGTATATGTGTATACACATTAGAAAGAGTAGAAGTAGAGAGATATAAAAATAGGGAGTGCTGGGGAGAGAGGAAGCAAGGGAGAGATAAGATAGAAATATGGAGAGAGGGATGTATAGGGATAGAAAGAGAGAGAGAATATATATAACTTGTAAAATATAATGGTGGTGAGAGAGAGGAAGAGATGGAAAGGGGGAGAGGGAGACATGGAGATAGAATATATTTCAAATATTTAATTACTTTGCAATAAACAAATTTTGAATAAGACAAAAATACAACTTAGATTGATTCTAATATCTTTTAATTATTATTTGTAATTCCATAAGAATACAAATAATTAAAATTAAATTTTAACTTAGCTATGGTGCTAAATAAATCTAGAAGTTGATTTCTAAAAGACTCTTTGTCGATCAATAAGTGATTTCAAAAAATAGTCACCACTATTTTTTTATTCATGTAAACAATTGAAAAAAATGAGGAGCTTTGTAGATTGGCACCCACACCTTAGTGACCATCATTCACACTAGGGCATGAGCTGCAACGTGGTTGGAAGGCCTCCATCCAGTAGGGAAGCATCTTCACAAAACCACCCATGACAATTGGTAAAGGGCAGAAGAGCTTCTAGGGCAGAGAAGAGGGATGATAGGGTTTCTCTGGAATGGTCAAATATGTGGGCAATCCCCATCACCTCACGAATCCATGGTTGTGCCACCAATGCAAATCGCATACCACTGGGTTTTTGAGAAAATATTTTTGGTCTTGGACATCCCCTTAGAAAGTCGCGACATTCATCTCGCCCACATACCTATAGAGAAAAGGGTTATAGAAGACCCACCATGGATGGAGGAAGGGCAATACCATATCATGGCCCCAAATTAGTCAATCCAAAGCCGGTTTCAAAGCTAGGGAACTCGCTCCACCATGAAATAAAGAAGGCGACAAGGAGCGAGGGTTCCCTAGAAATGATAAACCCCGACCCGGATTGCATTAAAATTTTGAACCCTAGGGAAGCCATGGAATCAAGTAAATATTGCAAAGGGCACGAGCTCTTTGCAAAATGGGGAGGGAATAATCAACCTCTCACCAGAATATATGAATGGTGGAAAACAACATTCCACGGCTAGGTAAGTATCACTACCCTAGCTAATAATTTTATATACATTGAATGCTACAAAAAATCTCTAAAAGGCAACCTATTGCATGAAGAATATATTTTTTACAAAGGTGCAAATTTCAATTTCATTGAATGGCAACTTAAATTCAATGGTAATAGATATGAATTCAAAATGGTATCAAAATGGATAGAAAGTCATAATGTTCCTATTGAATTAATGCATGCTAAAATTCTTATAGAAATTGTGGATAAATTGGGCAAATTCATAGCCATAGAGAAAAACTGGTCAGATAAATTTGACATAAAACTGCTAATAGAAGTAAATAAGGGCATGGCAAACCTGAAAAATATATCTCTAGAAACAAAAGATGATATTTACACCCTAAAACCGGTATGGTATATTGGCCCGATAGCTAAAGATTTAGCATTCTGCAAAAGGTCGAACCCTAATCTATAGAAGACTCAGGAAAAAACAAGAGATAACCATAGAGATCCAAAAGACACAATAATATTCAATTTAATAATGACAGGGGTAGCTTTATTATAAACACTGGTCAACAAGAGAATGTCAATTTCCCAACCCCGCCTCCTTCCTTGGTCTTGAGTAACAGTCCAGATAGAGCCAATAACAACAAAGAAACTCATGTTTATGATAATGAGGATCGAATCCAAGTAGAATTGAACAATATTATAGAAACCTTAATGGGGAAACTAGCTAAAGAATTTGTCGAGGAGGTACTCATTGATACTTCGACAAATAATGCCAATATCTCCAATACAGAACATGTTTAGACCCCCCTCAAAACCCCCTCACTAAACACCAACCCGACTGAGGTGGCTCAAAAGGAAAACATCACATTTTCTCCCACTTTGGAGGAATCACCTATTGTGGAAGAATTGAATGCTAATGAGGAAAAAGAATTCATTATCAATGAACTGATCAATATACAGGAAGGGGAAAATAACATATTATTAGATAATAGCTCAATCAACCCACAAAATAGAAGTATCCTCCAGATGGGAGGTGACAAATTAACTCTTGACTGTGGAAAATCCATGAGCAACAAAAGAGGTCAGAAGTCTTTTTTAGACAAAAGAAAGATGGACAAGGATGCGGAGGGACAGGCCAAAATCACAACCCTGTTGGGGCAAGGAAAATATCCCCTTCCCCTCATAGAGGAATAAACATACTAGCATGGAATGTTAGGGGTATGGGGGCCCCTAACAAATAATGCTTAATTAAGTGAAGCATACTGAAATCTACTATGGACCTAGTAATGCTAGAAGAAACAAAACTAGGTAAGACTGATATGGACAATTTTAGCAGAAAATTCACCCAATGGTAGATGGAAATGGTGGAGTATATAGGGGCATTAGGTGGATTGGGTATAATGTGGAAAAATAACTCAGATGCATTTACATGCCATACCAAGATGCAAAATTGGATGGCTAGTAAAGTAAGAGCCCTTAGCCTAAATCTGGGAGTTTATCATCATTAATGTATATGGCCCAATTCCAATAGATAAGAAGAGATCAGTTTGGTGGGAAATTGAACACTACTTAAACAATCAGGATGAAAAACACCTCATCATAGGTGGTGACTTCAACACCATCTTGTACTCAACTGATAAAAGCGGTGGGATAAAAACCATAAGATAGCCACAAAGAGACTTCGCAAACTAGATAAATAACAATAACCTAGTGGAAATCAAGACTGAGATGGGTTTTCACACATGGAATAACAAAAGAAAAGTTTTCTCCAATATTGCAAAACCACTTGATAGATTCTTCTTCAAAGGAGACCTAACCGACCTCAAAACATAATTAAAGACTACAATATTACCATGGTCAAGCTCTGATCATTACTCAATGCTTTTAGAACTTATGGGGGAAGCAAAGCAAACTGGGTGTCCCTTCAAGTTCAAAATGATGTGGTTAACACATGAAGACTTCCTCCCCAACATACAAAAATGGTGGAAGGATAGTGTCTTTGTAGGATCTAAAATGTATTATGTTGTCTCTAAGATGAAAGATATTAAACATAAACTTCTAGATTGGAACAAAAAGAAATTCAAAAACATCTTCGAGGAGAAGTCAAGAATTGAGAAAGAGTTGGAAACAATAAATACTGTTGTGATGCAAAATGGGATGACCTCTGAAACATATGAGGCTGAAAAAATGCTTTTATGTGAATATGAAGGCATTCTGGCTAGAGAAGAGATATATTGGAAACAAAAATCTTGAGAGACATGGTTAGAAGATGGAGATAGAAACACTAAATTTTTTCACAACAGTGTCAAAATGAAAAGGGAAGCAAATAAGATTACTCAAATCATCAATGATAGTGATCAGATCATTACGGATCAAAATCTGATTGCAAAAGATACAACCAAGTAGTTTGAAAATATTCTCAATAAGCACTCGGACCTCCCTAACAATAGAATCTTATTAATTAACATACCCAAACTGATAACAGAGGGTGATAATCAAATGTTAAACTCCAAAATCACCCATGAAGAAGTCAAAATGACTTTGGTACAGTTTCAAGGAGATAAAACCCCTGGACCAGATGGCTTCGCTACTGGTTTTTTTCAAAAATGATGGCACATTTTAGGGGATGAGGTTACTAATGCCTTGGAATCTACCCACAATGTAGGGAAGTTCCTAAAAGAGATCAATAATACCTTTTTGGCCTAAATTCCAAAGAAGGAGAATCCCTCAAAGTGGGAAGAATTCAAGCCCATTTCTTTATGCAACATGACTTATAAACTACTAGCTAAAGTCATGGCCAATAGACTAAAAAAATTATTGTCTGCCATAATATCAGAAGAACAAACTGGCTTTGTACCCAATAGATCAATTTTGGACGGGATTATTATCATCTAGGAAGCCATCCACTCCTATTAGTTCCAAGGGCAACCTAAAATGGTGATAAAATTAGATATAAAAAAGGCTTATGACAAAGTGGATTGGTATTTCCTTTGTAGCTAGTTGCATGAAGGCCTTTGGCTTTAACAAACAATGAGTTAATTGGGTTTACTTCTGCATATCAAACCTTAGGTTCTCTATCTTACTAAATGGGAAATCGGAAGGCTTCTTTGAAGTATCTAGGGGACTCAGACAGGGAGATCCCTTATCCCCATTCTTATTTATCATTATGTCTAAAGCCTTAGGAAGAAGCCTGGATCCATCACGGAGGGCTGACAGACTAGAAGGGATTCAGATCGTCGGAGGGGTAGATCCATGTACTCATCAACTGTTTGTTGATGACACAATGATTATGGGGAAAGGGCAATTGAAGGAAGCTAAGGAAATAAAGAAAATATTACAATCTTATGGGCTAGCTTTCAGAGAGATGGTAAACAAGGAGAAATTGGAGATATTCTTTTTCAATATGGAGGCACAGGAGGAATAGAGAATAGCTTCATGTCTAGGGTACAAAATAGGTCATCTACCATTCTCATATTTAGGGATGCCTATGGACAAAGTTATCAAAACCAAAAAACTCTAGGATCCCTTGATTGAAAGGGTGAGGAGTAAGTTGTCATTGTGGAAAGCCTTATGGCTGACAGGGGTAGGAAGATTAACCCTCATAAAAATAGTCTTAGCAGCAATGTCTATCTATCTTCTATCATGTATACCACTTCCAAAAGGGGCCTATAAGAAAGTAACTCAAACAATTAGATATTTCTATTGGAATGGTGCAGAGGATAAGAACAAAATTAAATTGATATCATGGGACAAGATATGTCAAGAAAATAGTGATAGAGGCATGAGAATAAGAAAATTACTATGGAAAAATAAGGCTTTAGGGGCAAAACTGGCATGAAGAATGTACACATCCTTAAAAGCCAAATGGGCCAAAATCCTTAGAAGCAAATAGATATCACAAAATCAGAGAGAGGAAGTATTTAGGGAAACAAACCCACCCAAGGGATCTAGAATCTGAAATTTTATAAAAGAAAGTCAAATGATCATATCGAACCATCTATCCTAGGATATTTACGATGGTGAATCCGCCTTGTTCTGGGAAGATTCCTGGGGGGATACCCCCTGATAGATAATTTGATGAATACGACTAGTATAAAGGACCAAATGAAATCGTAATGGGGTAATCATGTAAGGGATTATACAACAATGGGATGGAAATCGAAAAACATGCTCCCATTCTTGGCAGATAACAAAGACCAAGAATTGTTGCAAATTCTTGAATGCAGAATAATAATAATCAGACCTAGGCTAGATGAGCTTATATTCTCTAGATCAAGGGATGGACAATACAACTATAAATATGGTTTTCATAACCATATATGATTAGGCAAACACTGTCAAGGATTACATCCCTAATAAACTATGCTGGGACAAATTTTGTCTCCCAAAAGTTGGCTTCTTTGCCTAGGCAACATTTCAGGAGAAGGTCCTAACTATTGAACAATTTAAACTTAGGGGCTACGAAGGACCCTCAATCTATTTTTTATGCAAAAAATATGAGGAGACAAATGACCATGTATTCACAACCTACAATGACATATAGAAATGTTGGTATTGGTTGCTGACACAACTAGGTTGGTCAGGCACCCTTATCCCTTCCCTAAAGGAATGGCTCAAAAGTTGGCCAATTATCAAAAGGAATAGCATCTTCCAAAATTTATGGATATGCAGCTCAACAATAGTAATCTAGGAGGTTTGGAAGGAGAGGAACAAGAATTTTTCAAGAAATAGAAATGAAGGTAGAGAATCTTATAGAAAAAATAGAAGCCTCCATCACAGAAATCTCCAATATTAAGAATGTGACCATGCCCCAACATGATAAGAAATTTATTCACTGGGATAACTGCATCAGAAGGAAGTAGAAGGGGATTAAAATCCCTTCATTCATTGGGAAGGGTGGTATAGACAAGACTGAAGTAAGGAAAGAATGCAAATGGGTGCCCCTAGAGGTTGTATGGTGCAAACTCAACTTTGATGGAGAATCCAAAGGTAATCTAGGGGAGGCAGGGGCAGGCTGCATAATTCACTTAGATGAAGGGATCTATATTGGATCTAGATCCAGATATCTAGGTCATTGGACTAACAATAAGGCATAACTGTTGAGCCTAATAGAGGGTTTAAACCTATGCAAATAATTAAAAATATCCAAATTGGAAATAGAAGGGGACTCTGCCATTATAGTTAATGCAATGAGGACCAGGACAATGCCAAACTTGAAACTCAGAATTTTATTGGACAGATCCCTATCTCTAATGGAAAGCTTCTTAGATTACACACTCAATCACATATATAGGGAGGCTAATACATTGGCAGATAATCTAGCCAATTGAGGGGTAGATGGAACAAACAAAACCACATCATTAACACATAGGCAATCATACCAAGATACTTATAGGCAGGAATGGGTTTAGATATAATCCTGAACAACACATTCACACACATATTGGAAGGCATGCATATGTATATGCACAAATAGCAATATATATGTACGTATATATTTATACTTATATACTTATATGTGCATGCGTGCATATATATGGTATCCAATACATATATAGATGCACATATACATATATAGCTATATATACAGATATATATCGACACACATACAGATATATGCATATATAAGCATATATATACCTATCAATAATAATCTTAGAGCAGAGCTCATCATAACCCCTCCTTTGGCTCTTAATAGATTTCTCAATATAATAGATGTATATGATCATTTGTATACACATAGTATGTTTGTATGCCTATATGGAACTATATACATACATATATATGCACATATATATAAACATATAAATATGTATATCTATATATGCATACAGTTATATATGTATATACAAACAGACATTTACACATTTAAAAAGATATATATTTACACACACACACACACACAAATATATATACATATATATATGTATATATATATACATATATATATGTATATATATGTATATATATGTATATGTATATATATGTATATATATACATATATATATATGTATATATATGTATATATATACATATATATATGTATATATATACATATATATACATATACATATATATACATATATATACATATATATACATATACATATATATACATATATATACATATATATATATATGTATATATGTATATGTATATATATGTATATATATGTATATACATATATATATATATATAAAATATATATATACATATATATATGTATATAAAGACTAAAATATGTATATATACATATAGATATATATTCAAACATATATATATATATATATGCGTAGACATCATCATATGTCAAGACCTTATCATTTAGGTACGGTTCGAACCCTTAGCAATCATGCACTGGAGATGTTAGGGTGTAAGGAAAATAGAGAATAAGGGAAAAACAATCAACATCCCTATAGTCGATATGACAAGACAGTATAGGAATGGAAATCTCTCAGATTTGTTAGAGATACACATGCTCATCTGTATACATAAAACATGTTTATATGTATACATACATACATGTGCATATATATACATACATATATATACACATGCATATGCATATATGCATATATATACATACATTTATATATATATATATATATGCTTAATTATATTTATGTCCATGTATGTATATGCTTTTTCATGTAAATATAATTAAGCATATATATATATATATATATATATATATATATTTACACAGATATTTACACAGATATATATATATATATATATATATATATGTCCACATATATATAGATATATATATATATCTACGCATAGAAACTGAGACATATATTTATATATATATAGACACACACACACACACATCTATATAGCATATATATATGTGTCTGTATACATCATATGTCAAAAATCATCATAAAGGCATTGCTCGACTGCTTGAGCAATCATTCATTGGAGAGGCTAAGGAGTAAGGCTAACAAACAATCATGAAAAAGCAATCAGCGCTCCTATAGTCGATACAATAGGGCAATATGGGGATGGAAATATGTCAAAGTTATCAAAAGATAATCATAATAATTATTAGGAGGTGAATGGGAAACCATCACGAGAAAAGCCTAGCATAACTGGAGTTACAACTTGATTTACTGATAATACCGGTTAACAAAATTAGTATATCTAAGTAGAGGCACCCACCATTTATCTCTATAAAAAGATGGACTCCAGTATTTGTCTCTGCCCTAAGAAGCATGAAATGTCCTTTCTCAGAGAGATCTCTAGCAAATGCTGGTTGGTTATTCTGAGATCGGAAGATGATCTGGTCATACATGCAACCAAAAGGATTATGGGCAATGAGATTATATACTCGAAACATAGGAAATGAGTCAGTAGTAGCATCCCAGTAGGGTTTACATCAATACTACTCACAATGGGAGAAGATAAGGCAGTCACGGTCTCACTATGCAGGCTAATATTCAAAAAATAATATCTAGTTAACCTGGAAATGGCTATTAAATGCGTGGATTATAAGTTATATATACCTTATCCAGAAGATTAAACCAAAGCTATGAAAGCCATAGACAAGGAAGAGGCTCTCAATATAGAGTTTAAGAGGCCTATTCTCAGCAGCAAAGATCAAAAACTATGCGGCCAAAGGCAAACCGAGATAACAAGGATAATTGCATTCCTCAAACAATGGCTTGGTGTGGTAGAAGAGCCAAAAGGTGAATGGTGGGTAAGTTATATGGTAGAGGAGGGTTGGACCCTATCCCAGGATGATAATCTCAGTGATATGGAGGCTGAGGAAACACAAGCCTCTAGCATGGAAGTCGTAGATGATAAGGAGGAATAATAAGTTTTCATAACATAGTTTTGTTTGTAGTTTACTAGTATAACTAATCTAATACACAGGGATGTAGGATCTATAGTTAGTACAAGGCACATATCGAACTGTTTATGAAAGCACTTTGATATAAGGATGGCTTAGAAATGTATAACTCTGTTATAGCATAGATAATGAAGGGTAAGATACTCACTTGATGACATTTACAAAACATATAGATATACTAAAATAAGTGAAGTTTAGAATCCAGATATTTCTTTGAGCCAGGCATATACTAAAATGCAGTAAAAGGAAGTACTCTAGTAACTCTTGTATATTGGTTTAGTTTAACATTTACATTTAGACATCTATAAGACCAGAATATCATGGTAAGATCATGAAGTACATGATAGATGGGTTGTATTATTATCAGTCTCTTGTTGACCAGTGTTTATACCTCTATTATTTTTGTAGCATGGGTAATCTTTCATAGTATAGCCAACAATTTCTGATGCTAACTTAATATGAAAGAAGCCTAGGCTATAATAACAGTAGTGGAAAGTATGCAGAGATAATACTAGTTCTTCTTCTTCTTGTACTAACACTTAATGAAGTGGCCTACAACAGGATTGTCTTGAGAATCTATTTTGCAGGAAAAGCAGAAGGCAGAAAATATGGCAAAAGCGTCAACAGTACACAAATGAAGTCTGATAGAAGCAAGTTAATTCATGGGAAATTATAGATACTACCTATGAAGGGCTTTTTGAATAGCCAAAATGAAGAAATTGTAAATAATTATATGTAACTCAGTAAATGATATTAGATACTGTCTGGACCGATGGTCCCGGGCAAGGTCAAAGGTTTTCTCCTCTCCTCTTTTTCCTACCGGTGCTCGCACTCAGCAGAGATTGCAACTTTATTTTATTAATAAAATATGTCTTAGGCCTTTTACCGAGCAAAAAAAATAAAAAATTAAATTTTAACTTAATAAATAAATAATGTTGAAAAAAAAAGAAGTATAAGAATTAAAATAAATAAAAAAATAGAATATCTAATAAAAGAAGGTAACATTAACAATATTCTAATCAAATAAAATAGTGAATTAAGAAATATTTTAATTGTAAATATGATTATTATACAATAACTAACATTTTGATAAGACAAATAATTATAAATTAAATTAATTTTAATACTTTTTAATTATTATTTGTATTTTCATAAAAAGACATAAATAACTAAAATAAATTTACACTTAATGAAAATGAATCATTAAAGGAAAAATGAAAAGAAGAATTAGGATAAAGCTAATTACTTTTTTTCATATTATTTTTTCTTTGTACACACTTAATAATATATTTATTTTCCTATTTTTTCTTTTTCTTTTTTAGAAAATTAGAAAACAAGATAGAATATCTTAATAAAATATATAGTATTGAAAAAATATTTTTATTAGATTTTTTCCTTTATGAACACTCTTTTTCTAATTAATTAATATTTCAATATATATTTTTTAATTTTTATCATATAAGATATCTTTTTTAAATTTAATATAAATAAATAAAATTGGGTTATAATTAAATAAAATTGTAAAAGTGTAAAATTTAAGTGAGAATGAAAATTAAATTAAAAATTGTTTTTTTAAATGATAAAATTATAATGATAATATAATTCACATAAAATTTAAGTGAAATATTTATAATATTTACACAACATGTAAGATCAATAAATGCTATGCCATACTAAAATAAATTCATTTATTTCTTTAATTACATTTTTTCTATTCAACTAATATGTTTAAAATTAATTATATTTCTTATACATATTTAATTATATTAATTTTATTTTTTTTAAATAACTATTTTTATTTTATTAATTTTTTACTTAATATGGTTGATATTAATTATAATTTTTATACATATTTTATCATATCTGAATTCTAATAAGTTGAAAAAATATTATTATTATTTTTTTGACTTATACAATTATTATATACTAAGATTTTTTTTTATATATTTTTATATACTTTGATTTTACATTTTTGTTTATTCTATTTTAGTTTTTAAAGTAATAAAAATTTGAAATTATTTTAATTATTTATGATTTTTTTGTGAAATTACAATGATAGATAAAATTTATTAGAATTAGTTCATTTTATAATTATTTTCCTTCTATTAAAATTTGAAATATTATAGAATAAATACTTTTTAGATCTTTATTATACAATATTTAATTTGCATATTTTATCAATTTTAAAAATATAAAATATTTATGTTCTTAGGTTGAAATCATTGGCTCACTCTTTTTATCTCTATTTCTCCCTTGCTCACTTCAACTCTCTCTCTCTCTCTCTCTCTCTCTCTCTCTCTCTCTCTCTCTCTCTCTCTCTCTCTCTCTCTCTCTCTCTCTCACTCACACACACACACACACACACACACACACACCCTTTTTTCTCCCTTCCTATATTTATAGTTATATATGTCTCTCTATCTCTCATTTCTATCCTATCTCTCCTTTTCTCTATCCCTATCTCTCTCTCCCTCTCTATTTCTTACCCTCCCTCTTCCCCCCTCCCTCTCTTGCATTCCTTATCTTTACGTCCTCATGTCTCTCTATTTCTCTAACTCACACACACCCTCCGTATTTTTATTTCTCTCTCTCCCCTCTCTTTGTCTCTATTACTTATCTCTATCACCTCCCTTATCTCTCACTCTTGCCTCCTCCATCTCTATCTTCCCATATCTCCCTACCCCCTCTCTCCTCCACTCTCTCTCTTACTCACTTCATCTCTCCTACTCTCTCCTTTATATATTAATCTCTCTAATATCTTCCTACATCTTTCTATCTCTAAATTTCCCTCTCTATAATTGTCTCACTCTTTCTATTTATGTTTCTTCCTCTCCTTCCTCTCTCATTCCATCTTTCACCCCCTTTATTTTCATATAATATCTTTATCTTTCCTTTCGATCACCATCTCGCCCTATCAATCCCTCTTTTTATATATAATTATCTCTCCCTCTCACTCTTATTCTCTCTATCTCTCTTATTCTAATTTTCTCTATCTCTCTCTATTTACCTATTGATCCTCTCTTCGTCTCTTTTTATCCATATCTCTTTACCTCTATCTCCTTATCTTTATCTATCAGTCTCCCTATATCTTTATCTATCTATATGACTCCATCTCTCCCTCTCTCCCTCTCTCCCTCTCTATCTATTAAGAAACATGAGTCTATTGGTATATTTTCCTCTATTTGTATCTCTTTTTTTCTCTCCCTCTTGTTTTCTATATCCATCTCTATGAATTGAGCTCTCTCTCTCTCTCTCTCTCTCTCTCTCTCTCTCTCTCTCTCTCTCTCTCTCTCTCTCTCTCTCTCTCTCTCTCTCTCTCTCTCTATATATATATATATATATATATATATATATATATATATATATATATATATATATATATATATATATATATATATATATATATATATATATATATATATATCTTCCTCTTTAACTCTCCTCTCTAACTCTCCCTCTTTATCTCCTTATCTATCTATTTTGATTTCTTCCTCTACCTCTCTTTGTCTCTCTATATATCACACTACCACTTCATCTCTCCTCGTATATTAATCTCCATTTTCACTTCCCTCTCTCCCCCTCTATTTCTAGAAATTTCTTTTCATATCTATCCATCAACCTCTCTCCCTCTTTCTCATTCCATCTTTCTATACCTTTATATCTATATATCTCTCCATATTTCTTATTCCATGTCTCCCTCTACCTTTATATCATTATCTCTCTCCCCCTATATCACTCCCTCTCTCTGCCTCCATATATCACTCCCTATCTCTATCTTTATCTTCCTATCTCTTTCTCTCTCATTCACTCTCACTCTCTCTCTATATATATTTATCCTTTTCATCTCCATATAGCCCTCTCTCATCTCTCTCTCTATCTCTCCCTCTCCTATCCATATTCATCTCCTTCTCCATCTCCATCTCCATCTCCATCTCCATCTCCATCCCCATCTCTCTCTCTCTGTCTTCCTCTCTATTTCTATCCCCTCCCTCTATCTCCTTAGTCCTCTTTCTTTCTCCTTCCCATATCTCTCCATCTTTCTATACCTATATCTCCCTCTCCATGTCTTGCTATTACAAACATAACATGAGTCTTTTAGTAGTGGAAGCTAATTATATTCCCATTTCAAATGTTCTTCCGATTGGCCTCATGTACTACACAAATGTATCCAAAAATTAGACGAAAGTCTTGGCTACTTGATCTTCCCCACCTCTTCGGTGTACCCATTGCACACCAAGGTGCAATTTGTAGTTATTATTATATTTTTATTATTAGCTGATAGGCTATTATAGGTTAAAAAGCCTACTAGGTTTGTGTGATGTCTCACACTAGTTTTCTTTTATCGACCTGTCTCACAAATGCAACAATAAATTCATTAATTGGGGGTGGGTGATTCAGTTTGCTAGTCTACATAGTGGATGATTTAAGGTTCTAGATATCAAATAGGGTAAGTGGTTATACGTAGGACAAGGCTTGTAGATGTTATAAAGTATTATGCTTTAATTTTTTTAAATGCATTCCTAATAAAACAAAAATAGCTAAAGAAAATCAATTTTTTTCATAAAGTACAATATGCATGCCCAATACTTTATTTTATATCGTTTTAATGATTCATGCCTGACAAATGTGCCTCAGAATATTTTTTGATTAGAGGTTTCTCTTAAAAATATATATTGAATCAATTTAAATAAATATATAATAATCAATGTTTAAATAGTAACTTATGATATTATAATATTATATTTTAATTCTTAATAATTAAATATATTAAATTTCAATTACTTTTTATTTTTCTGATGCATAAAAAAAATTTAAGTATTTTTTTTATACTTATTTTTGTTAAGCAAAATAATAGACAGATTAATTTTATATTTGATTTTATATATTTTAAAATAATAATTTAATTTAATAAAAAATAAAAGCATGTAAAATTCCTATTCATTTTAAGAATATAATTTTTTCCTTATTTGAATTTTATTTTGTGCTTCACCTATTTATATTTATTGTTTTTAAAAAAATAATTTAATTTAATTTTTAAAATTTAAAATATTTAGGGTGAATCTAAAATTGAAAATTTTAATGCAAAAAATGTTTTGGGTTGCTTTTTACGATACGGAGTTGGTTTGAAAAGTTAAAATTGTATGCATTATTAATTTTTAAGCATATTTTTAAATTTCTAGTAACATATAATTAATTTGTGTTTTATAATTGTTGGCAATTGACACTCATTCGGTAAGGGTAAATGCCATTTTGGGTTGTCATTGATGGCAACTCATCATCTCAAGGTAAATGGTTTCATTGTTTGGTTAACCGAAATTCATTGCACTAGTTGGCATTCACATTGATTTACACCGGCACTAGCACCAACATTCACTTCATACCGGCTAAATCCTAATCCCGGTAAGATGTCCTAATCCCAGTAACGTGTATATGGAACCCGGTAATGGATAGGAACCGACTAAGGAAATATTTTGGTCCCGATTATTTTCTTCATGGATTTTGGTGGTAACGTGTGATGGCTGACATGGTCATTAGATTTATGTTTGGATTTCATTATGCTCTAGTAGCCAACTTGTTTATATTTCTCATTGAAGCTGACATGGTTAAGTTAGAAGGATATTTAAGAAGACCACTTCAATGATAGATCATGTATAGTATGGAATGCAAATTTTGGATTGTGAATATTTCAGTGAGTATTGGTATGCATTTTGGTCAGCGATTAGAAGAGTTTGTGTGCAATTTCACGTGCACAACATAATCGGTAGTAGAATAGAGCATTAGTAAACTAGTATACAGAGAAGGAGATCAAAGCATTCACCGGAACTTGTCGAGAAAGGTCAAATGCATTTTATAAGTTTATTATCATTTGTAAACACTTTTCAATATTTTGCGGGTCAGTGTGACCTCTTATCTATGTTTGAGTAGTGAGCTCTAGGTAGTTAGCCTTGTTGCATGTGCAAACCCTCTCATGTAATATTTGTATACCTTGATCAAGTACATAGATATTGTGGGTATCAGCGCCACCGTGGGTTTTCCCTTTGCATGGTTTTTCACATATAAATCCTGGTGTTATGGTGTTTCCTTTCTATGTGTTATTTGGTACATATGCACTCTAATTTTATTTACTGTTAATCGGTTAATAAGTAATAATTTCAAAACTAACATTACCGATAGAACACTTTTTTGTTGGTATTATGGATGACTTCGTCATGTGTTGCATTGGTTTTGTCATTGATGTGAACACCTATCCTTCTGGAGGTCTACATTATTGAGTTGACACTTTGGTTATATTGGTTTATTGTTGAACCGACACTTTGTATTCACCGGCATGGTTAGTGGCTTATGCACAGTCACCGGTATATGTTCACCAATAGGTTATATGGTTCACCAACAGGAATGATGACTTGTTATCATCTGAAGATCATTTGAAGACATGGATTGGATGTTTACATTTGGTGTTTTTCTCATTGGTCTAATCGGGTTAACATATTTTCTTTTACTAGCAGATAGGTCTAGGTTATGGACCGGTATAAGATATCATGTTTTGGATCAACACATCACATTTTAGAAATTGTGTAAATACATTGAGGTCGACATATTGTATCACATCAAAACTTATTTTGTAATTGTTTTAAATGTTATATCTTTAGTGAGCCAACCTTAAAATTTGGTCTTAGGTTTTGTATAAATATAAGATCTCATTTGAGAGATGTTATCATATATGTAACACAGTAATGGTATGAGTATATGTGCGAATATTGAAGATCATATGAGCAGATCATAGTGTAAATCATGCAAACATTATCTAGAAGTTAAAGGAAGGTTATGAAGGTGTTTGTCAGAGCTTAAACCAGTATTGAATCTAGCATTGCAGATGCTACTTTGAAGCAATACATTGTTATAGGATTTAACCATCCTACTGTAGTCATTGTGACTTATTTTGTGATTGAGCAATGAGCTCTAAGCGGTTGGCCTTTCTGCATGTGCAAACCCCATTTTTATACACTTACTATCTGCAATAGTATCATCTAATTGTGGGTAAGGTTTCCCATCGTGGTTTTTCTCCTTATAGGGTTTCCACATCAAAATATATGTGTCATGTATTGTGGATGTTTTTTTCCTTTCTATTTCATGCATTAAGTTACACCGGTACTGATATAACTGATAATCTATTTTATCGACATTAAGTTTGGTTTACTGGAACTAAGTTTAAGTTGGAATAATTTGTATTTGGGTTATAATTTATTGACAACTGATTCGCCCCCCCCTCTGAGTTGTTCTTTTGGTTCCTAACAATTGGTATCAGAGCTAAGTCCTCTTTTTGTAGAAGCCTAACAGCTTGAGGAGATCCTATGGCAACAAACTTTTTTAGGAAGGACAGTCCTAAACTTGATGGAACTAATTATGGTATATGGAAGATCAGAATGGAGACACATCTGAACTACATTGGAAGAGATATATGGGAAGTTACAAAGAATGGCTATGTTGGTCCTACTCTGAATAAACCTCATCCACTGACATTGGCTAAAGACTTGGAGAATTATTGCAAAGCAAGAGAAGCACTTCTAAGCGCATTATCAGATCAACAAATCATGCGATTATCAGACCGATCTACTGCTAAAGCTATTTGGGATAAACTGGAAACATTGAATGAAGGAGATACCACTGTCAAAATTGTAAAAATGGAATGTTACCGGGTCAGGTATGAAAATTTGAAAATGGAAGAAGATGAAAGAATTTCTGCATTTATGGAAAGAGTTAATGAAATTGTTTTAGGAATACAATGTTGTGGAGGATATTTAAGTAAAGATGAAATTGTTTCCAAAGTTTTAAGAGCTTTTCCAGCATCTTACAAATTAAAGTAACTGTTATTAATGAGTTGAGAACAATGCCTAATACATAAGTATCTAGAGATACCTTGGTTGGAAAACTTTCAGCATTTGAGCTTGAGGAATTCGGTCATGTTGCTATAGCCAAGACTAAATTAGCTTTCAAAGCATCATCATCCTCATCTAACAAATCTGATTGGAAAGAACTTTATGCAAAAGAACTTGAATATATTAGAAAGGAAAATGAAGAAATTGAACAACTTGAAACACTATTTGCAAGGAAGATGCCTAAAGGTCCAATAGGAAGTAAGTATGAAGGTAAAGAACCTTTCAAATGTTTTAACTACAATAAAATTGGTCATATAGCATCTAGATGTCCTGATAGACATGCAAGATTGAGAGAGGAAGCAAAGAGATCATATAAGCCTAACCTTGAATATTAAAGACACATATTTAGGAAAAACAAAGATAAATCATGTTACTATGAAGATGAAGGAGTTATAGATGATTTAGATGAAGATCTGATAGATAATGGATGGGCATTTGTTGCAATACAAGAAGATCAACCAGCACCTATTGTCAAACTGGTAGAGCATGCACTAGTAGAAAAAATTGAAGAAAAGGATGAATGGATCATTGACAGTGGATGCTCGCATCATATGACTAGTGATAAAAGAAAATTCTTGTCATTCTAGGAATGTAATGGAGGTCTAGTAAGATTTGGAGATGACAAAGCTTGTTTAATCAAAGGAAGAGGCAATATTTCTTTGGATGGTAAGCACAATACTGAAAATGTTTATTATGTAGAAGGTTTGAAACATAATCTTTTAAGTGTTGGTCAATTAGTGGAAAAAGGATTTCAATTACAATTCAAGAATGGAAAATGCAAAATCATAAACAGAACTGGATTGGAGATTGCAACTGGTAATTAGACTAAAGGTAATATCTTTCATTTGAATACCAGTGATAAGACATGTTTGATTTCTCACATTGATGAAAGTTGGTTATGGCATAAGAGACTCTATCATTTGAATTTTGATTGCATTGTAAAGATCAGTTCAACTAAGGTAGTAAGGGATTTACCTAAGATTGTGAGACCTCATAATCTGATATGTAAGGAATGTCAAATGAGAAAGCAAGTTAGAACAAAATTTAAAAGCATTTTTGAGAAATCCAATAATATTCTTGATTTAATTCATACTGATTTGTGTGGTCCGACAAGAACAAGAAGTCTTTAGGGAGATAGATATTTTATGCTAATAATTGATGATTATTCTAGAACTTGTTGGGTTACTTTTCTCAGGGAGAAATCAGAAGCTTTTGGGAAATTAAAGTTATACAAAGCAATGGTAGAGAATGAAACTGACAAGAAAATCAAATGTTTGAGATCTGATCAAGGAGGAGAATTTACATCTAGGGAATTTAATACATTATATGAAATGAATGGACTCAAAAGATAACTATCAGCACCTTGAACACTTCAACAGAATGGAGTTGTGGAAAGGAAGAATAGAACTATTTTGGATGCATTAAGAACCATGATAATGGAAGCAAATATACCTCATGTGTATTGGAGAGAAGCAATGAATACAATAGTTTACACTTTCAATAGAGTTCACATCAAAGGTGAAACCGATAAACATTTTAAAGGAGATTCAAGGTCTGTAGATTCTGAACCGGTAGTTGAATTGATCATAAATGAGTTGGCAAAGATTACACTGGTACAAAATGTAGATCCAGTCACACTGGCATCATCAGAAAACTCAACTGTGACTGAAGAACAACAACATGTGAATAAACCCAGGTATGTAACATTGAATCATTCAGAAAATCAGATAATTGGAAATAAAAATCAAGTTGTTATGACAATAGGAAGATTGGAAAATGAAGAGGTATGTTTAATTTCTCAAGTTGAACTAGCATCTGTTATTGAAGCATGTCAAGATGAACATTGGATAAAAGAAATGGAAGATGAATTAGAACAGATTGAAAAGAACAACACATGGACATTAGTTTCCTGACCTAAAGCCAAAAATGTAATTGGAACTAAATGGGTATTTAAAAATAAACTAAATGAATATGGTGAGGTAATCAGGAACATAGCAAGAATAGTTTGTAAAGGCTATTCTCATAAAGAAGGAATTGATTATAATGAAACCTTTGCATCGGTAGCCATAATTGAGGTAGTTAGACTATTTCTTGCATTTGCAACTCATAAGAACTATAAAGTATATCAGATGGATGTAAAATGTGCATTTTTCAATGGTGATCTTGAAGAGGAAGTTTACATTGAACAACTTGATGGATTTTCATTGATAGATGATAAGGATATGTTTTGTAGATTAAGGAAATCTTTATATGGATTGAAACAAGCTCCCAAAGCTTGGTATGCTAGATTGGACAAATATCTTTTGAAGCTTGGATATACTAAAGGTAATGTTGACAACAACTTGTATTACAAAATCACTAATGATGACATTTTAGTTATTGAAGTTTTTGTGGATGATATCATTTTTGGAGGTGAATATGGATTGTGTAAAGACTTTTCTAACAAGATGCAGGAAGAATTTGAAATGTCTATGATTGGAGAGATAAAAAAAATTTCTAGGTTTGTAGATTTTACAAACAGATAAAGGTATATTCATATGTCAAACAAAATACTTGAAGGAAGTTTTGAAGAAATTTGGTATGGAAAACTACAAACCGATAAGTACTCCTATGACTACAACTGACAAATTGACATTGAAAGATGATTTGGCTCCTATTAATATGACAAGATACAAATCTATGATTGGAGGTTTACTTTATTTAACACAAACGAAACCTGATATAATGAATGCAGTATGTATTGTTTCAAGATTTCAAAGCAATCCTAAAGTAGGTAATTATTTATTATGATAATTCAACACCAATTGATATATCAAAGAATCCGATATTTCACTCTAAGACAAAATATGTTTCTATTAAGTACAATTTTCTGAAAGACAATGTTGAAGCAAATGAAGTGAGATTGGTTTATGTGAATACTAAAGAGAAAATTACAGATATCTTTACAAAGCCTTTGCCTAAGGGAACTTTTGAATATCTCAGAGAGTAGCTTGGGGTAATTTCCCCACCAATAGAGACATAGATGTTGAAGTTGACATCAAATTGATAGGGACTAATAGAGAAATGTTTTTCTAGCTTTGATGGAGGAGAGCTACTTCTCAGGAGGAGTAGATAGTTGTATGTTATGTTATGTATTGATTCTTAACTGCTTTGGCATTTGATGTCAAAGGGGGAGAGATATCTATGGAAAAACATTTGTTGTATTTTGAAGATTGGGGAGAGATATATTCTTGGAGAGATGAATTTTGGTTTTTATTTCTGGTATTGATCTATTTTGGGAGATTGTTGGTTTATTTGTTTTGGCATTCTATTTTGGCACTTAGATGTTTTTCCATCTAGTGTTTCCATCAATGTCAAATGGGGAGATTGTTGGGTATTATGGATGACTTCATCATGTGTTGCATTGGTTTTGTCATTGATGTCAACACCTATCCTTCTGGAGGTCTACATTGTTGAGTTGGCACTCTGGTTATATTGGTTTATTGTTGAACTGGCACATTGTGTTCACCAGCATGGTTAGTGGCTTATGCACAGTCACCAATATATGTTCACCGGTAGGAATGATGACTTGTTATCATTTGGAGATCATTTGAAGACATGGATTGGATGTTTGGATTTGGTGTTTTTCTTATTGGTCTAATCGGGTTGACATATTTGCTTTTACTGGAAGATAGGTCTAGGTTATGGACCGGTACAAGATATCATGTTCCAAATCAGCATGAAACATTTTAGAAATTGTGTAAATACATTAAGATCGACATATTGTATCATATCAAGACTTATTTTGTAATTGATTTAAATGTAATATCTTTAGTGAGCCAACCTTAACATTTGGTCTTAGGTTTTATATAAATGTAAGATCTCATTTGAGAGATGTAATCATATATGTAACATGATAATGGTATGAGTGTATGTGTGAATATTAAAGATCATATGAGCAGATCATAGTGTGAATCACGTAGACATTATCTAGAGGTGAAGGAAGGTTATGAAGGTGTTTATCAGATCTTAAACCGGTACTGAATCCAACATTGCAGATGCTACTTTGAAGTAGTACATTTGTTATAGGATTTAACCGTCCTACTGTAGTCAGTGTGACTCTTATTTTGTGATTGAGAAGTGATCTCTAGGTGGTTGGCCTTTCTGCATGTGTAGACCCCATTTGTATACACTTACTATCTACAATAGTATCATCTGATTGTGGGTAAGGTTTCCCACCATGGTTTTTCCCCTTACAGGGTTTCCACATCAAAATCTTTGTGTCATGTATTTTGTATGTTGCTTTCCTTTCTATTTCATGCATTAAGTTACACTGGTACTGATATAACTACTAATCTTTTTTACTAGCATTAAGTTTGGTTTACCGACACTAAGTTTAATCTGGAATAATTTGTATTTGGGTTATAATTTATTGGCAATTGATTCACCCCCCCCCCCTCTCAGTTTTTCTTTCGGTTCCTAACATGATTCACCCCCCTTCTCAATGTTCATGGATTCCAACAATTGGTATCAGAGCTTGGTTCCTCAAAAGAAGTTTAACCACTTGAGGAAGATCCAAAATTTGGAATCAATGGAAACTAGTCTGCAATAGAAACTTCAACTTGCTCTTGAAGATCTTGATAATGAGAAGATGGAGAACAATAAACTAAAAAATGAACTGAAGCAAGCCAGAGAACACATCATTTCATTGCAAGGAAATATTTTAGTTGTCAAGGCTAAGAGAAAGGAACTTTGTGATGAATTGCAAAATCAGAATAGTAATGAGGAAGATGCTATGAAGGATCATTGTCAAAAACTTACTCAGGAGAACACTATCTTGAAGAATGAGATGCAACCCCTAACTAGGAGAATCTTCAAGGAGATTGAGGATAGAAAGAAAAATGAAGAAAACCTAGCTTAAGCATTGAAGGATAGATCTGAGGAATGCAATAGATTGACACATGAGAATGACATGTTGAAACTTGAATTGGTCCAGTCCCGAAATAATGAATAGGAACTTGAAAGATAGATTATAATCATGAGGGATGATTTGGTCACTGCAAATGAGTACAAGAACAAATTTAAAGCCAGCTCTACCAAACCTGATGAAATGCTAAAGAATCAGAGAGATGCTAATGACAAAAGAGATCTTGGCCGTTATGAAGAAGGAGAAAGCTCTGGTACTGCACAACAAGATCAATCATCTAGACAGAAGAAGAAACATGACAATCAGAACCAAAAATCACCGGAAAGATGGCCTAATGCTGACAAATTCAATGGTACATTCTTTATTTGCAATAAATATGGTCATATGGCTAGTTAGTGTAGAAATAGGAATAATCAAAACAATGCATCATTCACCGGTCTTGGAAATGTAAGATGTCATGCATGTAGTTGATTTGGACATATGGCTAACCAATGTAGATCAAAAGGAAATCAAGGAAATCAAGGGGTTAACAAGGCAATTCAGAAAAAAACAATATTGTCTGTTATGCATGCAATAAGATTGGACATATTGCTAAATATTGCAGAAGTAAGAACCCACCAACAACTAATGGAAATGTGGATGAGAAGGGCAAGGCAAAAGTAGAAGACATCAGAAAGTAGCATGAAATGAGATGGGTAAGAAGATCTGATACACCACAAGCAGAACAACCTGTAGAGTCATCATGTCCTACATTTGGTAACTAAGGCACTCAGCCTTAGGGGTAGGCAAATTATTGAAGACCATGCAAATACCTCAGATTAGTTCTATAGTCAGAAGATTTTGATTGTGGATGGGTACTCAGGAGAATTAAGTTGTTTACCGAAACCTACTCGTAGACTATGTGAACCAGTAAAGCCTAATCGACAACATTTATGACAATACAAAATTAGGGTTAACGATGATAAAAGAGAAAAGTTAAGTTATTTTCTTCACACAACGATCGAGCATTCAGACGAGCAAATTTTTAGAGCATTTTAGAGTTCAAAGGTGATTTGAGCAAGCACTTTCTTTCAAGGCAATTTGATCTCCTGACAACATTTTCAAGGTATTTTCGTGTTGTAGAAACCCTAGTTTCCATGTTTGGTTATAATGGCTTCATCTTCATCCAGCATCAATACTCCGTTGGTGGTTGAGATCAAGAACCACCCTCATCCCATTTTCAAGAAGCATCCATACAAATCTCTTTTGGATGAGCCATTAGGAACATTTTCAAAAGTGTATCATGGAGTTCTTCATACTGAGGATATTAGGGCTTATATCTACTACGATATCGAAGAACTTGGAGGTTATGAGTTGTCATGCATTTTCACTCAAAACCCAATTTCTGACAACCAACTCAAACTGGAATTTGCACACTTGGAGAGAAAGAGTTATACACAGTTCATGGATTTCCCAACCTTTGATGAGGCTGAATGGGTGCATCATATTTTGAGCCGCATTCATGGAGAATTCATGGTTGGACTGACCGTACAAGATTACAAAGGAAGCCATCAAGAATGTTACCTGTTTGCACAAAATCAGAGGTGTTCCTGGCACAAGGTGTCAATTATCTAGCACAAAGCTCAATAAACTTACTGGGGCAACTTTTGATGGTCATTCTTTAAGAGTAGATGATGTCAAAGATATAGATGTAAAGTTTGAAATGATGATTATCGAATATAAAGTTTACTAGTCAAACCGGTTAAACACTATCTCTGGTAACACAATTTTGATGGCACATCAGATGGTTAAGGAGGATGCCCATTATGATCTATGCAGTGTAATGTTGAAATAACTCATGACTAACCTGAAGAAGATCAAGCAAGACAAGAAGAATACCTTTCAATATGGCTCCTTCATTATCTGTTTGGTATTTTACTTTTGGGGCAATCTTCCCAGTTTTGGCAAGCTTCAGTGGGCTTTTGACCGCCCGGTAGCAACATAAATTGCACAAATTTTGGATAGGCAAAGGGACAAGTCAAGTAAAGAAAATTTATTGGAATTTTTCAAGACATTTCAAGAGGAAATGAAGAATAGGTCCCGGATTCCCAAATCTATAATAGAAAAATATAAGGATACAATTTTTTTTATGGTTAATAAAGATGAGTGTATGATGGAGGTTGTACAACCTAGAATAATTTGGATAATGCCTATGGGATATGAGGTAGACGAGGCCACACTGGATGCCTATGCACAACATCTATTATAGGCACCGATAGATGAGAAGGAAGAAAAAATTGGCACTGCCCAGGAGAAAGGACTTAAAGTTCACAAGGAATAGGTAGCTCCGACAATTTGGAAGAAGATGACCAGGGTAGCAGTAGAATCATTGATTAGTGACTAAGGTTGAGTAGAAAGCCAAAATTTTGGAAGAACAAAGGAAGGAAGAAATGAAGCAATAGAGAAAAGAGGAAAGGGAAGCCTAGAAAGCATCTCAGGCCACACCCAATGTGGTCCCAGTTACAATAGAGACTCCCAAACAACCAAAAGAATCTTCAACTAAGCATGCTAGTCAGACACTGGTAGAGCCACCTAAGAAGAAGCAAAAGGTAACCCGATAGTATATGACTGTTTCTTCTGAAGAAATAGAGTCTGATACAGAAATCAAGGAGGTTCCCAAAAAGAAAGATGTTTTTGTTAGAGTTGTGAGGGAGAAGAAACAGAAACAAAAGAAAGAACCAATCAAGGTGACTCCCCAAAAGATGAAGATTACAATTGTACATAAGAGAAAATCTAAATTAGATGAGCAGTGCAAACCCAAACCAAAAAGAAGAACCGGTAAGAAGAAGATGGACGCTCAAGACTTGATTGATTAGATAATAAATGATGGTAATTTAGATAATATTTGTTCATTCTTTGATGGTTTTGATGAAAAGGACAAGAAACAAATAGAAGAGGCTATTCTTTTATATCTTGATTCTTTTAGTATGGCATTGATAGAATTGGATAAAATTTTGCCTAAGGAGTTATATGAAAAGTTAGAAGTCAGAAAACTACACGCTCAATCTCTAGACAGGTAGATTAAGGAGACCGAATTGGTAAATCTTTGTCTCACAATAACTCCTCCGGAGATGGATGATTTGATCAATAAAATAGGGTCAGCAGAATTAAGCCCTAAGTATAGAATAAGCAGTCTTATGTTGGACAGACTAGAAGAGATTAGGAAGGAAACAATTGATATATGGGTAAGAATTATTTTAGATCTAGGCTATTCATGAGTTGAGTTCTAGTTTTGTGCAATCCCAAAATATTCAGTTGCCTAAGGAAAAGAAACCAACAGATCAACAAAATGTAGAAATTGAGAAACTGACAAGCATTCCACCGAATACCATTGTATTGGTTACTGAGTCACATTTTGTAATAGAGGACACCCGAAAAAAAATGTACAAATTGCAGAGGATATAGAGGCAAATACAGTTAAGGATTTGGAGAATAAAAGTGTAAAGGATACTTAGGTTTTGGATGAGGCACCAAGTGGTGAAGCTGCCAGTGCACAAGAGCTAAAATATTTAAAAGTTCTCTCATTGGCTAATAAGGGTAAGGAGACTATGGTGGATCTCTCCTCGGGCTTGGCAATTGACATGTATGCCATAGCTAAAGGACATTTACCACAACTTTCCATCAATTTTGACAAACCCTACCACAAAATGTCACTGGCAGAGAAGATTTTGGCAGTAGTAGCTCTTCAAGCATAGGCCACACAAGAACTAGCTCAAGAAGAGTCAAAGGACAAAAAATTGTTTGAACACAGTTTTGAGGTTTCGAGCCAGTTAGTCCCAAAATTTCAAGCTTAGGAACACACAAGCTCTTTGGGTAAATTAGAGGAAATTATGGATTTCATTCCCAAGCAATGTGATTCCTTATTGAAGATTTCACTAATAGAGGCGAAAGAAAATTTTGTGGCAGCCTGGAAGTTAACATTTTTGCAAATGATTGAGATTGATAAGAAGAAACTCCAAACCTGCTTGCAATCCATTGATGTAGCTTTGGCTGAAGGAGGTAATGTATATAAGACTTGTCTAGATTTTGATAAGCTCACCGACTCCATAGACAAGCAACTGTCAGACTGTAAGAAAAACTTAATTAAGATTTCTAACTCTTACAACCTCAATCTAACAAATTCTTTGGATGGTCTGATTTTGGCGGTTATGGATAAAATTTTGAGATTGGAGAAGGATGAGGATAGAATAATAAGGAGAGAAAACGAGCTTTGGAATCTGATTGGTCCCTGGATTGATAATTTGTTATTTCATAAAATAGAGTGTATTTCTAACTCATAGAAGGAAGATCCCACTACTTTGGAAGAAATAGAGTATTATGCCAGTATCTTGAATCTCTTAAAAATGGTTGGGATAACTACTTTTCATTTTTGAAGAATATGTATGCAGATATTTTGAAATTTGTATAGAACCGACTCATGTTTATAACTATACAAAATTATTTGTGGGCACACCCCACTTTGTCATTGATGTCAAAGGGGGAGGAATAAGTGAAAATTGCATATATTTCTCATGGGGAGCATCTGATGTATATAGAAGATTCATGTACAAATCAGGAGGTTTTGGAGATTCAATGGCAATTTCACAAATGGTATCATTTTTCACATGAATGTTGCCATCAATGCCAAAGGGGGAGATTGTTGGCAATTGACACTCATTTGATAAGGGTTAATGGCATTTTAGGTTGTCATTGATGATAACTCATCATCTTAGGGTAAATGGTTTCACTGTTTGGTTAGCCAACATTCACATTGCTTTATAGCAACACCAACACCAACACCATCATTCACTTCATATCGGCTAAGTCCTGATCCCGATAACATGTCCTGATACCAGTAACATGTATATGGAACTGGGTAATGGATAGGAACTGACTAAGGAAATATTTTGGTACCAATTATTTCCTTCATGGATTTTGGTGGTAACGTGTGATGGTCGACATGGCCATTAGATTTATGTTTGGATTTCATTAAGTTCCGGTAGTCGGCTTGTTTATATTTCTCATTGAAGCCGACATGGTTAAGTTAGAAGGATATTTAAGAAGATCACTTTAATGATAGATCACGTGTATTATTGAATGCGAATGTTTGATTGCGAAGATTTCAGTGAGTATTGCTATGCATTTTGGTCAACGATTGGAAGCGTTTGTATGTAGTTTCACGTGCACAACATAATCGGTAGTAGAACAGAGCATCACTAAACTAGTATACAAAGAAGGATATCAGAGCATTCACCGAAAGTTATCCAGCATGGTCAGATGCAATTTATAAGTTCATTTTCATTTGTAAACACTTTGTAATATTTTGTAAGTCAATGTGACTTCTTATCTGTGTTTGAGCAGTAAGATCTAGGTAGTTAGCCTTGCTGCATGTGTAGAACCTCTCATGTAATATTTTTATACCTTGATCAAGTACATAGATATTGTGGGTATCAGCCCCACTGTGGTTTTTACCTTTGCAGGGTTTTCCATGTATAAATCCTAGTGTTATGGTGTTGCCTTTCTATGTGTTATTTGGTGTATACACTCTAATTTTATTTATTGTTAACCAGTTAATAAGTAATAAGTTCAAAACTAACATTATCGGTAGAACACTGATTCACCCCACTCCTCCCCCCCCCCCCTAGTGTTCTTGGATTCCAACAATAATAACATATAAAAATAGACAAAGAAATAAAGGTGATATGCTAATATTGATTTTATATGTTGATGACTTATTAATCATAGGAAATGATCACCTTATAGATCAATGCAAGAATGATCTATCCAAAGAATTTGATATGAAGGACTTAGGACTCCTTCATTACTTCCTAGGATTGGAAGTATGGCAGAATTCTGACAACATTATACTAAACCAAGGACCACTTTGAACTGGTGACACTTACCACTTCGAACTGGTGACACTTACCACTTCGAACCGGTAACATTTACCACTTCGAGCTAGTAACACTTACCACTTTGAACTAGTAACACTTTTGAATTGGTAACACTTACCACTTCGAACCCGTAACACTTACCACTTCGAACCGGTAACACTTACCACTTCGAACTGGTAGCACTTACCACTTCAAACCAGTGACACTTACCACTTCGAACTGGTAACACTTCCACTTCAAACTGGTAACACCTCCACTTCAAAATGGTAACACTTACCACTTCAAACTGGTAACACTTACCACAAGGAACATTCCCTTTCCAAAATTATTTCACGAGCACACACAAATAATGCCAATTTCTAAAATTTGAAGGAAGAGTTTTACCGGCAAAGTAAATGGTGAAATAAACACACTGGAAAGAATGACTAACCAAATCTTGACAATTTAGAAACAAGGAAGCACCTAGCCAACCCAATCTAAAGTTCATTCTTTCAAAAGAAGAGGTAAAGAAAGAAATTGATTTCCAAGAACAAAACACACAATAGATAGAGAAATGAACCATTTCTTTCCTATAAGCAACCATATGATTTAGGATTCACAAAATCAACAACCACAAGCATTTTTTCTTCCATTTCAACATTCCAAAAAGAATCTACAGGCATAATACATAAATTTCCATACACGGGAAGAAAACTAAAAATTTCAAAAACAAATTCAAAACAAGAAGGGAACCTCCAACCTTGAAGCAATTAGCAAGTAAAAGGGATGAAGAAACTCTAGTCTTGCAGTCAGGTCGAATTTCCAACTCCTTCAGGAAGTTTTTTCTAGAATTTCTCTCCAAAAATTCTCTTCTTCTCCTGCTGTGAATGTCCAGAATGGATACCCAAACAATATCTTTTAACCCAAGCTTCTAGGTTAAAGTTTTCATCCAATCACAAATTTAAATATTTTAAAACTAAAAGCAATCAGAATTATTTCTTCCACGAAAAATAATAATTCTTTCCAATGATTAAATTAAAAAGGCCAAAATGGAAAAATAAAAAGGGAAGCTTTTATTTATTTCTTTTTCCACAAATATTTCCTTCAACATAAGCATTTTACCTTTTTAAATTGCTAGGAAATTTATTTATTTCACAAAAATATCAATGCAACTTTACACAATAAATTAAGCCATTTAACCATTTAATCTAGCAATTCATCAATTTAAATAAATTGGGTTTTTTGGGGGATTGTAGAGTGAAGACAAGAAGCTACATTTAATCATCACTGTTCCAAAATGCTAGCAAATGATTAAAAGTCAAAACCAAAGAGAACTAATGAGACCACTATCAAATTTCTAATTATAGAATGAGAAACACATCATGATATATCATCTTCTCCTTGGAGATCACATGCATCAATGCACAATTCCTTTCCTAGTATATCCAAAGATGACATTAAACTCACACCACAACGTAAGAGTAGAATCTAAAAGATCCTTATGACACCAACAACCTTTTTAAAATACCATCCATATTCTAATCAAATATTATCTAGGAGTTACTAGAAACTACAATAACAACTTAGAATGAAAATATTGAAACAAAGAAGATAGAACACATTATGTACCTTCATTAGGAACCCACTAAAAATAACTGTGAATTATTCATGGCATCATGATTAATATGATTGCTAAAATTCTATTAAAAGTGAATAGATATTGTCATGCACTAT